>NC_053027.1:5026942-5376590 GCF_003073215.2 Triticum urartu
TCTTACCTGAGTTGTAAGGTGTGAAGTTGAGTAAGACTCAAAGATTGACCATGACAGAAGAAAGAGGAAGGACGAAAAGTCGTCCCATATGCTCTTGTCATAGGCTCTATACGGTATGCCATGCTGAAGTACCGCACCTATTGTGTGCCTTGCCACATGTCTGGCAAGAGTGTACAAAGGTGATCTAGGAGTGGATCACCAGATAGCAATCAAAATTATCCTTAGAGGAATAAGGAAATGTTTTTCGGTTATGGAGGTGATAAAGAGTTCGACATAAAGAGTTACGTCGATGCAAGCTTAACACCTATCCGGATAGCTCTGAGTAGAGATACCGGATACGTATAATGGAGCAATAATTTGGAATAGGTCCAAGTGGAATGTGGTAGCAGCATCTACCATATAAAGTGGAATGGCAAGACCCGTTGACTACAACCTCTCTCACAAGCATAACATGACCAAACTAGAACTCTTTGAGTGTTTATCACATAGTGATGTGAACTAGATCATTGAGTCTAGTAGACTCTTGGATGTTGGTCACATGGCGATGTGACCTGTGAGTGTTAATCACATGGCGATGTGAACTAGATTATTGACTCTAGTGCAAGTGGGAGACTGTTGGAAATATGCCCTATAGGCAATAATAAATTGGTTATTATTATATTTCATTGTTCATGATAACCGTTTATTATCCATCCTAGAATTGCATTGATAGGAACTCAGATACATGTGTGGATACATAGACAACACCATGTCCCTAGTAAGCCTCTAGTTGACTAGCTCGTTGATCAATAAGATGGTTACGGTTTCCTGACCATGGACATTGGATGTCGTTGATAACGGGATCACATCATTAGGAGAATGATGTGATGGACAAGACCCAATCCTAAGCCTAGCACAAAGATCGTGTAGTTCGTATGCTAAAGCTTTTCAAATGTCAAGTATCATTTCCTTAGACCATGAGATTGTGCAACTCCCGGATACCGTAGGAGTGCTTTGGGTGTGTCAAACGTCACAACATAACTGGGTGGCTATAACGGTTCACCACAGGTATCTTCGAAAGTGTCTGTTGGGTTGGCACGAATCGAGACTGGGATTTGTCACTCCGTGTAAACAGAGAGGTATCTCTGGGCCCACTCGGTAGGACATCATAATAATGTGCACAATGTGACCAAGGAGTTGATCATGGGATGATGTGTTACGGAATGAGTAAAGAGACTTGCCGGTAACAAGATTGAACAAGGTATCGGATACCGACGATCGAATCTCGGGCAAGTACAATACCGCTGGACAAAGGGAATTGTATACGGGATTGATTGAATCCTCGACATCATGGTTCATCCGATGAGATCATCGTGGAACATGTGGGAGCCAACATGGGTATCCAGATCCCGCTATTGGTTATTGGCCGGAGAGTTGTCTCGGTCATGTCTGCATGGTTCCCGAACCCGTAGGGTCTACACACTTAAGGTTCGGTGACGCTAGAGTTGTTATGGGAAATAGTATGTGGTTACCGAAGGTTGTTCGGAGTCCTGGATGAGATCCCGGACATGACGAGGAGCTCCGGAATGGTCCGGAGGTGAAGATCGGTATATTGGACGAAGGGTATTGGAGTCCGGAATTGTTCCGCGGGTACCAGGTGATGACCAGCGTGTCCGAAAGGGGTTTCGGAGGCCCCGGCAAGCGTTGGGGGGCCTTATGGGCCAAGGGGAGAGGGCACATCAGCCCACTAAGGGGCTGAGCGCCCCTCCCACCCCATCTCACGTAACCAGGAGAGGTGGGGGCGCCACTCCTAGGGCAGCCGCCCCTCCCGGCTTGGGGGGCAAGTTTCCTAGGGGGTGGGGGCACCCAAACCCATCTAGGGTTTCCCCTGTTGCTGCCGCCCCTCCCCTAGGGAACCCTAGGGCGCCTCCCCCTCCTCCCTTCCCCCTATATATAGTGAGGGAGAGAGAGGGCAGCCACACCTCTTCCCTGGCGCAGCCCTCCCTCCTCCTACACCTCCTCCTCCTCCTCCATAGTGCTTGGCGAAGCCCTGCTGGAGAGCCACGAGCTCCATAGCCACCATGCCGTCGTGCTGGTGGATTTCTCCCTCAACTTCTCCTCTCCCCTTGCTGGATCAAGAAGGAGGAGACGTCTCCCAACCGTACGTGTGTTGAACGCGGAGGTGCCATCCGTTCGGCGCTAGGATCATCGGTGATTTGGATCACGACGAGTACGACTCCATCAACCCCGTTCACTTGAACGCTTCCGCTTAGCGATCTACAAGGGTATGTAGATGCACTCTCCTTCCCCTCGTTGCTAGATTACTCCATAGATTGATCTTGGTGATGCGTAGAAAATTTTGAATTTCTGCTACGATCCCCAACAGACACATACACCCATTTTGAATGCAAAAATTGGCAAGCACTATGCAAGGCTTATGCATTTGAGCCAGATATGGTTATCACCTTTGATATTCGTCCGGAAGATGATATTGAAGGTAATATAGACATCTAGGTCGATGTGCAAACGCCTCCAGTTCTACCATTATGTGAGTTTTTCTCAACCATGCATGCATATGTTTAAGTCTTTGATATAGTTTATTCAAAAATAGTTGACAACTAATTTGTATTGTCAGCTTATTTTGGTTCAAGCTAACATGTCCGGCGCTTGGTAGACAGGACCTACTACTACCCCGGGGCTGAACTAAACTGCGAGGAGATAAGTCATCATGTTTCATGGCTTGAGGATCTTCATACTGTCAAGACAAATTTTCTTCCTGAACTTAGAAATGTTAGTACTCAAAACGTGTGACCAATAGTGATCGTATTGAACTACTGTCACATCTATAATCGAAAGATGGTAAGATTTTTACTATTTGTCCTTAGTGCATCTTTTGCATACATTATTTTTGAAGCTAAACTTTCATTGCTAAGTATATTAATTACTATACAATGTTCTTCAACAGGGACTCCCGATGACAGTTATGCCTCAGTGGATCGAGACAAAAGGTCCCATGTCAATGGTTATGTTATGACCAAGATTTCCTACATTGCACATGAGTGCATTCAGGATTTCTAAAAGCGAAGAATGCTTAATAGTGAAAGATTGGAGCAAAATTGTTAACGATCGTAGAGAAGTACTAGGGGGCAGCAAGGAGAAGCGCAACCCAAGATTAGGAGACAGATTCATCTGCATGCTCCAGTATGATGAATCAGGAGAGCTATACATGTTCTATGCTATTCTACCTGAGAGGGAGCAGCAGGAGTGATTTAGCTAGTTCATGCTCTTAGTACTTGTCCTCTCTCATGTCCGTATTGTCCTGAACTTAATTAATCTCAAATAGTGATTTGCTTGTGAATGCTTATAATATCATGACCATGTTGAACTCGATGATATCTTTGCTTCTGTTACAAGTGAATGTTTCTTCTTTAAGATAGCTAGTGTTGGTGATGATTAGATAGCGGTAATGACTATGATGATTAAATAGTGGTAATTAATGACGACTACGATGATTTTTAGCTAGCTAGTATATATATATATACTGTTGTTGGTGATGATATGATGCAAGAGTTTATTTATTTATTAATATGTGATGATGATGATGAGTTATTATATATATCATTTATGAAAGAAACCGCAAATTAGTTTGAACTGGATGGATCCTAGCTAAGTGATCAAGTATATATATATATATATGCCATATCCATATCCATATCCATATCAAGTATAACAACTCATTATAACGTAAAACAATCCTAAATTAAATTGATAACACAAATTTAAATGAAAAATAAAAAATAAAACAAAAAACCCATAAACATTTAGTACCAGTTGGTGTTACCAACCGGTACTAAAGGGCTCCCGGCCCCCGGAGCTGGCTCGTGCCACGTGGTTGCCCTTTAGCACCGGTTCGCGCTGAACCGGTACTAAAGGGGGGGGCTTTACTGCCCACACTTTAGTGCCGGTTACGGAACCGACACTAAAGGGCCTTACGAACCGGTGCTATTGCCCACTTCTGCACTAGTGGACGTTGTGTACATGAGCATGAACAGGAACAGATCCTACGCAAGTGCCACTCCGAAACTTATGGAGGACACCACGCGGGAGATAGAACTGCACATAAGGTATTGCAATCCGGTTTTTATTGGCCTACTCTCTTCAAGGATGCCCGTAAGTTTGTCCTATCCAGTGATGAATGTCAAAGAATTGGTAATATTAGTAGACGTCAAGAAATGCCTATGAACTATTCACTTGTTATTGAACCGTTTGATGTTTAGGGCTTTGATTATATGGGACCTTTTCCTGCCTCTAATGGATATACACATATTTTAGTTGCTGTTGGTTACGTTACTAAGTGGGTAGAAGCTATTCCAACTAGTAGTGCTGATCATAAGACTTCTATTAAAATGCTTAAAGAAGTTATTTTTCCGAGGTTTGGAGTCCCTAGATATTTAATGACTGATGGTGGTTCTCATTTTATTCATGGTGCTTTCCGTAAAATGCTTGCTAAATATGACGTCAATCATAGAATTGCATCTCCGTATCACCCACAGTCTATTGGTCAAGTAAAATTGAGTAATAGAGAACTCAAATTAATTTTGTAAAAGACTGTCAATAGATCTAGAAAGAATTGGTCCAAGAAACTTGATGATGCATTATGGGCCTATATAACTGCATATAAAAATCCTATGGTTATGTCTCCGTATAAATGGTATATGGAAAAGCATGTCACTTACCTCTCGAACTAGAACATAAGGCTTATTGGGCTATTAAAGAGCTCAATTATGATTTCAAACTTGCCGGTGAAAAGAGGTTATTTGATATTAGCTCACTTGATGAATGGAGAGCCCAAGCTTATGAAAATGCCAAGTTGTTTAAAGAAAAGGTTAAAAGATGGCATGGCAAAAGGATACAAAAGCATGAGTTTAATGTAGGTGATTATGTATTGCTATACAACTCTCGTTTAAGATTTTTTGCAAGAAAACTTCTCTCTAAATGGGAAGGCCCCTATGTTATCGAGGAGGTCTATCGTTCCGGTGCCATAAAAATCAACAACTTCAAAGGCACAAATCCAAAGGTGGTAAACAGTCAGAGAATTAAACATTATATCTCAAGTAATCCCATAAATGTTGAAACCAATATTGTTAAAACCATAACCCCGGAGGAATAAATAAGGGACACTTTCCAGAACGTTTCAGACTCCGAAAAGGAATAGGTATGTGGTATGGTAAGTAAACCGACTCCAAAACAAATTTTAAGGCCATATTTCTCTATTTTGGAATATTTAGAAAAATAGAAAATTAAGTAGCAGTCCGGGAAGGACACGAGGGCCCCACGAGGGTGGAGGGCGCGCCCTAACCCCCTGGGCGCGCCCCCCTACATCGTGAGCTCCTCGTGTGCCTTCCAGACTCCGTTTTCTTACACGATACGTATTTTGGTCGGTAAAAATTCATTATATAATCTCCCGGGGGTTTTGACTCCCGTATCACGCAAAAATCTCCTGTTTTTGTTTCGAGCTGTTTTTCTGACAGATCTAGATTATCATGACGTTCCCAAGTGCTTCCAAGGACAAGTTCTTCGAGAAGGTCATCAACCCTTACCTCACGGAGGTGCTGCGACACCCTCAAACCATTGAGATGCGTGATGGGTTGCTGCACATCCGCGATGCTGAGAGACCAAAGGGAATCGGAAGCGTGGAGATGAGGCTTGAAGCAATGGAGCAACAAATTTTCAAGTGCCAGGGAATGGTGGAGCGTGGAATCAACGCTAGCCACACGATGCTCGCGGAGTTCACTAACAACTACAATCCGGATGCCAGGAACACCGAGGAGGCCATCTTCAAGCTATATGAGAAGATCGAGCACCTCCAAGCACAAATCTATGACCTGCAAAACCAAAACTGTGAGTATGAATATAGATTCAAAGGAATGAGTTTGGCTGCAGATTCGAGGATTCCGGAGACTCGATCATCCTTCTATGATGGTGAACCTATGCCTTGGAAGATGGATGACAAGCCTGCATCATCAACAACACCTCCACCTTCTTCACCAACCAAGGAGATATAATAACATGGGTATGGGCACTCCCCTTGGCAATCGCCAAGCTTGGGGGAGGTGCCCCGGTATCGTATCACAATCACAACTCCTATCTTTACCGTTTTCCTTAGTTCGATCTTATTAGTAGTATTTTGATCTAGTAGAATAAAGTTTATGGCATGATCTAGTTTTAAGTTTTGCTTTATGATCTCTCTATGTAATCGAGTCCGTGAGCTATGTAATAAAGATTAGTGTTGAGTCAAGGGCTTGATTTTCTTGCTATGATCTTGGGTGAATAAAAGAAAAGAGAAAAAGAAAAAAAGAAAAAAAAGTTCATATTGATCTTATTAATAGTAATGACTTCACATAGAAAGAGTGTGATGATTAAAAGTTGTTGGGAGTTGGCAGACATAGCTTTGGTCATCATTGCAATTAATAGGAAGTAATAAGGAAAGAGAGGTTTCACATATAAATATACTATTATTGACATCTTTTATGATTGGGAACACTCATCAAAATATGACATGCTAAAGAGTTGATGTTGGACAAGGAAGACAACGTATTGGGTTATGTTTTCTTATATCTGAGATAAAGTATGTTGTCATGGATCATCCAACATGTTGAGATTGCCTTTCCCCCTCATGCTAGCCAAATTCTCAGCACCAAGTAGTGATACTACTTGTGCTTCCAAATACCCTTAAACCAGTTTTGCCATGAGAGTCCACCATATCTACCTATGGATTGAATAAGACCCTTCAAGTAAGTTGTCATTGGTGCAAAGCAATAAAAATTGCTCTCTAAATATGTATGATTGATTGGTGTGGGAGAAATAAGCTTTATACGATCTTGTGATGTGTAAGTAATAAAAGCGACGGACTGCATAATAAAGGTTCATATCACAAGGGGCAATATAAAGTGACGTTCTTTCGCATTAAGATTTTGTACATCCAACCATAAAAGTGCATGGCAACCTCTGCTTCCCTCTGCGAAGGGCCTATCTTTTATTATTATCTTCTACCTTATGCAAGAGTCATGGTGATCTTCACCTTTCCTTTTTACATTTTATCCTTTGGCAAGCACAGTGTGTTGGAAAAGATCCTGATAGATATATCTAATTGGATGTAGGGGGGCATGAGTTATTATTGTTGACATTACCCTCGAGGTAACAGGTTGTGGGGCGAAACTATAAGCCCCTATCTTTCTCTATGTCCGATTAAAACTCCGTAACCACATGTATTGCGCGAGTGTTAGCAATTATGAAGGACTAGATGATAGTTGAGTATGTGGACTTGCTTTTTAGCTCTGACATAGACTCTTTCTGATGTTATGATAAATTGCAATTCCTTCAATGACTGAGATTATAGTTTGTTGGTTCTCAATAAGGTTTGTGATTCATACTTTTGCATTGTGAATAGATCATCACTTGAACATAAGTAATCATATGACAATATCTATGTATGTTGCTGTTATGAGAATAATCATGATGCCCTCATGTCCGTATTTTATTTTTATCGACGCCTCTACCTCTAAACATGGGGACATATTCATTGTTATCGGCTTTCGCTTGAGGACAAGCGAGGTCTAAGCTTGGGGGAGTTGATACGTCCATTTTGCATCATGCTTTTATATCGATATTTATTGCATTATGGGATGTTATTTCACATTATGTCACAATACTTATGGCTATTCTCTCTTATTTTACAAGGTTTACATAAGGAGGGAGAATGCCGGCAGCTGGAATTCTGGGCTGGAAAAGGATCAAATATTAGAGACCTATTCTGCACTACTCCAAAAGTCCTGAAACTCCACGGGATACCTTATAATAAATAATGAAAAATCCTCGCCAAAGATGAGACCAGGGGGCCCACACCCTGCTCACGAGGGTGGGCCCCCCCTAGGGCGTGCACCCCTACCTCGTGGGCCCCCTGGTGGCTCTCCGATGACCATCTTCTCCTATATGAAGTCTTTCATCGAGAAAAAAATAGGAAGTAACCTTTCGGGACGAAACTCCGCCGCCACGAGGCGGAACCTTGGTGGATCCAATCTAGAGCTCCGGCAGAGCTGTTCTGCCGGGGAAATTTCCCTCCCGGAGGGGGAAATCATCGCCACCGTTATCACCAACGCTCCTCTCATCGGGAGAGGGCAATCTCCATCAACATCTTCATCAGCACCATCTCATCTCAAAACCATAGTTCATCTCACTACTAGGAAAAGGGCTACTAATGGCGCACCCGTTTTGCCTACTAATGGCGCATCACTGGTGCACCATTAGTATCACGCCACTAGTATTTATTACTAATGGCGCACCACTGGTGCGCCATTAGTATCTGGTATACTAATGGCGCACCACCCAGTGCGTGCGCCATTAGTATATAACACCATGCGCTATTAGTATGCCTCCTAGGGGCCATATTTAACCATGTGCTTTGGCATACTAATGGCGCACTGTTGGGTGATGCGCCATTAGTGTGATTATAACAGTGCGCCATTAGTGTCTTGTGTGGTGCGCCACTAGTATGAATATTAGGGATTTTTTTTCATTTCTGATATTTTCACAGGTTAAAAAATATTAGAGATAACATACACACAGATCTGCTTAGCTTACATACAGGGGCCATATGTAACGATGTTACCTGCGTTCACCAGATCATATCCAACACACAAGTTTCGTCATATATACATACATAGCCAACACATAGTTCCATCGTTACATATTACAAAAGTTTCACAATGTTCATTCAACACCGTTATCCATCAATTCAAAAAAGTTTCACATTGATACAAAATAAAAACACAAATGGAAAAGAAGCACTCCATCCATGCAAGCTTCTGTGAATTAAATCAAATCTGCAAAATGATCAACAAGAAGTTAGAAGAAGAAGAAGAAGAAGAAGAAGAAGAAGAGAAGAAGAAGAAGAAGAAGACTAGAAGAAGAATAAGAAGAATAAGAAAAATAAGAAGAAGACTATAAGCTTATTATGTAAACTTGATCATTTTGTGCTAACATAAGTAATTTTGGAGCTAACCTATAGGAAACTAAGCATATAAGCTCTAAGTTAGCATATTAGAGCCAACTTAAGTAAAATGAAGCTAACCTATGTCATTTTGGATAAGAAGAAGAATAAGAAGAAGACTATAAGCTTATTATGTAAACGTGATCATTTTGTGCTAACAGAAGTAATTTTGGAGCTAACCTATAGGAAACTAAGCATATAAGCTCTAAGTTAGCATATTAGAGCCAACTTAGGTAAAATGAAGCTAACCTATGTCATTTTGGATAAGAAGAAGAATAAGAAGAAGACTATAAGCTTATTATGTAAACTTGATCATTTTGTGCTAACATAAGTAATTTTGGAGCTAACCTATAGGAAACTAAGCATATAAGCTCTAAGTTAGCATATTAGAACCAGCTTAGGTAAAATGAAGCTAACATATGTCATTTTGGGTAAGAAGAAGAATAAGAAGAAGACTATAAGCTTATTATGTAAACTTGATCATTTTGTGCTAACATAAGTAATTTTGGAGCTAACCTATAGGAAACTAAGCATATAAGCTCTAAGTTAGCATATTAGAACCAGCTTAGGTAAAATGAAGCTAACATATGTCATTTTGGGTAAGAAGAAGAATAAGAAGAAGACTATAAGCTTATTATGTAAACTTGATCATTTTGTGCTAACATAAGTAATTTTGGAGCTAACCTATAGGAAACTAAGCATATTAGAGATAAATAGGTAACTAAGTATATATATATATATATATATATATCATTTTGAAGATCTGACATACCTGACATAGTTCAGTTCTCATTGTTCTTCTCTTTCTCCTTCCTCAGCCTGATGCGCCAAGAGCGGCGTGGCGGTGGAGGCAGCTGTGGGATGTAGTCTTCTACCACAATTGGCGTGGTCATGTCGCCCAGCTGTGGGATCGCCGGCGCCACCACCGGTGCGTGGTAATTGTCAGGCACCACTACCATCGCGAGGCCACCCTCAGCCACCACCATCTCTTGCCCATGGTCAGCCACCACCATCTCTTGCCCATGGTCAGCCACCACCATCTCTTGCACCTGTTCAGCCACCACCATCTCTTTCCCTTGGTCAGCCACCACCAGCGCTAGGTCATCCTCAGCCTGATACCCATCGTCATCCTGCAGCTTCTCATCCCCACTCTGCTCCTCTTCTCCCCCACTCCAGTCTGGATCATCCTTCTTGTTGTCTTCGCTGCTGCCAGAATCGCTGATGCTTTCGCTAGGGCCAGAATCGCTATTGCTTTTGCTACAGCCATAATCGCTGCTGCTTTGGCTGTAGCTAGTGTCGCTGCTGCTGCTCCCATTGCCTGTCCAAATGCAACAATGACCGTTAACAATCGATGTGAGACAAAGCCAAATATGGAGGAATAAGAAGAGGCAGAACGCACTGGCATCTTCATCTTCAGCGTAGCGCATGCGACACATAGTCTTGTTGAAAACCTTCATGATGAGCATTGTGGCGTCATCGTCGTACCTCAAGAGAAGAAAGTACCCGGTCCGCAGGTCATAGGCACTGTAGAACTTCTCCCAGCCACGGCACAGGTACATGTGGCCCTCCTCGATCACCAACTCCACGTCCCACAGCCTGCGAACCCCACTGCCGGCCTGTCGGAGCTTCACATTATCTGGCGGATCTTCACCCAGCATCTTCATAAAAGCGTCAGGCAGCCTCTGCAATTTGGGACAAGGAGTGATGTAGCAAACAGCAGAGTTATCATAATGAGATGGGTGAAGGGGAGATCGCTCGTTTTATATACCTGCCTCGTGGCTGATACTGAAGAAGAAAGTATGATAGTGAAGAACTCGAAAGCATCCAACTCGTACTCCGGTGAGGCAGAGCGGCGGTGGCTGCTTCCCCCCATCTCTGATAAGCAGCAGAAGAGACCAATTAGTACCCTTACAACATTATAGCAGCATAAATTTTGAGCAGAAGATAATCAACATTAGTCGCAAGTACCCCATATGTCCTATTTTTAGCAAAGTCATGCTAAAATTCACAGAAAATTTCAGCATGACCTTTGCTGAAAATAGGACATATGGAGTACCCGAATTTGCCGGAACGGAAGTTAATCGTCATTCCGGCAAACTCAAGGGCCTCTCGGGGTACCTGCAAAATCATTATCCCCGCATAATGAAGTCGCCAATGGGTCATTCAGAAGATCACAAGTAGCATCATCACAAGTACAACATCATGACAAGTACAACAGTAGCAGCAGTGAATACAGGCATAACAGCAGCAGCAGCAGTTAAGAAGAAGTTGCCGAAGCTTGTAAAACTATACTGCCCTAGAACAAATAAGCTGGCAATAGGTCCATTGGGACTCGTTTAAATGCAGAAAGTCTTGTTTTGGGTTCAGTTTACATTTCAGGTCAAGACTTATTCCATGTCTCCCTCCTCTTGCTCTTTTGCTTTGCCTAGAGAATTATTGGTACCAAGTACTACTACTACACTTTTTTACTTTCACCGATTTAACACTTGTTAATTACCTTCATACACAGTTAGCTCCTCACTATACCTAACTGAATTTTTTTACAGTAGCTCAAGTTTTTGACAATAGCTCCTCACTGTATATGTAAGGTTTCAACAAGACTCATCATCAGTATATATAAGCAGGATCTCTGTAAACAAATGAACATCATGTTCACTAGTAAGCAGGATCATGGATTACTATTAATTAAAAATAGAGCATATGGCTTGTCTTATCATGTTCACTAAGTCCACAAAAATAGAGCATCATCTACTTTGAATGATTTGATAATTAATACTAACAACTTCAGCATCTATAGACTTTGTGTTGTGGCAGCAGCTAAAAAACCCTACATATTGTCTCTCTGTTTATTAAAGCTGTTGTTTATGTGTCAAGTTTGACATCAACTTGACTGAATATCAACTTGATAGATCAAAAGCTCATAGAAATTGACAGGTTTTGAGCATCAAGAGATCTGAATGCAGTTAACTTGTTTTGAAAATCAGAGAAGGCTAAGTTGAAAGATTGTGGCCAAGGCCATACTAGTCTGATTTTACACTAGAACAAGCTCATTACACACACTACACGTGCTTAAACTCTGAACATAAACAAACACCAGCAATGCAATATGTAAACTACCTCTGTTTCTAGGCAACAAGAGTTATCATCAATGCTTTTGAGTTTATTAAGTACCTTCAGTTCTGAGCTTTAAATGTCAAAAGAGCTTCACAGAATCTTGAATCCTCCAAATCACTCTTAATAGTTCTGCATTGCACAAAGGCAGCAATGAGCCAATGATATCAGTAGCAATAATAGGTTCTTACATTCTCATAATGTCAGTATTAGTTAACCAAAATTGAACCTACAGAGTTCTAGTACAGTGAGTAACTCCCAATTCTTTTAATAGAAGCATAATTAACAACAGAACTAAGGAGTCTAGGACAATGCCACCAGATAGAATTTGAAGGAAAAACGTTCTTCCAGAACCTTCAAGCCACAATCATACATAGAGTGGCTGATCATATAAGCTATATTTAAATAAACATCAACTAAACTTGATGACAAGAAAAACTACAATCACATTGATACACATAGATCAATTCTTAAACTAATTCCACTAGTAGAAAAAGGGGCTTTTGTCCCGGTTGGTAAGGCCCTTTAGTCCCGGTTTTCGGGTCGGTACTAATGCCTCTCCCCTTTAGTCCCGGTTCTTACACGAACCGGGACTAAAGGGCGAGGCCACGTGGAGCTCCACCTAACACCAACCGGGACTAAAGGAAATTTTATGATTTTTTTTGAATTTTTTTGAAATTTTTTTATTTTCAAATTTCCGAATTATTTTAACCTATAGTGTGTAATCACCACCCCTCATCACTGCTCAATTTATCCTCTAATCACCCCTCATCATTCCAAATCATCTAACTTCCCAAACGGTCACCCATCCTCTCACTCCCCCAGCCTGAGCATGCTTAACTTCCTGGTTCTATTCTCTCTCGTTTCCAAGTCTGCACTTGTTGTTTTCCTGACAATAGTAAGATGTCAATCCTATTAGCCTTCATGAATTTTGCTTGAGCATGAAGTGACACATTTCACTGTTTGAGTTTGAAACTATTGTTTTAAAAAACAATAATTATTTAGTAACACTAATATTTCTTGAATAATTAGTTTGACCATTGTTTGACCACAGTTTGACCACAGTTTGACCAGATTTGACCAAAATTCAAAATAACTAAAATAATTATTTAGTAACACTAATATTCTAGAATAATTAGTTTGACCACTGTTTGACGATAGTTTGACCACTGTTTGACCAGATTTGACTAGTAATTTTTTCGATTTTTTCCACTTTAGATCTTAAAAGCCCCGTAACTTTTTTGCTGTTAGGTTTTTGAGGATTTTGAAAATGTTTAACGGGGTACCCCCTTTTAAATGTGGATGTAACTTTTTGAGTAGATGATTTTTCATATAAAAAAACTTTTTAATCCGAGTTCGTATGCAAAAGTTGTGCCCATTTTACAAATTCCAGAGAGATTTTGCAAATAAAGTCGAAATTCATATTTGTAAATTTTCCCAACAAGTAGACCACATATCACATGGGAAACTTATTATATTTTATTTTTTTGACATTTCCATCATTTTCTTTTGTTTTTTCTAAAAGTGAAAAGGCGGTCCACTGGGGGGTTTGAAAATGGGACCTTTAGTACCGGTTCGTGCCATGAACCGGTACTAATGCCTCAAAACCCATTAGTACCGGTTGGTGGCACCAACCCGTACTAAAGGTCTAACCTTTAGTCCTGGTTGGTGCCACCAACCGGGACTAATGGGCATCGCACCCTTTAGTCCCGGTTCGTGGCACAAACCGGGACTAAAGGGCCCAGGTGAACCGGGACTAATGCCTTAGCCGCACGAACCGGGATAAATGCTCACATTAGTCCCGGTTCTTGACTGAACCGGGACTAATGTAAAAAATGCCCTGCACCAAAGCCCTGTTTTCTACTAGTGTTCTAACCAGATTTACAAGTACTCATGGACTCCAGTTGCATGAGCGGCACAGCACTAGATTACAACACCTAAACCAGCCAAACAATCAAGCTAGAAATAGTTGGCTGAACCATGGCTAACCAAACTCCAACCTACAAAGTTAATCTGCACTGAAAGACTTTTGCATCCTTTTTTTAGGGTGACTTCTACTTCCTTGTAAAAAGCACATCACAATTGAAAAAAAAATTTGTAGAGCATCCTGCTACAAACTTGTTCTGATCCTGCAAAGAACAGACTTGGGCATGCGCGGTCGGTCGCCGGAGGGGTTGGGGAAGGGTGGAGAGGGAGGAAGGAGGAAGGAGGAGAGGGAGGAAGGAGGAAGGAGGAGAGGTACCTGGGCGGGCGCGGCCGGTCGCTGGAGGGGTCGGGGTCGGCGGCGGCCGCGGTCGTCGTCCTGCACCCCATGTCCGGACTGAGGTAGAGGCGGCGCAGGGCAGGGGCCGACGCGGGGGGCGCGGGGTTTCTAGGGTTTCGAGGGGGGGAGGCGGGGCTCGGGAGGAGGCGGGGCTCGGGGGGGAGGCGGCGCTCGAGGGGGAGGAAGGGGAGAGGGAGGCGGCGGGGGCGCGTGGGCGGCGACGGCGGCGCAGTGGGTCGGTGGTGTATGGATGGGGGAAGATTACTAATGGCGCACCCCCAGGCGGTGCGCCATTAGAATGTTTTTTTTCAATTGTAGTTTTGCAAAAAAGTATTAAAAATAATTTTTATACTAATGGCGCACCGTGGCACGGTGCGCCATTAGTAGTTTTGCAAAAAAGTAAAAAAAATACAGTAGTGGCGCACTCTATGGCTGGTGCGACATTAGTAGTTCTAACTACTAATGGCGCACTCTGCCCGGATGCGCCATTAGTATGTTTGAAAAAATGAAAAAAACATTTTGTTACTAGTGGCGCACCGTGTGCCTGGTGCGCCATTAGTGTCTTCCACACTAATGGCACATCTCCACATGGTGCGCCTTTAGTATATAGTAGTGGCGCACCACTTCTCTGGTGCGCCATTAGTGTCAATTTCATCTTTAGCCCTTTTCCTAGTAGTGTCTCTTGTATCCAATTCTTGTCTCCAAGTCCGGGATTGGTGCTAGTAGGTTGCTAGTAGTGTTAATTACTCCTTGTAGTTGATGCTAGTTGGTTTAATTGGTGGAAGATCATATGTTCAGATCCTATATGCATATTAATACCCCTCTGATTATGAACATGTTTATCCTTTGTGAGTATTTACTTTTGTTCCTGAGGACAAGGGAGATGTCTTGCTATTAGTAGTCATGTGAATTTGGTATTCGTTCGATATTTTGATAAGATATATGTTGTCTAGCCTCTAGTGGTGTTATGTGAACGTCGACTACATAACACTTCACCATTATTTGGGACTAGAGGAAGGCATTGGGAAGTAATAAGTAGATGATGGGTTGCTAGAGTGACAGAAGCTTAAACCCTAGTTTATGCGTTGCTTCGTAAGGGGCTGATTTGGATCCATATGTTTCATGCTATGGTTAGGTTTACCTTAATACTTTTGTTGTAGTTGCGGATGCTTGCAATAGAGGTTAATCATAAGTGGGATGCTTGTTCAAGTAAGAACAGCGCCCAAGCACCGGTCCCCCCACATGTCAAATTATCAAAGTACCGAACGCGAATCATATGAACGTGATGAAAACTAGCTTGACGATATTCCCATGTGTCCTCGGGAGCGCTTTTCCTTATATAAGAGTTTGTATAGGCTTGTCCTTTGCTAAAAAAAGGTTTGGGCCACCTTGCTGCACTTTATTTACTTTTGTTACTTGTTGCTCGTTACAAATTATCTTATCGCAAAACTATCTGTTACCAATTATCTCAGTACTTGCAGAGAATACCTTGCTGAAAACCGTTTATCATTTCCTTCTGCTCCTCGTTGGGTTCGACACTCTTACTTATTGAAAGGACTACGATAGATCCCCTATACTTGTGGGTCATCATTTAGCTCAAAAAAATAGCAAATGAAGTCCTACATAATGCATGAAATATATTTTTGGACATAATATTTCTTCGGGTTTCAAATGTCAAAACACATAAGTACCCTAACTATTAGAAAGATTCCCTCCGGTTTGTCCGAAGTGGGACTTTCCAGTTATATCTCGTGAGTGGTGACGATGATGAAGTTGAAGCCGGTCACATCCCAGAGTGAGATCTTGGGGTATAAAACTTTTTCTTCGCATGTGTCCCTTTGCTCCGTAACCATGGACAATCTTCATCATTTAACAGGATGCAATGTTGACTATGAAGGGAAAAATTTCATGAAACTTTTCATAATCTTCTGACTTGTCTGTCTTGTCCATTCCCACGATATTCCTTTTCCTTGAAAGAACTATGTGGCGCTTTGGCTCATCATATGATGTATTCGCGTCCTTATCTTTTCCTTTTCTGGGCTTGGTAGACATGTCCTTCGCATAGAAAACCCACGCCACATCATTGGCTAGGACGAATGGTCCGTCTGTGTACCAAAGATTGTTGAGATCCACTGTTGTCATTCTGTACCGCGGGTCTTCCTTTACCCCGCCTCCTGTCAGATTGGCCCATTTGTACCGAAACAAAGGGACCTTCAAACCAAGTCCATAGTCAAGTTCCCATATCTCCTCTATGTAACCATAATATGTGTCCTTTGGCCTATTGGTGTTTGCTGCATCAAGTCGAACACCACTGTTTTGGTTGGTGCTCTTTTTATCTTGGGCGATTGTGTAAAATGTATTCCCATTTGTCTCGTACCCTATGAAAGTCAATATAGTCGAAGATGGTAACTTGGCCAGCAAGTACAACTCATCTGCAACACTGTCGTCATGCATGAGATGTGTCTACAACCAACCACCCAAAGTCGCCGTTTGTTCACGTGTACTCCAGTTGTTAGACTGCTCCAGGTGTTTGGAGCATAGAATATTCTTGTGTTCCTCGATATACGGAGCCACCAATGCGGAATTTTGTAGAACTATGTAGTGTGCTTGCGCCCAAGAATGCCCGTCCATACATATTACTTGGTCCTTTCCTACCATGCCTTTTCCACCAAGTCTGCCCTCATGCCGCGATTCGGGAACACCAATCGGCTAAAGGTCAGGAATAAAGTCAACACAAAACTCAATGACCTCCTCTGTTTCATGGCCCTTGGAGATGCTTCCTTCCGGCGTAGCATGCTTATGAACATATTTCTTTAAGACTCGCATGAACCTCTCAAAGGGGAACATATTGTGTAGAAATACAGGAACCAAATGGCAATCTCTACCACTAGGTGAACTAGGACGTGCGTCATGATATTGAAGAGGGATGGTGGGAACACCAACTCGAAACTGATAAGACATTGCAACAAATCATTCTGTAACCTTGGTAAGATTTCTGGATCGATTACCTTCTGAGAGATTGCATTTAGGAATCCACATAGCTTCATGATGGCTAATCAAACGTTGTCCGGTAGAAGCCCCTTCAATGCAACTAGAAGCAGTTGTGTCATAATCACGTGGCAGTCATGGGACTTTAGGTTCTGAAACTTTTTCTCTGGCATATTTATTATTCCCTTTACATTCGATGAGAAGACAAACGAGACCTTCATACTGAGTAGGCATTCAAAGAAGATTTCCTTTTCTTCTTTGGTAACAGCGTAGCTGGCAGGACCATAACACTGCTTTGGATGCATGCCGTCTTTTTGGTGCATGTTTTGTTGGTCCTCCCATGCCTCTGGTGTATCTTTTGTCTTCCCAAACACGCCTAAGAAGCCTAGCAGGTTCACGCAAAGATTCTTCGTCACGTGCATCACGTCGATTGCAGGGCAGACCTCTAGTTCTTTAAAATTGAGTAGGTCCCAAAATATAGATTTATTCTTCCACATGGGTGCGAGTCCGTCAGCGTCATTCAGAACATATTGTCCGCCAGGACACTTTCCAAAGATTATTTTTAAATCCTTGACCATATCAATTATATCATCACCAGTACGGTGGCGAGGCTTCGTCCGGTGATCTTCCCCACCTTTGAAATGCTTGCCTTTCTTTTTTAAGAGATGATTGATCATAAGAAATCGACGATGTCCCAGGTACACATTCTTCTTACATTTATCCAAATATATATTTTGGGTGTCATCTAAACAGTGCGTGCATGCGTGGTATCCCTGGTTTGTCTGTCCTGAGAGGTTACTAAGAGCAGGCCAATCATTGATGGTTACAAACAATAACGCTCGCAGGTTAAATTCCTGCTGTTTCTGCTCATCCCACAAACGTAGACCTTTTTTGTCCCACAACTGTAAAAGTTCTTCAACTAATGGATTTAGGTACACATCAATGTCGTTGCCGGGTTGCTTGGGGCCTTGGAAGAGCACTTTCATCATAATGAACTTCTGCTGCATGCACGACCAAGGAGGAAGGTTATAGATACATAGAGTCAATAGGCCAGGTGCTATGATTGCTGCTCTGCTCCCCAAAATGATTAATGCCATCTGCACTTAAACCAAATCATACGTTCCTTGCGTCATCTGCATAGCCCCCCACACTTTCTCACGATTTTTCTCTACTGCGACCCATTAGTGGGTACTCTCAACTTCCCGTCTTTCTTACAGTCTTCTTTGTGCCATCGCATCAACTTAGCATGCTTTTTCTTTTGGAACAAATGTTTCAACTGTGGTATTATAGGAGCATACCACATCACCTTGACAGGAATCTTCTTCCTGGGTTGCTCGCCCTCAACATCACCAGGGTCACTTCCACTGATCTTATAGCGCAATGCACTGCATACCGGGCATGCGTTCAAATCCTCATACTCATCGCAATAGATAATGCAGTCATTAGGGCATGCATGTATCTTCTGCACCTCTAATCCTAGAGGGCAGACATCCTTCTTTTCTTCATACGTACTGTAGGGCAATTCATTCTCCTTGTTCAACATTACCAATAACTTTTCAAATCCCTTGTTAGATACACCATTCTCTGCCTTCCATTGCAGCAATTCCAGTGTGGTACCCAGCTTTTTCTTGTCATCTTCGCAATTTGGGTACAACAATTTCTTGTGATCCTCTAACATGCGCTACAACTTCAGCTTCTCCTTTTCACTTGTGCAGTTTCTCTTTGCATCAGCAATGGCCTGACCAAGATCATCAGCGAGCTCATCTGTTGCCTCTTCTTCAGCTTTTCCCTCATTGTTGTACCATTGTATTCAGGGAACCTATGGCCAGGATAGCTGTCATCATCCTCTTCTTCTTCATTCTCTTCCATTAGGACCCCTCTTTCTCCGTGCTTGCTCCAATAGTTATAGCCGGACATGAAACCAGATGTAAAACAGGTGGACATGAATGGTTATTGAGTTAGAGGAATTGTGATCATTCTTACAGACAACAGATGGACAACACATAAAACCATCCGCCCGCTTGTTTGCCTCAACCACAACCAGAAAAGTACGCACGCCATTAATGGACTAGGGAGAGCATCGGTCATTGTACATCCATCGGTTATCATTGGTCATCATACACAACACCGAAAAGAGCAAATTAATACAAGTTCATACACACTTATTCTCATAAAACAACACAGAAACTCTAGCTAAAGCATTTAAATATGACAACAAATGCGATCAAGATCTCAACTAAGGTAACAATTGATGCAACAACATAGTGATACCAAGCCTCTTTATTAATGATATATTTTCTAATCTTTCTAATCCTCAAGCGCATTGCATCCATCTTGATCTTGTGATCATCGACGACATCGACAACAAACAACTCCAGTATCTTCTTCTCTTCTTCAATTCTTTTCAATATTCTTTCAAATACTCTTTTCTTTTTCAACTAAATTTAACTTCTCGGTAAGAGGGTTGGTTTCCAGTTCACATACCTCCTAGATAAAAATATCTTCAATTGTCATAAACACGAAATGCAACAAATAGTTACAAAAGAGAGTATACACCACATTCGAAACATAAACCAGACGAGGGCCGATGGGGACGGATATCAAAATCATGCCACTATGTGTAACAAACAACCATACAGGTAAGAAAATTATACAAATAACTATCTAAGTCACACAAACATTAACTTTTTTTTATAAAAATGATAAGAATAAGAGGCTCACCAAAGGTGGTGCTGGTGACGGGATGGTGCGGGCAATCGACGGTGGTTAGGACGGGGACAGCAAGGCACTAAGTAAACAACACCTACACATGCAAACTATGAAGTAAATTTGAGCTCAAGTTGTATATAAATCAAACAAACTCCCACATATAATTACTCCCAAACTAAAACCCACAAATCACTATACTTATAGAGCATTTCAAGAGCTAATCTACAATGAGAGATGAAAGGACAAAGTTGCTAACCTTTGTGAACACTTGGATGGATGGGGTGCTTTCAAATCTTGACAAATTTTGGCAAAAAAGAAGGATGGGCTTGTGCAAGAGGGGAAGAATAGAGAGGAGAGGAAAGGGGAAAATGGGCTCGGGCTGGATGAAGGGTTTATATAGGGATGTCTTTTGTCCCGGTTGGTTATACAAACCGGGACTAAAGAGGCCCAGCCTGACGCTAGCCTACCACCACCCCTTTCGTCCTGGTTTGTGACACAAACCGGGACTAGAAGTACACCAGGAACCGGGACTAATGATGCCCGCGCCGTAGACGTTGGAACAGGGACTAATGGTCATATTAGTACCGGGCCGTAAACGAATCGGGACTAATGAGGTGAACGTAAGGTCGTTTTTCTACTAGTGCCCCGACTCTTCCCCAAGACCTCAATCACCAGCACAACCCTATTTGAATTTTGAAATAACAAAAGCAGGATATATGTTGTTGTTACATATTGATGTAGTATTGTCTATAATGATACAAACACAAGACTTTGGAGATAAAATCGATTAATCGTCCGATTTCCGATTAATGTCTATAATATCCCAAACATTGATTACCACTTATGTTTTTTCCTTATTATAAACACAAGAAATACATTGCACTACGAGAAACATGAAACAGATACATGATACAAACGAATATCCCACATTAGTGCTCATATAAATCAAGCATAAACAAATAGGATATGTAACAATTAGTGTGGGGAAATAAATGCTACAAACGCGGAGCCTATCCAAGACTTTTGTGTGTTATTTAATGTGAACATTAATTTAAAGATACGCATAAATGCAACAAGGAATCGATCGATATCCACAACTTGGTGGTGGCTCTATATAAATACCAGCAATGGAGCTTGGCAGCGTGGATCCCATATAGGGGAAGGAAGAAGCAGGGCAAGTAGAAGTACTCTCTTCTTGTAGTATGGCAATCCTCAATAGCTATACAAGGACGATTGTCTACACCATGGCGGTTGCTCTCTTGGTCGTCATGATGATGTCCTCCTCGTTGCCATCTTGTCATGGAACTGATGAAGGTATGCAACAACGTCCTTGTTTTACTCTACGATTTCCAAACATGGAAAAACAAGATTCTAGCTAGCTATACTCTTGTTTTTTCTTTGTATACAAGCTAAACTGAATTGCTGATGCCGCAATGTAATTCATTTGTAGAGGAGGGTTGGGAGTGCCGTCAATTACTGCACTGCACTGCTCAAGGGTGCCTCTCTTATTGCAAAGTTTTAAAACATGGTGGAGGTCACGCTTACAGTATCATGTCCAAATGCCGTCACAACAGAACAGAGTGCTGCTACCGAGACTACAATCAGCCGCCGCCGCCAAGAGATCTCGTGCTTGTGCAAAACAATGCTGGTGCATGAAGTCGTTGCATCTTTTGATGAACCTGCAGTCGGAGCATTAATTGATCTATCCGATAAAAATCAAATAAACTTTTTTATCTTCATACATACTCCAAGCAAACAAACGTTGTACTTCGAACAACCATGGTCTGTTCGACACCTGATTAACAATACTTCCGTAGAACTTCCTCGTATGAAGTTATTAGGCCTATCGGGTTTCTCGTGTCCCGTGTTGCTCCCCGCCGGCAATCTGGGAGCGAAGCCCTAACTACTGGCTAGGCTCCCCTCCACACCCGTCGCCTATCGCGGCCGTTGGTCTGCGCTGCCGAGCAAAAACCGCATGGCTTCGGCTCGGCGCGAGGTGCGTGGCACTCCCACCCTCACCCTCTCAGGCTTCTCGCGTCCCAAGCAGTAAAGTTTCTTGGCTGGTTGATAAGTTGCTTGAATGCCTGAATGACCACCGATGGCACTATCATGCAGAGAAGCCATCTGTTTTGTCTGTAGTGCAAATTTTTCCCCAATGACCAATCTTCCCTTATATTGTTCAATAAACCTATGCTCCAAAGTATAACCTTTATAGTATCTCCAGCCGCGTCCTCAACAGGCCCTCCCCAGACGTTTTTCCCGCGCCGATGTCCAAAAATCGGCCCACTCGCGTCTCCATGAGCCCGTTTTCACCAGCTTGGGGCGAAATTGGCGCCGGTGGACCCAAACAGAACCCGGCGCGATGGGCGACGCCTCGGGGGACCGAGGCGAGACGTTTTGGCGCGAAAGCGGATGGGCCTACCGAGTCAGCGACACGCCGCTTCGTCTCCCTCATCGCCTCAGTTCCTGCGGGAATCAATGCGAATGCTACCACGCTGCCGCGCCGGTCAGCCTCAATTGATGGCTCACGGGCAGCGCAGTGAACGAGCCGCGACGCGCGTGCAGCCACGCGTCGCCCGGCATGCAGCCCGACGCCGCCCATCTACGGCTATAAAAGGCGACCTCCCCGGCGGTGGACGCCACAGCTCTCATTTTCCCCCCTCGCCGGCACAGAAAGCAGCACTCTCCTCTCTTTCCGTCGACTAGAAAGATGGCCGACAGGTACCCAGACGACGGCGCGGCGGCGAACGGCTTCGGCCGCCGCCACCTCCAAGAGGCGGAGGCGCCGCTGCTGTACGAGGCAGAGTACCCGGCGCCCCCGGTCATGCGGGTGCCGGGGACGTGGAGGCTGCGTGCCGGTGGCGTCCCGGCGGCACCGGCGCCCGAAGGGGCGGCGCGGCGCGCCGAGATCGCCCGCATTCACTCCTCCCGGACGAAGGAAAAGCGGAACGAGACGCGCTACACCACCAACAGCCACGCCCTCTGGACGATGTACATCGAGCGCCGCCGCGAGGAGCAAATCGCCTCCACCATTGGTGTCATCCCGCAGGGCCATCACAATGCTGACGGGTGGCACGAGTGGTGGGGCGTTTCCGGCCGTACCCTCGAGGCCGTCCTCGACCACATCGAGACCGGCAACATGCTGCGCCTCGAGTACCCGCAGCGGCCGTCCTTCTCTCGTCGCCGTGGTAGCTCCTGGACGTTGCGGCGGATGGAGCCGGGGTTGTCCTCGTCGTCAGGCTCCGGCTCGCCAGCCGCACTCCGCCCCATCAAACCAGAGCCGGAGGAGATGCCGCTCCGGCGCCGCAACCGCAGCGGCGTCCTTGTTATCAACGAGGCCGCCCGAACCTCCCCGAGCGGATCCTACCGCCTGGTCCGGCCAAAGCCGGAGCACGTCGATTTGGCGGCCCCCGACGACGAGTCCGCCCTCAAGTGGGCGAAGGAGGACTATGTCCGGGAGCAGGTATGCCGCCAGCGCCCGGCGTACGAGGAGCTCCAGGCCCGTCATTGCGGTCGCAAGGAAGGCGGCGTCAACGTCCTCGACAGTGACGGGGAAGGCGATGTCGGGCCGTCCAGCGCACCACCGTGCCTCGGCGACCCGGGCCAGGGCTGCAGCAGGGACGGCGCCGGCCCAAGCCAGCCGCACGACGACGACGGCGGCGGCGGCGACTACACCCGCTTCTACAGGCTCCTCGGCATGTAGACGACGGCAACGGCTACAGAGGTGGTGGCTAGGCGTAGTTTAGGAGTAGTTTGCATGTGTTTTGTGTTTTTTGTATAAATTTAAATGAAGTTTCGCTGAGTTCGTGAAAAAATGCCGAGTTTTCATATATTTTGTACGGATGTCGCCAAACCCGGGGCGACTTGTGGGCCGACGACTGGAGCTAGGTCGCCCCCAGAGGCCAATCTAGCGCTGGCTCGCCCCCAAGTGGCTCTTTTTCGGTGCCCTGGGGGCCGAACGGCTGGAGATGCTCTTAGGGTAAGGAGGGTGAATTGCAAGCTACTGCAGTGCGGCCATCTCTGTATCAGTGTGATACGAATTCAGTACTTCCTGTATACAATCTGGCCTGAAAACTGGAATCGCTCGTGTTTCAAGTTGATGAGCTCTGCACGACAGAGAATCTGCCACCCCATTCTTGGTTTGTTGCTACTGCTTGTTGGACTGGTTGGTTGTTTTATTCATAAAGCGGAGGGAAAGCTTGTTTCCAGGTTTGTACTTGAATTGAAATTGAAGTCCAATTAATTTGGCCATGGCTTTTCAACACGGTCTTATCAACGGTCAAATTGATGACCACGCCACATTAAAACCACTCCCACACGGGTGTCCCAAGCATCATGCTCAACGGACCAAAACAGGGGTAGGAGCCATCGCATTCAAAGCCAGAAAAGCCTTTGTGGCTTGATCATTCCACTTGAAACCCTTTTCTACAAACAATTGTCACTTACCCCACAACACACATCTCTAAAAGCCAGGTTGGTCAGGCATACAAGTTCCACCGACAAACAGTTGGGAAAGACTATTGCTGTCCGACACTGTCAGACGGGAAAACCGTTTCCCGAGAAACATATCTTCCCAACCGACTTCTTGTTGGCTATGATGTATCTTTTCTGACCGGCAATCTGTTGGGTTCGCCACGGGCCTTTCCCGACCAACAGTCCGTTGTGCTGGACATGGGCCTTTCCCGACCGACTATCAGATAGGGTAATCTTTTCCGACCAAAAATCCGTAGTGCACCCACACATTTTTACGGTATTGGTTTGCCACATCTGTTCCTCCCGATCCCGCACGCTACATAAATCCGTTACACTTGAATAGGGAAAATCATTATTTTGAACAATATAATTTAAATAAATCTGCAATATAAATCAAACTTATTAATGTTTTATCATCATACATTACAATAATCATTTCTGTTACAACAAATGTTCAAACCCATATAATTAAAACAATAACAACATGGTCCGGAATTGAAAGAATTTTTCAAATCACACATGAATATGATATGTCTCCAACGTATCTACTTTTCCTAACGATTTTTCTCTTGTTTTGGACTCTAATTTACATGATTTGAGTGAAACTAACTCCGGACTGACGCTGTTTTCAGCAGAACTACCATGATGTTATTTTTTTGCAGAAATAAAAGTTCTCGAAACGAAACGAAACTTTGCGAGGAATTTTTACACAATAAAAAATAATTTCTGGAGCCAAGATCCACCGGAGGGGGCACCTGGGTGGGCACAACCCACCAGGACGCGCCTGCCCCGTCCCCCCCCCCCAGGCGCGCCCAGGTGGGTTGTCCCCACCTGGTGGCCCCGCAGACCCTGAAACCTACGCTATAAAATCACATTTTTCCAGAAAAAACCGGGAAGAAAATTATCGCGTTCCACGAGACAGAGCCGTTTTCACCTCCTGTTCTTTATCTGGATGCCAGATCTGGAGTCCGTTTGGGGTTCCGGAGAGGGAGATCTTTGATCTTCGTCATCACCAACCCTTCTCCATCGCCAATTCCATGATGCTCCCCACCGGGAGTGAGTAATTCCTTCGTAATCGAGTTAGTTTTATTAGGGCCTAATCCCTAATATCCACTATGTTCTAAGATTGATGTTGCTATGATTTTGCCATGGTTAATGCTTGTCACTTTGGGCCCGGGTGCCATGATTTCAGATCTGAACTGTTTATGTTATCATCATTATATCCATGTTCTAGATCCGATCTTGCAAGTTATAGTGACCTACTACGTGTTATGATCCGGCAACCCCGTAGTGACAATAGCCGGGACCACTCCCGGTGATGACCGTAGTTTGAGAAGTTCATGTATTCACCGTCTGTTAATGCTTTGTTCCGGTTTTCTATTTAAAGGAGGCCTTAATATCTCTTAGTTTCCAATTGGACCCCGCTGCCACGGGAGGGTAGGACAAAAGATGGCATGCAAGTTCTTTCCATAAGCACATGTGACTATTTACGAAATACATGTCTACATTATATTGATGAACTGGAGCTAGTCCCGTATCGCCCTAGGTTATGACTGTCACATGATGAATATCATCCAACAAATTACCGATCCAATGCCTACAATTTTCTCATATATTGTTTCTGCTAAGTTACTACTACTATCGTTACTGTTGCACTTGCTATAAAACTACTGTTATCACTGTTATCGTTACTATTATTGCTGCCACTATTATCAAAACTATCATATTACTTTGCTACTGATCACTTTGCTGCAGATAATTAATCTCTAGGTGTGGTTGAATTGACAACTCAGCTGCTAATACTAGCAAATATTCTTTGGCTCCCCTTGTGTCGAATCTATAAATTTGGGTTTAATACTCTACCCTCAAAAACTGTTGCGATCCCCTATACTTGTGGGTTATCAGAATACAAATAAGTACAAATAAATAAAATGGTAGTCTATCTCTCATACAGTTGTCAGTGGTGCTCAATGAGATCATTGTGCAGTTGGGTGTGTGTGTGTGGCATTGTCTTCAATCTGTAGGTAGGTCTCAAGAAATGCAGTGATATCATCTTGGTTCCTGGCATGATTGACATGGCTATCAATATTGTCATTAAAAAAACTCGAACAATGATCATGTTTTGTCCAATTATACATGCAGTCATGAAATTTGAGAGGGTTTTCTTATCTCAGAAGTGAGCATGTCCTCGAACAATAGCAAATTGATCTTTCGGCACATGAAATGCCCTTTCAATATCTTTTTGGCGTCCTTCTTGTGCCTGGGCTGAAATACTTTGTTTTCTGCCTTCTGGCTTATTAATTTTCTTCACAAATGTTGTCCACAAAGAATAAATACCACCGGCAAGACAATATCCCATGGTATAATCATGTTCATTGGTGGCGTAGTTACAAGCCGGAGCTTTTTCACTAGTTAGTTGCGCAAAAAGATGTAATTTATGCAATACATTGATATCATTGAGAGACCCCGGCAATCCAAAGAAAACAATGCCAAATCCACAAGTCATGCGAAGCCACGACTTCGAGCATAATAGTCAGTTTACGTTGATGGCCGGTGTACTGCCCGACCCAAGCCTTCAAGCAGTTCTTCCATCTTCAATTCATGCAATCCACACTCCCAAGAATGCCCGACCATACTCTTGCTTTGTTCATCATCATCAAGTTTTTTGTGTCCTCCTATTGGGAGCTCAGAGGTACTCTGGACTAAATACCAGGATTAATGCCTTGGCAAACGTCCGCTTAGTTGAACATGGTATCGTCTTCAATGCAAAGATACTCATTGGTGTAATTGGCCGGAATGCCATATGCTATCATTCTCAGTGCAACCGATATTTTTTGGTATGCACTAAATCCAAGATAACCGGTTGTATACCTCCGATGAGTGAAAAAGTGGCAATTTTGCTCACAAGCTTCAACAATGCGAACAAAAAGAGATCTACGCATTCGGTAACGCCTATGGATGAGGTGAGCTGTTTATGTTGGTACCTCCACAAAGTAGTCTTCATGAGCATTTTGGTACCTCCACAAAGTGGATGCAAATACGGCCAACCGTCGATCCTCGATGCTTCTTCTTCTTGCTGGCGTCAAATTCATGGACGAGATTCAACAAGAGGACCTTGGCATCATTGTCCAAAAGCACCTCCTCTATGTCGGAATCATCTGGCTCTGACAATGAAGAGGAACTCATATCATCCATCTATATAAATAAATTCATGACTTTGTCACAAATCGCCCGTTGGCCATAAATAACATAGGTTTGAAAGCTCTAAATATAACATTTGGCTAGAAATCAAATCCGGCGGAAGCAAAAACGCAGCCGCCGCCACCCCCTTCTTGCCTACAGGTGACCGAATAATAATCCACAGCCGTCATCGCCCCCTGCACGTGGATATGGTACGGGTGGATGACTGTGCGTCTCAATCATGGACGGAGTAGCCGAATCTGCCCGCAACGAGCCATCCAACGAAGCTACCGTCCGGATCCATGGCGGTGCTGGCTGCCGCCCGCCCGCAGTAAGAATAGACCACCACGAGCTCCATTCTCGATGAAGAAGACACATATGAGGATGACTGAAGCTATCCACGGTGCGGGGTGGCCCGGGGAAGCAAAAATCGCTAGAGATTTGTGGTGGGGGCGGCGGTGGAATGGCGAGCAGGCATAGACATTTATCGCCTACAATTTCCCATCCTTATTATTTCTAATCGCTTGGATTCTAGTAATGCAAGACCAAAATACACAAAGGCGTGGGCTGTGTTGGAGGAAAATTTGGGATTTGATCGGGAAGGCCAATGTTCCACAGAACATTTGTATTTTTGCGTGGCGGGTTGCTACCAATAGCTTGGTTGTCCAGGTAAACAGAGTGGTGCATAACCAAGCTATGGTTAGTACTTGCTCTATTTGTGGAGTGGAGGATGAAAGTATGTTTCACGCGCTTGTCCAATGTCTGAAGGCTTTTGTATTATGTATGGCCATGAGGGACATATGGGAATTACCTCCGAAGGAGGTGTTCAGGTATACTGGAAGTGATTGGCTTCTTATTCGTCTAAAAAAATTGAGCCCTAAGATGCGTGACCAAATAATTTTTATTTTCTGGAGAGTCTAGCATTTGAGAAATGATTTGATTTTGGGCAAGGGCAAGGAATCGGTCTCAGACTCTTCTGGTTTTGTGGATAATCATTGGCCGTGTTTTGTTGCTTTTCACTCCTATCCAGTGGAGGACTTGAAGAATAAATGCAAAGGCACGGTGCGTAGACTAGGAATTGCTCCTAATACTTTGGAAACTCGGGTGGCTTTGCAACCCCCTCCTTCAGATTATATCAAGATAAATGTCGATGCAATCTTTATGGAGAACATTAGCGTTGCAAGTGTGGGTGTGATGGCCATGGACTCTTTTGGGAATGCCATTGTTTCTTCTTGGGATATCATTGGGCATTGTAAAAGCATGGAGGAAGCGGAACTCCGGGCATGTATTGTTGATCTCTTTATAGGTATCACTCTCCACAATCCTATAATTTTTTGTTTAAAAAACAATTCTATAATTTTAGTGACTGACTGTGTGTTTGTGTTTCGACTCTTGCAAAGGAAAATTTGGATAGGTCGGCGCTCTTTGATTTGAAAAAGGAAACAATGAGTTTCTCTAAGATGCTAAATATTTTAAAAAATTGTATGATGAAACGATCAGCCAATGTGGTGGGCCATTTAATTGCAAAGTTCAGTTTTGACAATAGATCAGATGGTATTCTTGTTAATGATGTTCTGCCTTGTTTGGTGAATTTTGTAATGAGTGATTGTAACAAATATGTTGGTTAATTAAGACATGAGGTGGTTTTGAAAAAAAAATACAAAAAGGAGATGGTTCCCTACTCGGGTAAGACTTACATTGGTTGTTCATAAGTGCAATGGAGCATCACTCCTTTTTTTCTTTGATGACTTAGTCTTCGCCTCTGACCAAGATTAACCATCTTTGGCGGTTTAAAACCCCGCTGGATATTAACATCTTTATGTGTCGCCTATCGAATAATCATAGTAAAAGGGCCTGCATGTTAACAATGCTTCTTTGGTAAAGAGGAGGTGACCATCTAGGAGGAGAGGATCAAACATGGATGCTCATAATCCTGTAATAGTAATCTTGTGTTGTTGTTATTTGTTTTGGCTTTGTTCTTGTGTCTTCAATCGATCAGAAAGGTCATGTGGCTCTGCACCTTGTCCAACAAGGACAACAGCCCAATGGAGGCGGAGGTTCAGAACCATCGGATATATGACCATAACCGTGACACAAAGGGATGGTCGTGTAGCATCGGCGGTCACATTACATGTAGTTTCTCAGATCATGGAAAAGTGATGGTGACAACACGTGCGTGGTGGTGCTACTCAAGCACCCAGTCTTGAGCTCCAGTCTCTAACCCGAGTAGTTATACCTGGCAATGGTGGTGTTTTTACATTGTTACCTTGTTGAAGGCATTGCTCGGAATGCTCAGACTGGTTCTTTAGTGTGAAACCCTAGATTCTTGCCTTGGTGGTTGGATCTGGCGACGATAACGCTTCATCGTCGCTCCCTTTTTGAAGGCGTTGCTGTTGAAGAATCTTGTCCTATGTGTGGTGATATGAGATGATGAGCTGCGTTGTTGCTTGATCAGCGGGGAGGAAGATCTCAAAGTATGGGGCAATGGATCAAGTGAAGCTTTGACATTGCTTTTTCCCCCGGGATCGACCTATCGGGGATCCAGTCGCTTTGAGGTTCTTTCCTCACATATGCATAGCTTTGGTCTTATAAGACTTTGCTATTTATCATCACTTTTGTGTGTGTCTTTGTGGTGTCCGTGTTGGCTCTGTGCATCCTAGCTATGCTAAAGCCGGGTTTGTACTCATTGTGGCTCAATTTTAAGCCAAGTAAGTCCACTATTTTTTGAAATTAATTACATATTTGTGTTCATCTACTTTTATCTCCTAAATTTGTATCATGCTTCTCATGCCTTCATAAGACCTTCATGCTGGAGGGTTGCAGATCCACGAGGCTCTAGGGGCGGGTAGGTGGACCTGCAAAAACCAATAGCCACCGCGAGCCCTAACGGCGTCCCTCCCGGGTAAGACAGATTTTGGGTCGACAAAAGCTCCCATCTGATGTCTTGCGTATCGTGCTTCCGATTGATTCTCGTTCGATGAGAGTTGTGCTGCATCACCCTTGGTATCAAGGGTACACAGTGATGTGTTCATGTTTGTGTGCAAACAGTATTAGTTCGGTCGTCTCACTCATTTCTCGCTAGTCATTCCCATTGAAAATAATTTGTACGAAGTAATGCAACCTTTTACTTTTTCTATTTGCAAGTTGTCCGGAAATGTAACTTGGATCAGATCGGTTTGGGAAGTGAGGCATAACTCAAGGCTTACATGAGGGCAACTACAATCCATGAGAGACCTGGAGCCGGGATTGATGTGGCTGGTGATGACCCACAAGTGTATGGGATCAATCGTAGTCCTTTCAATAAGTAAGAGTGTCGAACCTAACGAGGAGCATAAGGAAATGACAAGTGGTTTTCAGCATGGTAATTTCTGCAAGCACTGAAATTGTTGGTAACAGGTAGTTTGATAGTAAGATAATTGTAACGAGCAAGTAATGGTAACGGTATATAAAGTGTAGCAAGGTGCTACCTCTTGAGCACTGCGTTGGTTTTCCTTGAAGAGGAAAGGGTGATGCAGCAAAGTAGCGTAAGTATTTCCCTCAGTTTTTGAGAACCAAGGTGTCAATCCAGTAGGAGGCCACGCACGAGTCCCTCACACCTACACAAACAAATAAAAACCTCGCAACCAACACAATAAAGGGGTTGTCAATCCCTTCACGGTCACTTATGAAAGTGAGATCTGATAGATATGATAAGATAATATTTTTGTTATTTTTATGATAAAGATGCAAAGTAAAGAAAGCAAAATAAAAGGAAAAGGAAATAGCTTGTTGATGGAAGATTAATATGATGGAAAATAGACCCGGGGGCCATAGGTTTCACTAGTGGCTTCTCTCGAGAGCATAAGTATTACGGCGGGTAAACAAATTACTGTTGAGCAATTGATCATGTATATAGGCATCATGTCCGAGACAAGTAGACCGACTCCTGCCTGCATCTACTACTATTACTCCATACATCGACCGCTATCCAGCATGCATCTAGAGTCTTATGTTCAACGGAACAGAGTAATGCTTTAAGCAAGATGACATGATGTAGAGGGATAAACTCATGCAATATGATATAAACCCCATCTTGTTATCCTCGATGGCAACAATACAATACGTGCCTTGCTGCCCCTAGTGTCACTCGGAAAGGACACCGCATGATTGAACCCAAAGCTAAGCACTTCTCCCATTGCAAGAAAGATCAATCTAGTAGGCCAAACCAAACTGATAATTCGAAGAGATTTGCAAAGATAACCAATCGTACATAAAAGAATTCAGAGAAGATTCAAATATTGTTCATAGATAAACTTGATCATAAACCCACAATTCATCGATCTCAACAAACACACCGCAAAAAAGAAGATTATATCGAATAGATCTCCACAAGAGAGGAGGAGAACTTTGTATTGAGATCCAAAAAGAGAGAAGAAGCCATCTAGCTAATAACTATGGACCCGAAGGTCTGAAGTAAACTACTCACACTTCATCGGAGAGGCTATGGTGTTGATGTAGAAGCCCTCTGTGATCGATGCTCCCTCCGGCGGAGCTCCGGAAAAGGCCCCAAGATGGGATCTCGCGGATACAGAAAGTTACATCGGTGGAATTAGGGTTTTGGCTCCGTATCTGGTAGTTTGGGGGTACGTAGGTATATATAGGAGGAAAAAGTATGTCGGTGGAGCAACGTGGGTCCCACGAGGGTGGAGGGCGTGCCTTAGGGGGGGGGGGGTAGGCGTGCCCCTACCTCGTGCCTGCATGGTTGCTTTCTTGACGTAGGGTCCAAGTCCTTTGGATCACGTTCGTTCCGAAGATCACGTTCCCGAAGGTTTCATTCCGTTTGGACTCCGTTTGATATTCTTTTTCCGCGAAACTCTGAAATAGGCAAAAAACAGCAATTCTGGGTTGGGCCTCCGGGTAATTGGTTAGTCCCAAAAATAATATAAAAGTGTATAATAAAGCCCAATAATGTCTAAAACAGGATATAATATAGCATGGAACAATCAAAACTTATATATACGTTGGAGATGTATCACAAGGTTGTCCAATCCTTTTGTGGCAAAGGACAGGCCAAAACAGTCTCTTATAATATGCAAAGCGTTCTTGAGGGTACACGGGAATTTCACCATGCTACTTTCAGCATGTTTGTTTAATTTGTGTTCGCCACATTGATAATTTGATATGTGGGTGGAAATTTGTTTAGGTGATGTTCTTACTTGAACAAACCTCCTACTTATGATTAACCCCCTCGCAAGCATCCGCAACTACGAGAAAAGTATTAAGATAAAATCTAACCATAGCATTAAACTTTTGGATCCAAATCGTTCCCTTACGAAGTAGCGCATAAACTAGGGTTTAAGCTTCTGTCACTCTAGCAACCCATCATCTAATAACTACTCCACAATGCAACTCCTTAGGCCCAAATATGGTGAAGTGCCATGTAGTCAACGTTCACATGACACTACTAAGGGATCACAACATACATATCATTAAAATATTGAACACATATCAAGTTCACATGACTAATTGCAACATGACTTCTCCCGTGACCTCGAGAACAAAAGTAACTACTCACAAATGATAATCATGCTCAAGATCAGAGGGGTATTAAAGAGCATAATGGATATGAACATATAATATTTCACCAAATTGTGACCACCCAATTCAATTTTACACTAGTCAGACACGTGAATGTGTACGATCAAGATCAGGGACTCACGGGAAGATATCACAACACAACACTAGACACAAATAAAATAATAAAATCTTTATATTACAAGCCAGGGGCATCGAGGGCTCGAGTACATAGCTCGAATACACAAGAGTCAGGGAAAGCAACAATATCTGAAATGGGCTAGAGTATATAAAAAATCTAAAATGAATTATGAAATTAAACATAGAGGTAATGTATTATTATCAACATTCATAACATACATCTCATTCTCAATGAAAGTATGCCGCTTATGTTATTCATAACATCGAACATTAAAAGTTCTCTTATGAACAACCTTCTTGCAAGATACCTCCGTGATCTGCAAAAAGAGAGAAGAAGCCATCTAGCTAATAACTATGGACCCAAAGGTCTGAAGTAAACTACTCACACTTCATCGAAAAGGCTATGTGTTGATGTAGAAGCCCTCCGTGATCGATGCCCCCTCCGGCGGAGCTCCGGAAAAGGCCCCAAGATAGGATCTCGCGGATACAGAAAGTTACGGTGGTGGAATTAGGGTTTTGGCTCCATATCTGGTAGTTTGGGGGTACGTAGGTATATATAGGATGAATAAGTACGTCGGTGGAGCAATGTGGGCCCCATGAGGGTTGAGGGTGTGCCCCCCTACCTTGTGCCTTCTTGGTTGCTTTCTTGACGTAGGGTCCAAGTCCTCTGGATCACGTTCGTTCCGAAAATCACGTTCCCGAAGGTTTCATTTCGTTTGGACTCTGTTTGATATTCTTTTTCTGCGAAACTATGATATAGGCAAAAACAGAAATTCTGGGCTGGGCCTCCGGTTAATAGGTTAGTCCCAAAAATAATATAAAAGTGTATAATAAAGCCCAATAATGTCCAAAACAAGATATAATATAGCATGGAACAATAAAAAATTATAGATACGTTCGAGACGTATCAAGCATCCCCAAGCTTAATTCCTACTTGTCCTCGAGTAGGTAAATGATAAAAAACAGAATTTTTGATGTGGAATGCTACTTGGCATAATTTCAATGTAATTCTCTTAATTGTGGTACGAATATTCAGATCCGAAAGATTCAAGACAAAAGTTCAATATTGACATAGAAATAATAATACTTCAAGCATACTAACTAAGCAATTATGTCTCTTCAAAATAACATGGCCTAAAAAAGTTATCCCTACAAAATCATATAGTCTGGCTATGCTCCATCTTCACCACACAAAGTATTTAAATCACGCACAACCCCGATGACAAGCCAAGCAATTGTTTCATACTTTTGGTGTTCTCAAACTTTTTCAATCTTCACGCAATACGTACATGAGCGTGAGCCATGGACATAGCTCTATATGTGGAATAGAATGGTGGTTGTGGAGAAGACAAAAAGGGAGAAGATATTCTCACATCAACTAGGCATATCAACGGGCTATGGAGATTGCTACCTCTTGAGCTTGCGTTGGTTTTCCCCGAAGAGGAGAGGATGATGCAGCAGAGTAGCGTAAGTATTTCCCTCAGTTTTTGAGAACCAAGGTATCAATCCAATAGGAGGCCACACTCAAGTCCCTCGTACCTGCACAAAACGATAGCTACTCGCAACCAACGCGGTTAGGGGTTGTCAATCCCTTCACGGTCACTTACGAGAGTGAGATCTGATAGATAGTATTTTTGGTATTTTTGGTATAGAGATGCAAAGTGAAAAGTAAAAGGCAAAGTAAAAAGCAAAGCAAGATTAAAGTGATGGAGATTGATATGATGAGAATAGACCCGGGGGCCATAGGTTTCACTAGTGGCTTCTCTCAAGAGCATAAGTATTCTACGGTGGGTGAACAAATTACTGTTGAGCAATTGACAGAATTGAGCATAGTTATGAGAATATCTAGGCATGATCATGTATATAGGCATCACGTCCGTGACAAGTAGACCGAAACAATTCTGCATCTACTACTATTACTCCACTCGTCGACCGCTATCCAGCATGCATCTAGAGTATTAAGTTAAAAACAGAGTAACGCTTTAAGAAAGATGACATGATGTAGAGATATAAATTCATGCAATATGACATAAACCCCATCTTGTTATCCTCGATGGCAACGATACAATACATGCCTTGCTGCCCCTTCTGTCACTGGGAAAGGACACCGCAAGATCGAACCTAAAGCTAAGCACTTCTCCCATGGCAAGAAAAACCAATCTAGTAGGCCAAACCAAACTGATAATTCGAAGAGACTTGCAAAGATAACCAATCATACATAAAAGTATTCAGAGAATATTCAAATATTATTCATAGATAGCCTTGATCATAAACCCACAATTCATCGGTCTCAACAAACACACCGCAAAAAGAAGAAGATTACATCGAATAGATCTCCACGAGAGAGGGGGAGAACTTTGTATTGAGATCCAAATAGAGAGAGGAAGCCATCTAGCTACTAACTATGGACCCGAAGGTCTGAGGTAAACTACTCACACTTCATCGAAGAGGCTATGATGATGTAGAAGCCCTCCGTGATGACGACCCTCTCTGGCGGAGCTCCGGAACAGGCCCCAAGATGGGATCTCGTGCATACAGAAAGTTGCGGCGGTGGAATTAGGTTTTTGGCTCCGTCTCTGTTCGTTTGGGGGTACGTAGGTATATATAGGAGGAAGAAGTACATCGGTGGAGCTTCGGTGGGCCCACGAGGGTGGGGGCACGCCTGGGGGTATAGGGCGCGCCCCCCTACCCTGTGCCCACCTCGAAGCTTCCTTGGCGTAGGGTCCAAGTCTCCTGAGTCATATTCGGTGAGAAAATCACGTTCCCGAAGGTTTCATTCTGTTTGGACTCTGTTTGATATTCCGTTTCTTCGAAACACTGAAATAGGCAAAAAAAACAGCAATTCTGGGCTGGGCCTGCGGTTAATAGGTTAGTCCCAAAAATAATATAAATGTGGAAAATACCCAATATAGTCCAAAACAGTAGATAATATAGCATGGAGAAATCAAAAACTATAGATACGTTGGAGACGTATCAGGCATCCCCAAGCTTAATTCCTGCTCGTCCTCGAGTAGGTAAATGATAAAAAGAGAACTTTTGATGCGGAGTGCTACTTGGCATAATTTCAATGCAAATCTTCTTAATTGTGGTATGAATATTCAGATTAGAAGGATTCAAGACAAAAGTTCATATTGACATAGGGAATAATAATACTTCAAGCAAACTAACAAACCAATTATGTTTTCTCAAAGTAACATGGCCAAAGAAAGTTCATCCCTACATAATCATATAGTTTATTCATGCTCCATTTTCGTCACACAAGAATGCTCTCATCATGCACAACCCCGATGACAAGCCAAGCAATTGTTTCATACCTTAATAATTTCAAACTCATAAACTTTCACGCAATACATGAGCGTGAGCCATGGATATAGCACTATGGGTGGAATAGAATATAATGATGGGGGTTATGTGGAGAATACAAAAAGGAGAAAGTCTCACATCAACGAGGCTAATCAATGCGCTATGGAGGTGCCCATCGATTGATGTTAATGCAAGGAGTAGGGATTTCCATGCAACGGATGCACTAGAGCTATAAATGTATGAAAGCTCAACAAAAGAAACTAAGTGGGTGTGCATCCAACTTGCTTGCTCACGAAGACCTAGGGCACTTGAGGAGGCCCATTGTTGGAATATACAAGCCAAGTTCTATAATGAAAAATCCCCACTAGTATATGAATGTGACAAAACACGAGACTCTCTATCATGAAGATTTTAAAGCACATGTGTGGAAAAAGGATAGTAGCATTGCCCCTTTTTGGGGGTGGGGGGCTTCTTTTTCTTTTCTTTGGCCTTTCTCTCTTCTTTTGTTTTGGGACAATGCTCTATTAAATGATGATCATTACGCTTCTATATATTTACAACTCAATTATTACAACTCGATACTAGAACAAAGTATGACTCTATATGGATGCCTCCGGCGGTGTACCGGGATATGCAATGAATCAAGAGTGACAAGTACGAAAGAATTATGAACGGTGGCTTTGCCACAAATACTATGTCAACTACATGATCATGCTAGCAATATGACAATGATGAATGTGTCATGATAAACTGGATGGTGGGAAGTTGCATGGCAATATATCTCGGAATGGCTATGGAAATGCCATAATAGGTAGGTATGGTGGCTGTTTTCAGGAAGATATAAGGAGGTTTATGTGTGAAAGAGCATATCATATCACGGTGTTTGGATGCACCGGCGAAGTTTGCACCAACTCTCGATGTGAGAAAGGGCAATGCACGGTACCGTAGAGGCTAGCAATGATGGAAGGGTGAGAGTGCATATAATCCATGGACTCAACATTAGTCATAAAGAACTCATATACTTGTTGAAAAAATCTGCAAGCCATCAATAACCAAAGCATTACGCGCATGCCCCTAGGGGGATAGATTGGTAGGAAAAGACCATCGCTCGTCCCCGACCGCCACTCATAAGGAGGACAATCAAATAACACCTCATGTTTCAAATTTGTTGCATAACGTTTACCATACGTGCATGCTACGGGACTTGTAAACTTTAACTCAAGCACTTCTCAAATTCACAATTACTCTACTAGCGTGACTCTGATATTAGTACCTCCACATCTCAAAACAATTATCAAGCATCCAACTTTTCTTAGTATTCAACGCACTCAAAAGAAAGTTTCACAAATCTTGAATACCAAGCATGTTATTATTAAGCAAATTACCATGCTATTAAGACTCTCAAAATAATTTCAGTGAAGCATGAGAGATCAATAGTTTATTTAAAACAAATCCACCACCGTGCTCTAAAGATCTAAGTGAAGCACATAGAGCAAAATTATAACGCTCAAAAGATATAAGTGAAGCACATAGAGCAAAACTACATAGCTCAAAAGATATAAGTGAAGCACATAGAGTATTCTATCAAATTATAATTCATGTATGGCTCTCTCAAAAGGTGTGTACAGCAAGGATGATTGTGGCACACTAGCAAACAAAGAAACAAATAATACAAGACGCTCCAAGCAAAACACATATCATGTTGGTGAATAAAAATATAGCTCCAAGTAAATACCGATGGAAGTAGACGAAAGAGGGGATGCCTTCCGGGGCATCCCCAAGCTTTGAATTTTTGGTGTCCTTGGATTATCTTGGGGGTGACATGGGCAACCCCAAGCTTAGGCTCTTTCCACTCCTTGTTCCATAATCCATCAAAAGAATTCACCAAAAACTTGAAAACTTCACAACACAAAACTCAATAGAAATCTCGTGAGCTCCGTTAGAGAAAGAAAACAAAAGACCACTTCAAGGTACTGTAATGAAATCATTATTTATTTATATTGGTGTTAAACCTACTGTATTCCAACTTTTCTATGGATTATAAACTATTTTACTAGCCATAGATTCATCAAAATAAGCAAACAACACACGAAAAACAGAATCTGTCAAAAACAGAACAGTCTGTAGTAATCTGTAGATAACGCAAGATCTGGAACCCCAAAAATTCTAAAATAAATTTTTGGACGTGAGTAATTTATCTATTAATCATCTGCGAAAAGAATTAACTAAATATCACTTTCCAAATAAAAGTTACAGCAGTTCTCGTGAGCGCTAAAGTTTCTGTTTTTACAGCAAGTTCAACAAGACTTTCCCCAAGTCTTCCCAACGGTTCTACTTGGCACAAACACTAATTAAAACACAAAACCACATCCAAACAGAAGGTAGATGGGTTATTTATTCCCTAACATAAGAAAAACAGAAAAAAATAAAAATAAAATTGGGTTGCCTCCCAACAAGCGCTATCGTTTAACGCCCCTAGCTAGGCATAAAAGCGAGGATAGATCTAGGTATTGCCATCTTTTGTAGGCAATCCATAAGTGGCTCTCATGATAGTTTCATATGGAAATTTTATTTTCCTTCTAGGAAACTGTTCCATGCCTTTTTTTAATGGAAATTTAAATCTAATATTCCCTTCCTTCATATCAATAATCGCACCAACCGTTCTAAGGAAAGGTCTACCAAGAATAATAGGGCAAGAAGGATTGCAATCTATGTCAAGAACAATGAAATCTACGGGCACATAATTCCTATTTGCAACAATAAGAACATCATTAATTCTTCCCATAAGTTTCTTAATAGTGGAATCCGCAAGATGCAAGTTTAGAGAGCAATCATCAAAATCGCGGAAATCTAGCAAATCACACAAAGTTTTGGGGATAGTGGAAACACTAGCACCCAAATCACACAAAGCATAAAACTCATGATTTTTAATTTTAATTTTAGTAGTTGGTTCCCACTCATCATAGAGTTTTCTAGGGATAGAAACTTTTAACTCAAGCTTTTCTTCATAAGATTGCATCAAGGCATCAACAATATGTTCGGTAAAGACTTTCTTTTGACTATAAGCATGTGGAGAATTTAGCATGGATTGCAAAAAGGAAATACAATCAATTAAAGAGCAACTTTCATAATGAAATTCCTTGAAATCCAATATAGTGGGTTTAGCAACATCTAGATTTTTATTTCTTTCAATCCCACTTTCATCAATTTCATCATAAAGATCTAAATACTCCGAATTTTTAGAACGCCTTCTAGGTAAAGGAAGATCATATTCAGTTTCATCAAGATTCATATTGCAAAACAAATATTTGATAGGGGACACATCAATAACTTTTAGATCTTCATCTTGATTTTCATAGGAATTGGAAGAACACGCTTTAATAAAGGGATCTTTGGAAGCACGCATCCTAGCGGTTCTTTCCTTGCACTCATCAATGGAAATTCTCATGGCTTTGAGAGACTCATTGATATCATGCTTGGGAGGAATAGATCTAAGCTTTAAAGAATCAATTTCAAAAGAAATTCTATCAACGTTCCTAGACAAATCATCAACTTTAAGTAATTTCTCTTCAAGCGAAGCATTAAAATTCTTTTGTGAATTCATAAACTCTTTAACACTATTCTCAAATTGAGAGGGCATCTTATTATAATTTCCATAAGAGTTGTTGTAGGAGTTTCCATAATTATTAGAAGGATTACTAGGATAAGGCCTAGGATTAAAATTCCCTCTATACGCGTTGTTACCAAAATTATTCCTACCAACAAAATTCACATCCATAGATTCATTGTTATTCTCAATCAAAGTAGAAAAAGTCATATCATTAGGATCATAAGAAACACTCTTAGTAGCAAATAATTTCATAAGTTCATCCATCCTTCCACTCAAAACATTGATTTCTTCTATCACATGCACTTTTTTATTAGAAGATCTTTCAGTATGCCAATGAGAATAATTAACCATAATATTATCTAGGAGTTTAGTAGCATCTCCTAAAGTGATTTCCATAAAAGTGCCTCCCGCGGCCGAATCTAAAAGATTTCTAGAAGCAAAATTCAATCCGGCATAAAATTTTTGTATAATCATCCACAAATTTAAACCATGAGTAGGGCAATTACGTATCATTAATTTCATTCTCTCCCAAGCTTGTGCAACATGTTCATGATCAAGTTGCTTAAAATTCATAATATCGTTTCTAAGAGAGATGATCTTAGCGGGAGGAAAATACTTAGAGATAAAAGCATCTTTGCACTTGTTCCAAGCATCAATACTATTTTTAGGAAAAGACGAAAACCAAGCTTTAGCACGATCTCTAAGCGAAAAAGGAAATAGCTTCAATTTAACGACATCATTATCGACATCTTTTTTCTTTTGCATATCACATAAATCAACGAAGCTATTGAGATGAGTAGCGGCATCTTCACTAGGAAGGCCGGCAAATTGATCTTTCATAACAAGATTCAACAAGGCAGTATTGATTTCACAACATTCAGTATTGGCAAGAGGAGCAATCGGAGTGCTAAGGAAATCATTATTACCGGTATTGGTGAAGTCACACAATTTGGTAGTATCTTGAGCCATCGCGACAAACAAGCAATCCAACACACGAGCAAACAAAAGGCAAGCGAGAAAAAGGCAAACGAAAAAGGAGAAGGAGAAGGAGAAGGAGAAAGAGAGGGCGAATAAAACGGCAAGGGTGAATTGGGGGGGAGAGGAAAACGAGAGGCAAATGGTAAATAATGTAATGCGGGAGATAGGGATTGTGATGGGTACTTGGTATGTTGAATTTTTGCGTAGACTCCCCGGCAACGGCGCCAGAAATTCTTCTTGCTACCTCTTGAGCTTGCGTTGGTTTTCCCCGAAGAGGAGAGGATGATGCAGCGGAGTAGCGTAAGTATTTCCCTCAGTTTTTGAGAACCAAGGTATCAATCGAGTAGGAGGCCACGCTCAAGTCCCTCGTACCTGCACAAAACGATAGCTACTCGCAACCAACGCGATTAGGGGTTGTCAATCCCTTCATGGTCACTTACGAGAGTGAGATCTGATAGATATAATATTTTTGGTATTTTCGGTATAGAGATGCAAAGTGAAAAGTAAAAGGCAAAGTAAAAAAGCAAAGCAAGATTAAAGTGATGGAGATTGATATGATGAGAATAGACCCGGGGGCCATAGGTTTCACTAGTGGCTATTCTCAAGAGCATAAGTATTCTACGGTGGGTGAACAAATTACTGTTGAGCAATTGACAGAATTGAGCATAGTTATGAGAATATCTAGGCATGATCATGTATATAGGCATCACGTCCGTGACAAGTAGACCGAAACGATTCTGCATCTACTACTATTACTCCACTCATCGACCGCTATCTAGCATGCATCTAGGGTATTAAGTTAAAAACATAGTAACGCTTTAAGCAAGATGACATGATGTAGAGAGATAAATTCATGCAATATGAAATAAACCCCATCTTGTTATCCTCGATGGCAACGATGCAATACGTGCCTTGCTGCCCCTTCTGTCACTTGGAAAGGACACCGCAAGATCGAACCCAAAGCTAAGCACTTCTCCCATGGCGAGTACTACCAATCTAGTTGGCCAAACGAAACGGATAATTCGAAGAGACTTGCAAAGATAACCAATCATACATAAAAGAATTCAGAGAAGATTCAAATGTTATTCATAGATAGACTTGATCATAAACCCACAATTCATCGGTCTCAACAAACACACCGCAAAAAGAAGAAGATTACATCGAATAGATCTCCACAAGAGAGGGGGAGAACTTTGTATTGAGATCCAAAGAGAGAGAAGAAGCCATCTAGCTAATAACTATGGACCCGAAGGTCTGAGGTAAACTACTCACACTTCATCGGAGGGGCTATGATGATGTAGAAGCCCTCCGTGATGACGGCCCTCTTCTGCGGAGCTCCGGAATAGGCCCCAAGATGGGATCTCGTGGATACAGAAAGTTGCGGCGGTGGAATTAGGTTTTTTGCTCCATCCCTGTTCGTTTGGGGGTACGTAGGTATATATAGGAGGAAGAAGTACGTCGGTGGAGCTTCGTTGGGCCCACGAGGGTGGGGGCGCGCCTGGGGGTATAGTACCCGCCCCGCTACCTCGTGCCCACCTCGAAGCTTCCTTGGCATAGGGTCCAAGTCTCTTGGGTCATATTCGGGAAGAAAATCACGTTCCAGAAAGGTTTATTCCGTTTGGACTCCGTTTGATATTCCGTTTCTTCGGAACACTGAAATAGGCAAAAAAACAGCAATGCTGGGCTGGGCCTCCGGTTAATAGGTTAGTCCCAAAAATAATATAAAAGTGGAAAATAAAGCCCAATATAGTCCAAAACAGTAGATAATATAGCATGGAGCAATCAAAAATTATAGATATGTTGGAGACGTATAACTGCCCCTACTGTCACTGGGAAAGGACACCGCAAGATTGAACCCAAAGGTAAGCACTCCTCCCATTGCAAGAAAGATCAATCTAGTAGTCCAAACCAAACTGATAATTCGAAGAGACTTGCAAAGATAACCAATCATACATAATATAATTCAGAGAAGATTCAAATATTGTTCATAGAGAAACTTGATCATAAACTCACAATTCATCGATCTCAACAAACACACCGCAAAAAAGAAGATTACATCGAATAGATCTCCACAAGAGAGAGGGAGAACTTTGTATTGAGATCCAAAAAGAGAGAAGAAGCCATCTAGCTAATAACTATGGACCCGAAGGTCTGAAGTAAACTACTCACACTTCATCAGAGAGGCTATGGTGTTGATGTAGAAGCCCTCCGTGATCGATGCCCCCTCTGGCGGAGCTCCGAAGAAGGCCCCAAGATGAGATCTCGCGGATACAGAAAGTTACAACGGTGGAATTAGGGTTTGGGCTCCGTATCTGGTAGTTTGGGGGTACATAGGTATATATAGGAGGAAGAAGTACGTCGGTGGAGGGTGGAGGGCGCGCCTGGGGGGGGGGGGTAGGCGCGCCAACTACCTCGTGCCTTCCTGGTTGCTTTCTTGACGTAGGGTCCAAGTCCTCTGGATCATGTTCGTTCCGAAGATCACGTTCCCGAAGGTTTCATTCCGTTTGGACTCTGTTTGATATTCTTTTTCTGCGAAAATCTGAAATAGGCAACAAACAACAATTCTGGGTTGGGCCTCCGGTTAATTGGTTAGTCCCAAAAATAATATAAAAGTGTATAATAAAGCCCAATAATGTCCAAAACAGGATATAATATAGCATGGAACAATCAAAAATTATAGATACGTTGGAGACGTATGACAAGGTTGTCCAATCCTTTTGTTGAAAAGGATAGGCCAAAACGTTCTCTTATAATAAGCAAAGCGTTCTTGAGGGTACACGGGAATTTCACCATGCTACTTTCAGCATGTTGGTTTAATTTGTGTTCTCTACTTGGATAAATTGATATGTGGGTGGAAATTTGTTTAGGTGATGTTCTTACTTGAACAAACCTCCTACTTATGAATAACCCCCTCGCAAGGATCCGCAACTACGAGAAAAGTATTAAGATAAAATCTTACCATAGCATTAAACTTTTGGATCCAAATCGTTCCCTTACGAGGTAGCGCATAAACTAGGGTTTAAGATTTTTTCACTCTAGCAACCCATCATCTAATAACTACTCCACAATGCAACTCCTTAGGCCCAAATATGGTGAAGTGCAATGTAGTCGATGTTCACATGACACCACTAAGGGATCAGAACATACATATCATTAAAATATCAAACACATATCAAGTTCACATGACTACTTGCAACATGACTTCTCCCGTGACCACGAGAACAAAAGTAACTACTCACAAATGATAATCATGCTCAAGATCAGAGGGGTATTAAATAGCATAATGGATATGAACATATAATATTTCACCAAATTGTGACCCCCTGATTCAATTGTACACTAATCATACATGTGAATGTTTACGATCAAGATCAGGGACTCACGGGAAGATATCACAACACAACACTAGACACAAATAAAATAATAAAAGCTTTATATTACAAGCCAGGGGCCTCGAGGGCTCGAGTACATAGCTCGAATACACAAGAGTCGGGGAAAGCAACAATATCTGAAATGGGCTAGAGTATATAAAAAAATCTAAAATGAATTATGAAAGTACACACAGAGGTAATGTATTATTATCAACATTCATAACATACATCTCATTCTCAATGAAAGTATGCTCCTTATGTTATTCATAACACCGAACATTAGAAGTTCTCTTATGAACAACCTTCTTGCAAGATACCTTATGCAATGGGCTAGAGTGTGTTAAACTCTAAAATGAATTATGAAAGTAAATACATAGGTAATACACCGATGGAAGGCATAGCAACTTTTACTATGTTCCCAACATGTATTTAATCCTCAGTCCCGGCAAGTCCTTTAGGCCGTAGTAGTTCTTGCATTTATTTGCCACAGAATACAATCGAGCGGGTATTTTTGTGATCAACTCACAATCCCCAAGAATTAGTGATTAACATGTTTAACCATAATTCCCAAGAACTATATCTTTCACTAGCCTTCTATACATCAAATTTTTTATGACATTCATACATGAGCTAGATATTCCAGTCTTCTTTCTTTTTGCCTTAATACTTCCAACAATTTAGCTTTCACTATTTCTCCTAGTTCCAGAAGAAGCTTCCAACTTCATTGTATGACAGGCGTTCTTCTGGATCCCTCTCTCATCAGTCAAATGCCCAGTAAACACTTTTACTAACAGTTTGCAAAACAAACATTGATTTGGATATCACATATCTTTTAGCCTTTGTTTGTGTCTGAAAATGATTTTCAGTTCCATGAATATTACATAGCTATCCCAAAACTTTTGAAGTTCGTGTCTCATGGAAGCAAACATATTGCACTTGACCGTAACGGAATTCTAGCTTTTGGATGGAAGGACGAGAGTCACATCATCCATAACATTAGCGCCAGAATACCGAAAGCATGCGATAGGACAAAGTCCTTCTCTGAACTCTTGAGGACAATCCTCACATTACGTTACCAATTGTAAAGTTTTAACCAGATATTTAACATCTATTCAATTTTAACAGGGAAGGAGGAAATGCGAGCCATTATTCTACAAATATTTAGCAAGTAACACTTAGACAGTGTTCATAATTGATTGCACTGAGAATTAAACATGTTAATTCAACAGTGCGCTCCCACTCAAATCAATATCTCTCATAATTGACCGTGAGTGCTTCAAGATCCATATTACAATTCAACGCCAAGGATGTATCCATCTCAAGTGACGAGAATTGCAATTGATAGGCCAACTTGCCAATCACATCTCTATGTGCCTCTTGTTCATCTTTCGATGCACATGTTCCGAGCTCATGACTTTCATGTGTGAACGTCAAGACAACCAAGTGATCTCAACTCACTCGCCTCACAATTCTCTAATAGTTCGTACCCATGTATCCATGTGATACCCCAAAGAGATAGGTGCCGTGACAGTGCTACACTTGGGAGAACACTAACTACTTGATATTTTAAGTGAGAGATCACCCTAATAAAAAGTGACTACCGCGCAATCAAAAAGGGTGCACCAAAGGGATAAACATCTCAAGCAATTCATAATAGCGTGATATGGTATAGCCCTTTCCGACGGTGCACCAAAGTCTTGTATTTCTTCGCCTTCGGCATTCGCGTCGGTATTCACCTTCGCGAAGATTGTCACCACCTTGTTGATGCACCAGATAATATTGCTATCTCTATAGCTAATAAAATAAGTGCATTACTTAAGGTTGACACGCAGGTCATTAAACTGACAATCATGACACGCAGGTCATCTTAATTTACATTATATAGTCATCTCATACATAATCAAATTATTATGAGCACTGCTATACCACATCACATGCAAACGATCCTGCAAACCCAAGTTAGACGCCTCTAATCGGTTCATACAAAAAAGGTTTTACGTGGCTCTTGAGGTTTTGAAACAAACGGAAGCTACCTACGTCCATCATCATGTATGATTTATTCAAGTCACTAGATTAACTTTGCAGAGCGTATGAAACATGAGATAATAAAATCTCGAGCCCCATGCTGAACTTCGTCATACACATGACCCCCGTGCAGATCATATATGCATTGCCCTTTTGTCTACGAAATTTCATCTTTCTTTCTAACTATGGTGGATTTCAACGAACTGTTAGCACTTCGTTGATCAATCATGATCACGGATTGGCAGAACATTGAAAATCCACCAAACCGTTATCAAGATCAGAAATATGCAAACTCTAGGGAAGAAACAAGAACATCGTGTAACAGATTTCATCTGCTACCCGCACAAATAATTTTTAATAATAGAACTCATCTACTACAAATTATATTGTGCAACACCCATACATCTCTATGCATTATAGATCACAACCTACATCTACGCATAGCACGGCTCATGATGCCACTATTGGGCAATGCAACAGAAAACAAAAAAAATCCGACATATGCACCAGCCAAGGACCACTATGGAGACTGCATACAAGGTTTGATCTTTTTCATTACCAACTCGTAGCACAGCGGAAGAAGAGTCGATGATGATCGATGGTGCAGATCCGCACAGCTCGGATTTACAACCTCCCAACCGCGAGGATGTATTCCCTCTTCTGCCCCCGGACAGCCCTCCGGGAGGCGGTCGGACAGTCCGTCGGACGGGGTCGCGGACAGCCCTTTGGGAGGACCTTTGAAATTCGGACGGTCACTCGGACAGCCCTTCGGGAGGCACTCTCGAACTAAGACCAAAACTATGATCTCTCCACAGAGTTGCACACATGTGCTTTCATCTATCCGGCAGGGCTTCGCCATCCAGAACTAGTTCCTGCCGGAACCCAGACAGCCTTTCGGCTCTATGAAACTATTTCGCTAGGAGGGAGAGAGAAGGCCAGATCATGCATGATATTTGTATGTGATAAGGAGTAATTGTGGAGAGTGCCTCTCCACCTCTATTTATAGGAAAACCCAAGGGGTAGGGGGAACATGAAAAACCCAAAATGCCCACAATTTATGTCACACATAAAGGGCATAAAGGGATGACAAGTGGAGCTCCATGGAGGAGCTGCACCTTTGAACGTCCCACCTTCATGGGGGCCCTCAAATGGGGTTCCTTGATCCCCAAGTCCTTCTAGAAGCCTTTTCGATCCGTAAAAGGTGAATTTTTATAAAAATATCCAAAAAGCACTTTCACTATACACGATGACATTATTTCAGCGTCCGTTCAAACTAAAAATATTTATGTGGGCTTAGAATATTTCCAGTACCCATTAAAATAATTTTCAATGCATTTCGGAACAATTCCGGATTAGTTATTTTCATCAGCGAAAAGCATCTTAAGTGGTTTCGGCAGCTCTGAAACATTTCTGGTTTTTATCCCAGAAAATTCCCATAAGTTTCCAGAATAATTCTGGCACCCTCCAAGAATTATCAGGCATGTCCCGGAACCAATTTTACTTAATGGAATACCCCGAAGAACATTTCGGTTTTACCGAAACTATTCTTGTGTTCTCTCTCTAGAACCTTTCCGATGTGTCCGAAACTTTTTTGGTGAATTTCTCTCAGACTCCCTGTCTAGTATTCAACAGATAGATGACCCTTAAGCGTGTGATCCTATAGGTTCGGTGATGTATAGACATGAATGGGACTCTTTCCGATCAATGATCAACATCGGAGCCGTGGACACCCATATTGACCCCTATACCCACACGAATGAATATTCGAGTGAACCTCCAGTTGTCGTGTGCTATTCCTGTTGCCTCACGATATGTTACAAATACCCGAGGTGAGATTTACTTGCAACCCCGTGGATTAACAATTTGTCCAATATGCTAGTTAACATGTTACCGGTTATGTTCTCTTTTCTCGTTTCCGTGTTCCGGCATGCCTGTGATCAAATCACACTGTGTCTGGCCAGATGATGATGGATATCGTAACATCGAGAGGGCCCGAGAATATCTCTCCATCGTCAGAGGAGAAAATCCCAATCTTGAGCTATCAAGTTACTTGACCCACTTTTCCATGAACCCGTAAGCCGCCATAATAGCCACCCATTTACGGATGACGTTTAACAAATCCCAAAGTTCATGAAGCAAGTATGAAGAAACTTGATACTCTCATGGTCTAAGGAGTTATGCAAACATTAACCATCTCTGTGTTATTAACCATAAACTTGTGATGAACGTATCTCATAGCATAACATTAAATCGGGTCGATTCAACACAAATGTTCTTCTAACATTGTGCCCTCAAAGTTGCTGGCATAGACATGCCCATGATTGGGAAAACATAATCATCATGCAATACTTGAGCTAGTCTTAGAGGCATGACTAGGAATATATTTTACCATTTATTATTCCACACATACACATGGGTTTTCCCCAGAGCCTTTATGGATATACGGGCTCGGGAACCACAACAGTTATAGCATGGAACATAAACATAATTATGAGCATGGAGATAAATAATAACATTTCTTATTGCCTCTAGGGCATATCTCCTACACTCATTGCCTGGAAGATGAAGAAACAGACTATTGTTTCTCGTTCGAGTGCAGAGGCCGAATTGAGAGCTATGGCTCTTCTGACGACAGAGGTCACTTGATTACGATGGCTACCCGAGGATTTTGGTGTTTCTGTTACTGCACCTACCACCCTCTTGTCCGACAATACATGTGCTATCAGTATTGCACAGGATCCCGTGAAACATGAGCTTACCAAACATATTGGTGTTGATGCTTATTATGTGTGCGCTGCTGTGCAGGATCATGTTATTGCTCTTCAATATGTGCCTTCCGAGTTACAGCTAGCAGACTTCTTAACGAAGACACAGACTAGAGTGCAACATAGATTTCACCTCTCCAAACTCAGTGCTGTGGATCCACCATGAGTTTGAGGGGGGGTGTTAGAATTATATTGATTATAGCCTTTGGCCTTTTGTATTCTTGCCTTTTGGCATTATCATGTACATCTATATATGGTGGCTTTGGCCTCATAGTAATACAAGTTGCTATTCCAACAGATGTGTGATCTCTTGTTTGAGGTCTCTATGGCATGAATTTGGTAATTTCTAACTGGTACGTCCTTTCCTTGTATTCCAGAAAAAGCATACCAATGAGTTAGATACGTGACCATTCTACTTTGTAGTTCATGAAGCTCTCATAGGCACTTGATGCATGAAGTAAATCTCGAATGACTAGATAATTAAGAATATTAGTATTGAGTCGATGATCTTCTAATTTATGCCGCGATCATATGTACTTGTGTGTGAGAACGTATTAGTTAAATGGTTCAAGGTGTGTAGTAGTACCAACCACAGATTAGTTGTTTTTAGATTGTTGGGGCCATGTTTGTTTTCCCTAATGATTCATCTTAGGATATTATTATAATATGTCTGGAAAAATGAGTTGATCTTTATTGTTGTAATCATGCACAATCGGGAGATGATATAACTTGATCGGCATTTCAGCAAGTGTGCCTTGTTAAAATTGGTTTTGACTGATGATATCAATCGTTGTGCAGGCATCAGGAGTTCTCTTGGACTTGCTAAGACATGGAATTAACTGTCTGCTGTAGGTTCTACCTTGTTTGTTTGCTGTGGCCGCTGACATTGATCTGACGCTGAAATTGACACTCTCTGTAGTATCTTAGTTGTTCCATGTTGTACCGTGGTGAAGTGGGCTAGTAGGATCTAGTTGTGTACTTCATTTGCAAACATGTCTGCAGTATTCTATACTACTATTAATCTATACTAATATTGAAAGAGCAAACATGAATTCCCCCAAAACCACACAACAAACTGTACACGGGATAATCAGGACTGTCCAACCAAATCAAATTAAACAGATCCGACTGTCTATATTACGTCAATGGTTTGTCATCCAGATCTAATGTTCTGCCAGGCAGACGCCATCGTCTGCCACCGTCCTAGTGCACCGCGTCCCGCAGATCCCCATCCATGATTTACGGAATGATTCCATCCTAAGCGCTGCCTCGCAGTCCCCTCCACCCAGCCCTATCACCTCCACGCAAGCCCAGCGCCCGTGGCACTCTCGGTCCCTCTCTCCGCTGCCCTTGACGTGCGCCTCTCTCCGCCGCCCAGCCGCCGCCCTTGACAGATCGATCATCTATATATTTTTTACAGCAGACGAAGAAGAGAGATTCCGCACAAGGCCTCGGTGGTGGCGGTCGCTGCAACCGCACCCAATGATGCCCGCGACTCTGGCCATGGGAGTTCAGTCTACTGGGCCTGGATCCGGGCGGCGGCAGAGGCGGGTCCGGGCTCCGCGGCTCGACAGGAGGAAGAGGACGAATAAGGCTTAGTGCGCTACATCCCCGTCAAGGCCTACTTCCTCTCCATCAGGTGAGTTAGAACGCATAGGTGGTTGTACGCTGGGTGTTTGAGGATAGTTCCGCAAGAAAGACCTTGTGGGCTACTGTGTTTTTTCAATCTCTCATCTAACAATGTCGTGGGAGGCCACGGTGATTTGGTGATGAGGAATGAAAAACGACCTTTCTTTGATTTTCTTTATCCAATCTTTTACAGCATGGGAGCGACTTGGTAAATCCATCCACCTGGTCGCTAAACTACATTGCGCTCTGCTACTCTGAATTCCCTCCAGAGATCATGGTAAGTGATTTCAGTGTAGCACCACATATTTTGAGGGCCAACAATTATATTTATGTTTGATCGTTTGTTGAACATGTTGTATGTACATCATGTAACCTCATTTATTTCACGTTTTTGTAGGGCATTGGAGTGAAGAACGACATATTTTGCTGTCGCTATGTGGTTCTCTTCCAATATGGTTCTGCTGTGCTCTTCAATGTATATAATCAGGAATCATGCTTTTGGGATAGCTTCTGGAGATGAGGAAAGACGGGCATGTCCATTCTATTCGCGAGCTGGTCCCTTATTGTAGAAAACTGCTGGTATGTCCATGCTATTCACGAGCTGGCCGGTTTTTGTGTAATCCACTAAATAGTGTAGTTTTCCTCATTGATTTGTACCTATATTTCTTCTTTCATTTCCATGTATGTGCACGATCAATCCATTTTTTATGATAATGATTGCTGATATTTCATAAAGACCATTGAGGATCAAGAGAATTGCTCTGAATTTAATTTGTGTTTGGCCGAACCTTAATATGGCTTCTTGATACTAGCATTCTTAATTGTTTGCAAAATACTTCTCAAATTTACCGTGAAATATGTGCAACGTTGTACAAGGCGCGGTGGGTTATGTGAGTGGCAGTCCATGCATAAGTATATAGGCACCCAGTCATATGGCACCTAGCGTCCAATCCACTTTTATAACACTGAACCTGTATTATATTCTCACATGATGACATTTATTTCACAATTTCCAGATTATGCAGTAGTTGAGAAGCCATCCCCGACAACTTGGATGAAAGGAGGTCTTGATTATATAGTTCTTAAAAGTTTAGACACTGATGGAATTCGGATCATTTCAAGTGTTCCTGGTCAAAGCATCGTTCTTGATCATTGCATACAGCAGGTACTGTGATTGAGCAAAGTGAACAAACTATAGTTGTTGCAAGGTTTCAAGTTCTAAGACACTACTTCAATAGGTCGATGATATGGTTGAGGAGTTTACTGAAATCAATCGTATCATGGAGAAGACTGGGGACTTCACAATGAAAAGTAAGAAGCTCTTTCAACTTATGGGCTAGGGTAAGACGAGCGTGCGACGGCCCTGGAGACGAAGAAGGGACTTTCCCCGGCAGCAACTCCGGCGACAGCAAGTCAAGATTAAGGACAAAAATGTTAGTAGTAATCTTGATTAGTTAGTTGCATGCATGTAGTTAGAGGATTAGTGGCCGGCCGTTGAGGAAAGCTAGCACGCACTCTGGTATGGATGCATGTAGGTCGTTGGTTAGCTAGCTAGATGAACGGTCGGGTTGTTTGGGCGTTGTGGTGAAGCTGGACGTGAGCATGATAATAGGAGTAGTTAGTGGCGTGAGTCGTGCATGGTGGTTGTGGGCGCTTGTATCATGGAGTGTCGAGTCCCTGTATAAATGGTTTCGTTTGAGTGAATGGAAAATGGTTGAGAGGCCAAAAGCACAATGTAGACACGGTGGTCACCAAGGGAGTGCTCTAGGCAAAGGCCCTATGTTCTTCTTCCTTGGTATATGGGGTGTGTTTGTGTGTGTCCAGGTCTAGTGTGTTCTTGAGAGCAACCATGAGAGAAACAGGTAGAAGAGGAGCGGCGTCGTGGAGAGGTGGCGCCAACAATTGGTATCATGAGCTGGTTTATCTTGGGTGTCTCGTCCCCTTGCCGGAGGCGTGCCGGCGGTGGCGGCGTTCGTCGGCGGCTGCGCGGTGAAGCTTCGGGCCGTGTGTCGGCCTGTGGAGGTGTGCGGCGCTGCGGCTACCATGGCAGACGTGGAGGCGACGTGCGGTGAGTCCACGGCGAGCGCGGCGGCCGCGGAGGCGCTGCGTGGTGGTGCATAGGCCGCACACGTGCCGCATGGCGAAACAAGCACAGCGTCGGGCGCGTCGAGTGCGTGCGGAACCTGCGGGACGCAGTGGTGCGATTGGGCTTGTCGGGTGCGTCGGGTGCGCACGGGACGTGCGGGACGCACTGGTGCGGTCGGGCTTGTCGGACGCGTTGGGTGCGCGCGGGACGTGCGGGGCGCAAAGAAACGCGAGGCGTGTGTCACCGGCGGAGAAGGAGCTCGACGTGTGTCGCCGAGGAGGAAGAATGAGAGGTTGCAGCGTTCGTGCGTAGATGATGCATGCTGCGTGGTTCGCGTCGAGTGTGGAGGCCATGGCGGCGGACGTGGCAATGAACGATGGCGAAGGGAGCAGCAACGTCAAATCCGGCGGACGAGCGTGCGACGGCCCTGGAGACGAAGACGGGACTTTCCCCGACAGCAACTCCGGCGACGGCAAGTCAAGATTAAGGAGGAAAATGTTACTAGTAATCTTGATTAGTTAATTGTATGCATGTTGTTAGCTGATTAGTGGTCGGCAGTTGAGGAAAGCTAGCACACACTCTGGTATGGATGCATGCATGTCGTTGGTTAGCTAACTAGATTAACGGCCGGGTTGTTTGGGTGTTGTGGTGAAGCTAGACGTGATCATGAGAATAGGAGTAGTTAGTGGCGTGAGTGGTGCATGGTGGTTGTGGCCGCAGGTATCATGGAGTGTTGAGTCCCTGTATAAATGGTTTCCTTTGAGTGAATGGAAAAATGGTTGAGAGGCGAAAAGCACAATGTAGCCACGGCAGTCACCAAGGGAGTGATCTAGGCAAAGGCCCTATGTTCTTCTTCCTTGGTATATGGGTGTGTTGGTGTGTATCCAGGTCTAGTGTGTTCTTGAGAGCAACCATGAGAGAAACAGGTAGAAGAGGAGTGGCACCATGGAGAGGTGGCGCCAACAATTGGTATCATGAGCTGGTTTATCTTGGGTGTCTCGTCCCCTTGCCGGAGGCGTGCTGGCGCTGGCGGTGTTCGTCGGCGGCTGCATGGTGAAGCTCTGGGCCGTGTGTCGGCCTGTGGAGGTGCGTGGCGCTGCGGCTGCCATGGCAGACGCCAAGGCGACGTGCGGTGAGTCCACGGCGAGCGCGGCGGCCGCGGAGGTGCTGCGTGGTGGTGCATAGGCCGCAGACGTGCCGCACGGTGCAACGAGCATAGCGTCGGGCGCGTCGAGTGCGTGCAGGACCTGCAGGACGCAGTGGTGCGGTTGGGCTCGTCAGGTGCGCCGGGTGCGCTCGGGACGTGCGGGACGCACTGGTGCGGTCGGGCTCGTCGGACGCGTAGGGTGCGCGCGGGATGTGCAGGGCGCAAAGAAACGCCAGGCGTGTGTCACCGGCGGAGAAGGAGCATGACGTGTGTCACCGAGGAGGAAGAATGAGAGGTTGCAGCGTTCGTGCGTAGTTGATGCATGCTGCGTGGTTCGCGTCGAGTGTGGAGGCCGCGGCGGCGGCCGGGGCAATGACCGACGGGGAAGGGAGCAGCAACGTCAACTCCGGCGGACGAGCGTGCGACGGCCCTGGAGAGGAAGAAGGGACTTTCCCCGGCAGCTACTCCGGCGACGGCAAGTCAAGATTAAGGAGGAAAATGTTAGTAGTAATCTTGATTAGTTAGTTGCATGCATGTAGTTAGCTGATTAGTGGCCGCCCGTTGAGGAAAGCTAGCACGCACTCTGGTATGGATGCATGTAGGTCGTTGGTTAGCTAGCTAGATGAACGGCCGGGTTGTTTGGGCGTTGTGGTGAAGCTGGACGTGAGCATGAGAATAGGAGTAGTTAGTGGCGTGAGTCGTGCATGGTGGTTGTGGCCACTTGTATCATGGAGTGTCGAGTCCCTGTATAAATGGTTTCCTTTGAGTGAATGGAAAAATGGTTGAGAGGCCAAAAGCACAATGTAGCCATGGTGGTCACCAAGGGAGTGCTCTAGGCAAAGCCCTATGTTCTTCTTCCTTGGTATGTGGGGTTTGTTTGTGTGTGTCCAGGTCTAGTGTGTTCTTGAGAGAAACCATGAGAGAAACAGGTAGAAGAGGAGCGGCGCCGTGGAGAGGTGGCGCCAACAATTGGTATCATGAGCTAGTTTATCCTGGGTGTCTCGTCCCCTTGCCGGAGGCGTCCGGCAGTGGCGGCGTTCGTCGGCGGCTGCGCGGTGAAGCTCCGGGCCGTGTGTCGGCCTGTGGAGGTGCGCGGCGCTGCGGCTGCCATGGCAGACGCGGAGGCGACGTGCGGTGAGTCCACGGCGAGCGCGGCGGCCAGGGAGGCGCTGCGTGGTGGTGCATAGGCCGCACACGTGCCGCATGGTGCAACGAGCACAGTGTCGGGCGCATCGAGTGCGTGCGGAACCTGCGGGACGTAGTGGTGCGGTTGGGCTTGTCGGGTGCGTCGGGTGCACGCGGGACGTGCGGGACGCACTGGTGCGGTCGGGCTCATCGGACGCGTTGGGTGCGCGCGGGACGTGCGGGGCGCAAAGAAACGCCAGACGTGTATCACCGGCGAAGAAGGAGCTCGGCGTGTGTCGCCGAGGAGGAAGAATGAGAGGTTGCAGCGTTCGTGCGTAGATGATGCATGCTGCGTGGTTCGCGTCGAGTGTGGAGGTCGTGGCGGCGGCTGTGGCAATGAACGACGGCGAAGGGAGCAGCAACGTCAATTCCGCGGACAAGCGTGCGACGGCCCTGGAGACGAAGAAGGGACTTTCCCTGGCAGCAACTCTGGCGACGGCAAGTCAAGATTAAGGAGGAAAATGTTAGTAGTAATCTTGATTAGTTAGTTGTATGCATGTAGTTAGCTGATTAGTGGCCGGCCGTTGAGGAAAGCTAGCACGCACTCTGGTATGGATGCATGCAGGTCGTTGGTTAGGTAGCTAGATGAACGGTCGGGGTTGTTTGGGTGTTGTGGTGAAGCTGGACGTGAGCATGAGAATAGGAGTAGTTAGTGGCATGAGTGGTGCATTGTGGTTGTGGCCGCATGTATCATGGAGTGTTGAGTCCCTGTATAAATGGTTTCCTTTGAGTGAATGGAAAAATGGTTGAGAGGCAAAAAGCACAATGTAGCCATGGTAGTCACCAAGGGAGTGCTCTAGGCAAAGGCCCTATGTTCTTCTTCCTTGGTATATGGGTGTGTTCGTGTGTGTCTAGGTCTAGTGTGTTCTTGAGAGCAACCATGAGAGAAACAGGTAGAAGAGGAGCGGCGCCGTGGAGAGGTGGCGCTAACAATTGGTATCATGAGCTGGTTTATCTTGGGTGTCTTGCCCCCTTGCCGGAGGCGTGCTGTCGGTGGCGGCGTTCGTCGGCGGCTGCGCGGTGAAGCTCTGGGCCGTGTGTCGGCCTGTGGAGGTGCGTGGCGGTACGGATGCCATTGCAGACGCGGAGGCGATGTGCGGTGAGTCCACGGCGAGCGCGGCGGCCGCGGAGGCATTGCGTGGTGGTGCATAGGCCGCAGACGTGCCACACGGTGCAATGAGCATAGCCTCGGGTGCGTCGAGTGCGTGCGGGACCTGCGGGACGCAGTGGTGCGGTTGGGCTCGTCGGGTGCGCCGGGTGCGCTCGGGACGTGCGGGACGCACTGGTGCGGTCGGGCTCGTCGGACGCGTTGGGTGCGCGTGGGACGTGCGGGGCGTAAAGAAATGCCAGGCGTGTGTCACCGGCGGAGAAGGAGCACGACGTGTGTCGCCGAGGAGGAAGAATGAGAGGTTGCAGCGTTCGTGCATAGATGATGCATGCTGCGTGGTTCGCGTCGAGTGCGGAGGCCGCGGCGGCGGCCGTGGCAATGACCGACGGCGAAGGGAGCAACAACGTCAACTCCGGCGGACGAGCGTGCGACGGCCCTGGAGACGAAGAAGGGACTTTCCCTGGCAGCTACTCCGGCGACGGCAAGTCAAGATTAAGAAGGAAAATGTTAGTAGTAATCTTGATTAGTTAGTTGCATGCATGTAGTTAGCTGATTAGTGGCCGGCCGTTGAGGAAAGCTAGCACGCACTCTGGTATGGATGCATGTAGGTCGTTGGTTAGCTAGCTAGATGAACGGCCGGCTTGTTTGGGCGTTGTGGTGAAGCTGGACGTGAGCATGAGAATAGGAGTAGTTAGTGGCGTGAGTGGTGCATGGTGATTGTGGTCGCTTGTATCATGGAGTGTCGAGTCCCTGTATAAATAGTTTCCTTTGAATGAATGGAAAAATGGTTGAGAGGCAAAAAGCACAATCTAGCCATGGCAGACGCGAAGGCGACGTGCGGTGATTCCACGGCGAGCGCGGCGGCCGCGGAGGCACTGCGTGGTGGTGCATAGGCCGCACACATGCCGCATGGCGCAACGAGCACAGCGTCGGGTGCATCGAGTGCGTGCGGAACCTGCGGGATGCAGTGGTGCGGTTGGGCTTGTCGGGTGCGCCGGGTCCGCGCGGGACGTGCGGGACGCACTGGTGCGGTCGGGCTCGTCGGACGCGTTGGGTGCGCGCGGGACGTGCGGGGCGCAAAGAAACGATAGGCGTGTGTCACCGGCGGAGAAGGAGCTCGGCGTGTGTCGCGGAGGAGGAAGAATCAGAGGTGGCAGCGTTTGTACGTAGATGAGGCATGCTGCGTGGTTCGCGTCGAGTGTGGAGGCCGTGGCGGCGGCCATGGCAATGAACGACGGCGAAGGGAGCAGCAACGTCAACTCCGGCGGACGAGCGTGCGACGGCCCTGGAGACGAAGAAGAGACTTTCCCCGGCAGCAACTCCAGCAACGGTAAGTCAAGATTAAAGAGGAAATGTTAGTAGTAATCTTAATTAGTTAGTTGTATGCATGTAGTTAGCTGATTAGTGGCCGGCCGTTGAGGAAAGCTAGCATGCACTCTGGTCTGGATGCATGCAGGTCGTTGGTTAGCTAGCTAGATGGACGGCTGGGTTGTTTAGGTGTTGTGGTGAAGCTGAAGGTGAGCATGAGAATAAGAGTAGTTAGTGGCGTGAGTGGTGCATGGTGGTTATGACCGCATGTATCATGGAGTGTTGAGTCCCTGTATAAATGGTTGCCTTTGAGTGAATGGAAAATTGGTTGAGAGGCCAAAAGCACAATGTAGCCACCGTGGTCACCAAGGGAGTGCTCTAGGCAAAGGCCCTATGTTCTTCTTCGTTGGTATATGGGTGTGTTGGTGCGTGTCCAGGTATAGTGTGTTCTTGAGAACAACCATGAGAGAAACAGGTAGAAGAGAAGCGGCACCGTGGAGAGATGGCGCCAATAATTGGTATCATGAGCAGGTTTATCTTGGGTGTCTCGTCCCCTTGCCGGAGGCGTGCCGGCGGTGGCGGCGTTCGGCGGCGGCTGCGCGGTGAAGCTCCGGGCCGTGTGTCGGCCTGTGAAGGTGCACGGCGCTGCGGCTGCCATGGCAGACGTGGAGGAGACGTGCGGTGTGTCCACGGCGAGCGCGGCGGCCGCGGAGGCGCTGCGTGGTGGTGCATAGGCCGCAGACATGCCACACGGCGCAACGAGCACAGCGTCGGGCGCGTCGAGTGCGTGCGGGACCTGCGGGACGCAGTGGTGCGGTTGGGCTCGTCGGGTGCGTCGGGTGCGCGCGGGACGTCCGGGACGCATAGGTGCGGTCGGACTCGTCAGACGCGTTGGGTGCGCACGAGACGTGCGGGGCGCAAAGAAACACCAGGCGTGTGTCACCGACAGAGAAGGAGCACGGCGTGTGTCGCCGAGGAGGAAGAATGAGAGGTTGCAGCGTTCGTGCGTAGAAGATGCGTGCTGCGTGGTTCGCGTCGAGTGTGGAGGCCGTGGCGGCGGCCGTGGCAATGAACGACGGCGAAGGGAGCAGCAATGTCAACTCCCGCGGACGAGCGTGCGACGACCCTGGAGACGAAGAATGGATTTTCCCTGGCAGCAACTCCGGCGACGGTAAGTCAAAATTAAGGAGGAAAATGTTAGTAGTAATATTGATTAGTTAGTTGCATGCATGTAGTTAGCTGATTAGTGGCCGGCCGTTGAGGAAAGCTAGCACGCACTCTGGTATGTATGCATGCAGGTCGTTGGTTAGCTAGCTAGATGAGCGGCCGGGTTGTTTGGGCGTTGTGGTAAAGCTGGACGTGAGCATAAAAATAAGGGTAGTTAGTGGCGTGAGTAGTGCATAGTGGTTGTGGCCGCATGTATCATGGAGTGTTGAGACTATGTATAAATGGTTTTTTTTGAGTGAATGGAAAAATGGTTGAGAGGCCAAAAGCATAATGTAGCCACAGTGGTCACCAAGGGAGTGCTCTAGGCAAAGGCCCTATATTCTTCTTTCTTGATATATGGGTGTGTTGGTGTGTGTCCAAGTCTAGTATGTTCTTGAAAGCAACTATAAGAGAAATAGGTAGAAGAGGAGCGGCGCCGTGGAGAGGTGGCGCCAACACATGCGTCATCCAGTGGCGCTTGGGCCAGGCTTTGCTAGATGGCGGCTTGGTCTCCCGTCCTCGGTGTACGGTACCTCGAGCCGTGAGAGTGATCTAGATTTAGGTCGGCCTAGCGGGGGTGGCTGCAGACTATGATGGTGCAGCGACCTCCTGTGGCTCCATGGCGGTGGTCGACATCGAAAGATCTTCGAGAAGTTCATCTCTTCATATCCGATACTCTCTTCATTTTTGTATACAAGGCCACAAACTTATATTATAGGTATCAAGGTAGAAATTAATCCTACTTAAGCCAACGTTGTAAGGTAGTTTTTTCTTTTCGCTTGACGTGTTAATTAATGCGTATTTTTCTCTTCAACGCACAACAAGACAACCCTCTCACTCCTCATTGATGGGTTAATGTGATACAAAAAAATCAACCTTCTCACTCCCACATGCATGCCAGGGGTATTAATATCCTCGGTTGCAAGTACGAGGCAAGCTCATCAATTTTATCTCGATTGATGTTTGTGGCCTTTTATAGGTGCAAATTATAATTTTCATGGTGACCTTGTATACAAAAATGAAGGGATTAGTTGACTTTGACAATGAGATGCAAATTATGGATGAGGGCTTGACGCAGAGGATTAGTTGTGCATCGGTGCATCACATGTAACTACTGGAACCATGAAAAGTGGTTACGTTGATGGTGGAGCTCCGGGGTGAAAGCCTTTTCCTGAAGTCTGTCAATGCCGATAATAATACATCATTACCTTGTTAAAGGTATTGCTCATATATGCTCGGACTGTCAGGGTGAAAATCTAGATTCTAGCCATAACTAGCTGGATCTAGTGACGGCTACGATTAAACGTCACTTCCTTCTTTAAGGTGTTGTTGTTGTAGAAAGTCATCGTTCATATGGTGTCTTGAAATGGTTGGTGAGCATATGGCCTTTCTTGTAGTTTGCTGATCACGGATCCGGTCATTTTGATTTTTTTATCTCGCCCAATCATAGCTTTGGTCTTATATCACTTTGCTATTTGCAGGGATATTTTTGCGTATGTTAGTATTGGTTGTGTGCATCATACGCGGAGGTCAGGTGTGTGCTCATCGTGGTTGTATTTTCTTGATGCTTCACATTGAGTTAATCAAATCCACCTTTTTTCCAAAGAAGTTCAGACATCTATCACATTGTTCGCTAATTTTTTCCACTGAAAAAGGAATCCATACCAAGTAATGTTACTTTCTTAATCTGTTTCTCCGCCTTTTCTATTTCCAAGTTCTACAAAAATGCAAAATTCGTCTGTTGATCCGGGAGTCGAGGCGCAAATCATAGTGGGTGGACTCGCCGAAATTGGTGCCGGCAGACCCAAACAGAACCCGGCGCCCTAGTGGCGCCTGGGGCGCCGGCACAAGCGAAAAAGGGCGCGCGGGTCCGCCCCGTCGGCGAGTCCAGCGCCTATTCCCGCCGTTTCTTCCCGCTTTTCCCCCACTTCCCTCCCATTTTCCCCTTTTCTCCTGCCAATCCGCCTCCCGCTCGCCTCCCAGCCGGCCGCCATGCCACCGAAGAAGTACGTCGCCCCCCGCGCGGCGGCAACTGCGACCGCCTCCGTCGCCCAGCCGAAGCAGAGGAAGCCAACGGCGCCGCCATCCAATCCACCGGGCATGACAAACGCCGAGTGGAGGGCGGAAGTTCACCGAAGGGAGGTTGTCACCGCCGACCGGCGCAACAGGGCCATCGCCAAGAAGGCCCGTGACAACGCGGCGCGCGCGGCTGCGGCTGCCGCTTCGGCGGACCAAGCCGAGGCCGAGGCGACTCGCGCGGGGATGATGAATCCACCCGGCAGCCACGCCCAGTACGCTCCCTGGGCTAGCAAAGCGTCGGCTCTCCGTCACCGCAGCCATGGGGATCGCCCTCGCCGAGCTACGCCGACGGGGACGCACACGGTGGGTTCATCCCAAACATCACCTTTCCCCATGGACACCCGGCCCAACGCACACCCTCGCCCGCCTTCACCGGCGTGCAGTACCCTCCATACAATTACTCGCCGCCCGCCTACGCATCCTCCCCGACCCCCCATCTACGCCGTTGCGCGCTATCCTTCTCGCACCTCAGCGACACCGACGAGACCGAGGGCGACATGGACGACATCATCGCCGCAGGTTCGGCCGCGGCCGCCGTGTCTCACGGGTTTGTCACCCAGGATGAGACGGTGGATCTCAACGGCGGCATGGACGGCGAGCTCGGCTACGTTTACGGGAGGACGAGTAGGAGGAGCAGGAGCAGGAGGAGGACGGGGAGGAGGAGGAAGAGGAGGAGGAGCCGGCGCCTGTTCCGGCGAAGGGGCGCAAGAAGAAGAAGCGGGCGGCCAGGTCAGGCGAGCCGCGCATCAACTGGGCGTCCAAGGAGGAGGAATGCCTTGCCGAAGCATTGAAAGTCGTCTTCCTCGACCCGACCACCGGCACGAACCAGAGCATCGACACGTACTGGGACCGCATCAAGGCCGAGTTCGACGAGCGCAAACTCGTCGACCCCTACTTCAAGGGCGTCTACATGCAGCGCGGCTCGAAGGCGATGGCGAACCATTGGGGCGTATCCAGGGGGCGTGCAAACAAGTGGCATGGGATCGTCGAGGAGGTCGCGGCTCGCCCAGAGAGCGGCGCCGGCGTTGAGGATCAGATATGCCATGCCGGTCTCTCCCGCCTCTCTTCGCCGTGTACGCCTGCCAACTGTTTGTTCCTCCGCGCAGTTGCTGCGCATGTTCGCCTTGTACCGGCAGAGCAACAGCGACGCCGAATTCAAGTACCTTCACGTTTACAAGCGCATTGACAAGTGCGAGAAGTGGGCGGAAGTCCGGCGCACTCTCGACAAGGACAAGGAGACCTACAAGCCGGACGCGCCGACTCCTGGCGCATCGGAAGGGCGGCCGGACGGCAACAAAAGTGCCAAGAAGGGGAAACACGCCGACGCGGCTACCGCTCGAGTGCACGAGTCCATCGAGCACTGCCTCGCCCATGTGCAGGCGCGGGCCGTTCTTCGTGAAGAGAAGACCGACACGCGGTGGTCGGCGTTGATGTCGAGCAGCGCCGTCAAGCTCGACCTGCTCCGGACCAACGTCGCCGCGAAGAAGAGAAACACTGACCTGGCTTTCCTACTGGGCGGGGTGGACATGCTCCAGAGCACCGACGAGGCGGTCAAGGCGTGGTACTTGGCGGAGCGCGGCCTCATCCTGAACCAGCTTCCCTCGACACCGCTGCCGACGCCTACGCCCACGCCGCCGCCAAGCCCGCGTGATGACGCATCCACGACGCCCAGCAGCACCGATGCCGCGCCGACACCGCCCAGCGCAGAAGCAGCTCCGACACCGCCAAGCCCGCGCACGCCAACTCCGCCAACGCCTGGGGCAGAGCCGGCCGAGTGATGCGAACGCGAACTTCTGTCGCTCTATTTTTTGTATGGCTGTCCGATCGCCGAACTGTGACTTGCGATCGCCGGACATGTGTGACGTCTTTTGTGAGTGGGAACGACCAAGTTTAAATTTTCCGCGTCCTGGGACGGCGCCTGGGGGCGTGACTGGAAGCTAGATCGCCCCTAGGGGCCGAACTAGCGTCCGTTCGCCCCCAGACCGCTATTTTTTAGCGTCCTGGGGGGCCGAACGGCTGGAGATGCTCTTAGTGTGCATGCTGAGTCTGGCTAGGAGTAGCACTTGCCGGCAACTTTGCTAGTTCCCTACGTCACTAGAAGTTAGCTAGAAGTCATCCTGAGTCCGATTACTTTTTTTTTTGCGGGATTGGAATGGCATGTCATTTTGAATCCTACATGATTGTATGAGTATTTGATTGTGCATAAGAAAAACGTAGGATTCTTTCAAAGAGGTTTGAGTGGATGGAAAATTTCCTATGAAATCTAGTGCAAATGAATCCTATGGAAAAATTCCTACGGTTTACAATCCTACGAATCAAACAACCCACATAGAAAAAAATCCTAAGGATTAGAATCCTTCAAAATTCCTTTGAGAATCCTTTGAATCAAAGAAGCCCTGAACCTAGCAGGCCGGCTACAGTGCCGGCATGGAACGGGCGGTTGGCCGGGGTGTGGTCCTTTACCTCCGTCTACCGGGCTGGGGGCCTCGGTCGGCAATCTTCTTGGTTCAGCGGGCTTTGACGTGGTCCGGCGTGTGGCAACATAATCTCACGTGACAAAGTTTGGGGTGGCGGCGAGCGCCCCCTTGCAGCTGGACCGATCTGCCTCGGCGAGAGTGTCCCTTCTAGATCAGGAGCTTGGATACTAAGTTTCGTGGCAACGACTGTATCCTAGACCCGATTATTGCATGCTCCTCTATGTATATGGCAGTGATAATAGGCGGAACGACGTTCCACTTATCTGTTTGCATCACTCCCTGCTCGGCAAAGCTTGATAAGGTGGTTAGTAATGTTAGTTGTGTCGAAGGTACATTCCTGTTTTTTATCTATTAGATACAGAAAATTTTGGAATCCATTAAAATTAGCATGATTGTGGAAACCCATATTATTCGGTGAAGGATAAATATATATTTCTGACCTTTTGTTTTATAATGCCCATTTTTTTTGAAAATCTGGATATTCAAACACAGTTATTAAAGGACCCGGTGTAAACTGAATGAGAAATAAGGTGTAAATTAACATCTACTAGTTTTAAACCATCTCTGTAGGTCTTATTCCATTCATCAAGTATCGACATTGTAACCGGCCAGAGATTGATGCCAACAGGCAAAACCAATAGCCTTGCGTGATTCACGTATGAAATTGTCCTATATCATACATTAATGCTGCCCATACTGCTATTGTAGATGAGTGATTTGCCCATAAGATACATGGTTGCTGCCCAGATGCAAGTACAAAGTGATGGTGCACGTGTTCAGTTTTCTAGCAGCTTACCGTGTGACGTGGCGCGTTTTCCTTTTCTTTAAATGAAAATTTGACGCCAACGTGTAATACATACCAATAGCCTTGCGTGATTCACGTATGACCATGTCCCCTATTGTACATTATTGCTGCCCATACTGATACTGTGAATGATTGTTGCCCATAATATACATGCAAGTACGTACAAAATGATGGTGCACACGTCCTCAGTGTTCCAGCAGCTTCACCCGTGACTGCCACCTCAAGCAGAGCCATGATGGCACGATTGCGAGGATAAGGGCCTTCACTCTATAAATAGGACATCAAGTTGATCTATCCAAGCATGTGTCAGCAAATAGAAGTTCCAATTCCAACTCAACCGACACCATTAGAGGGAGGGTGCAGCAGCAGGAGTTGAGGGTCCAAACTCCAAAGGCGCCGGATTTCTTCAGCTTCGAAAGTAAGTGATAATCAATGTCTTCTAGGCTTCCACTGGCAGGAGTGAGGACTTCCAATTTCGAGCCTAGAGAGCTTCCATCAAACAGCTACCTGAATCTGGGTGGGGCTTATGGAAAATTTGTGCCTTTCATAATCGCGGGAGAAGGGGGCTTTGGGGAGCATAAGCAGCTCAACTGGACAAACTTGTTTTTACTGAACAAGCTTGGCAGTGACATAGGCAGGGATCATGAAGAGGTGATCGATCAGATAAAGGCAGAGAAAGATGTTGAAAAGATAAAAGAGTTGATAGAGCGACTGCCTTGTGAAATTGCTGTGCATTTGGAAGGCCATGAGACCCATGAACAGGTCGAAATCCTCGCAGATCTGAGCAGGAACATGGATCAGAGGATGTCTTATCTCAGCAGAGAGATCCGGCATCTAAGGAGTGACCTGGGACAGGTGATGCAAGGTATCGGAGAGATAGGCGAAGCATTGGCTAGGATGGAGCGCCAGAATCCTTGCTTCCGTCCATGAACAGATGCAACAAGCCCTGGAGCAAATGCACCTGGCAGTTTCGTATTTGCATTTCGTACTTGTCTATTTTGTGTTGTAATGAATAAAATTATGCGCTCCTTGCAGCGTATAATGTTGTACGAGTCTGAGTCGATCGAGTTTTATTAGCTACACGTGCATGTCTGTACTGTCTGCAGTTTCTTGTTCTTGTCAAGGGTTTGTAATGAATAAAATTATGTGTGGCTTGCTGCAATAACGTAGTATCAGTATGCTGCAATAATGTAGTATCAGTATGTGCTTGTGGGCAACAGGTCCGTGCATTACTGCAATTGTCTGTAACTTTTTGTTCCTCTCAAGTGTGTGCAATTTGCATTAAAGAGTTATGTATATAGTGAGTGTATTCATGTTGTTATTTTGTTTCTCCTGGTCCTTATTACGATGAGCTGAATCTTATTTCATCCTCCCCATAAATGATATAATATAATTGCATTACTTCCCAAGCATCTCTACTTTGCTCCGTAGGATCATTGATTTTTTAGCCAGAGCCTAAAGACCACACTTGATTAATTAAACAAGGAGAATTGTGCAGTTAATTAGGCGAAAACAAGGTGAAAACCTTATGGACGACTTGGCTGAAACACTCTCCACCAAAGGTTGTTCAGTGATGTGTTCGTCATTGCTCCTCCTTGAGCCGGTAACTATATTTCACCCCTGCAGTACCTGGCTGAAAATACATAAATCCAGAGTTTTTTTAGCAACATCAAGTGTTCGTAATGTATAAAATTATATGCATCTTGCTGCACATAATGTTATATCAGTCTGAGTAGATCAAGTGATTTTAGGAAATGCAATAAGACCAAAAGAGTTACATTTTTTTATGAAATCTCGAAACTATATTCACATTAGTTTATTTTTCAGTTTTATGACCTGGTCGTCCTGTTACTGGGTGAAGAGTTACTTTTCATCCCAGTGAAGGACGAAGAGGCTTCTTCATTCTTGTAGCAGCTGAAGTGGCACTCCTGGCTCACCAGGAGAACCAAAAGATTCAGAACATGAGTAAAAGCTTGTTGTTAAAATTCATGTCCTACCAATTTGCAGAATTCAAAAGCCTATCTTAATTAAGAGGAACTAATGAAATCCTTGACATAACCTTGCTCACCATCACTGATTGTTTCTCTGCATAGGTCCACCGCCTCGTAGATGACTAGTGTGCATAGAGATCGGAAACAACTATAAAAGCCTATCTTAATTGTTACCATGAATGCTCTGTTAATATGATTAATTTCTAACTGATTAATGCAACGTAAATAATATCTAGGCCATTTTTTGTTGCAAAAACTATATTGTCATCGTTGCATAGCAAAAATGCACTACTGTTACTATAGTTGCTACTGTTCGTGTATATCGTATGTAATATGTTTTGCTGAGACACCATCAAAAACATCTTACTCAAGTTTGAAAACTTACACCTAAACCAACACAAGGCATAAATACTTTCTTGGTTCGAGAGGTTATGTTGCCAACCATGTTGAAAAAAAAAACCTCCACAACCACCTGCTCACCCATGTTAGGCCTGGAAGTTGGCTGCTGTAGGATAACATTTAAATTAATAAAGTAGGATAATATTCTAAATAAATATAAGATAGCATTAATTAAGCTGACGAGAGGACTCTGCATGTGTTGGTTATGGGTCACCACTTGCCAAGCAGGAAATAAATACTACTCCCTCCTTTCATCTATATAGGGCCTAATGCGTTTTTGGAGGCTAACTTTGACCAAATGTTAGAGCAACAATATATGACATACAACTTACACAAAGCATGTCGTCAAATTCGTATGTGAAAGGAGATTTCAATGATATAATTTTCACATTATGCATGTGATGTACTATTAATTTTGTCAATAGTTAAAGATCGTCTTGAAAAACGCATTAGACCCTATATAGATGGAATGAGGGAGTACATAATCAATGTAGGATTCACCGGGTATATACTATAATAGATTATCTCTCTCATCAATGATAGCAGCATTTCAGAGATCAATTATTGGCTCGTACATGGCCAGCGATTGCCACGATTGACTTTGATATTTGAGAGACAGCATCGATCCTAGCAGTTCCTGTCGGCCCTGAAATCAGTACCAAAATAGGATAACCGCAAGCTAGTTCCCTTATGCTAAGTTAGACTGCAGCACAACGCTCTCACCGACTGCCCACCCGCTCATCGACTCCTCTTCCGACCTCCGAAGTGCAGCCCTGCCCAAAGATCCAGGCAACCTTCGGTGGCGCTCCGGCACGACGCTGGGAGAAACAGATGTGAGCAGCCCTGATTTTTCTTGCTTCCCTCCCGTCTCCTCCTTCCCCAATTAAAATTTATGATTATGTTCCTCTTTTTGTGTTTCAGGATTTTTAGCCAGGTGATTTAAGTTCCCGCAAGAAAAAAGATTTAAGTTGTTCCTGATTCACTCTACATACACTCAAGTATGAGCTGCAGCCATTCGTTGCCGGCTCCGGCGGCCCCGCTGGTGGACGAGAACATCCTCCAGGAGATCCTCCTCCGCCTCCCTTTGCAGCCATCCTCCCTCCTGTAAAATCTAGGGTTAAGCGTGTTGCCTCCTGGCAGGGACGCCATCGTGTTATTATAGGCAGAGCAATTACATGACAAGGCGCAGGTGCTTAGTTGGTTGTTAACTTGTCCTCTACTCCAAGCTATACATGAGATAGAGATTATCCTAGCCAACAACCTGCGCCTCAACTCAAATACAATCACGTTACAATGTCACGTTACAACTATGGTCCTACACTTTTAACATCCTCCCTCAATCTTAACGTATCAAGGTTCAGATTGCGCTTGAAGGCCTGTAGTTGCTTGACTTGTAACGGTTTTGTGAACCCATCTGCAACTTGATCTCCTGTTGGGATGAACTGAATATCCAGCAACTTTTGTGCAACCCTTTCTCGTACAAAATGGTAATCAATCTCTATGTGCTTGAAACACTGGATTTGCAGACAAATACGTTGCTCCAAGATTGTCACACCATAAGCACGACACATTTGTTCTTCCAATGCCAAGTTCATCAAGTAAAGTTTCAATCCACATTACCTCAGCTATTGCATTTGCCAAAGATTTATATTCTGCCTCAGTGCTCGAGCGTGACACTGTAGCCTGCTTCTTAGCACTCCAGGATATCAGATTCGACCCAAGAAAGACTGCAAATCCCCCTGTAGATCTTCTATCATCAGGGCATCCAGCCCAGTCTGCAACAGAGAACGCACTTACTGTGGTTGAAGAAGATTTACACAATTTCAGCCCAGTGTTGGCACTCCCTTCAAGATACCTCAATATCCTTTTTACAGCTGTCCAATGTACAGAGGTAGGAGCATGTAAAAATTGACAAACTTTATTAACAGCAAAGGATATATCAGGTCTTGTTAGTGTCAAGTACTGGAGAGCACCTACTACACTTCTGTACTTAGTTCCTTCTTCTGGGCTTAGTAATTCTCCTTCATATAATGACAACTTATCAGTGATAGCCATAGGTGTGCTGGAGGGTTTGCAATCCTTCATTCCTACACGTCTGATTACATCTCTGGCATATTTTTCCTGAGTTAACATAATACCATCATGCAACTTTTTTACCTCAATACCTAGGAAGTAGTGTAACTCTCCTAGGTCTTTAAGAGCAAACTCATTTTTCAAATTTGATAACAATGCTGCGGTAGCTTCCTGTGAAGAGCTGGCAACAATTATGTCATCAACATAAATTAACATAAATATCATCACCTCCCTTTCTTGAAGAAGAAAAGAGAAGTGTCACCCCTTGAAGGCTTGAAACCAAGTTGCTGAAGCTTTGCACTTAATCTTGAATACCAGGCTCTAGGTGCCTGCTTTAGACCATACAAAGCCTTGTCCAACTTGCACACATGATGTGGCTTTGAACCGTTTTCAAACCCAGGTGGTTGTCTCATATAGACCTCCTCCTCGAGAACGCCATGTAAGAACGCATTCTGAACATCCAATTGGCGAAGACTCCATCCCCTGGAGATAGCAATAGATAAAACAAGTCTAATAGTAGCAGCTTTAACTACGGGACTAAAAGTATCCTCATAGTCAATACCATAGCGTTGTTTGAAGCCCTTAGCTACTAGTCTAGCCTTATATCTATCTATTGTGCCATCAGGTCTCTTTTTAATTTTATACACCCATTTACAATCAATAATATTCCTCCCTCGCTTAGGAGGAACCAAACGCCAAGTTTGGTTTTTCATAAGTGCATGATACTCTATATTCATGGCATTTCTCCAATTATCATTTCCTAGAGCTTCGGTCAAGTTTTGGGGCTCACCAGTAGAAGCAAAATTTGCAAATTTGAAGTGCTTATTATACCTGAGTGTCCCATCTTTGTAAACTGTGGGTTTTGAGATACCTCGTTGTGCTCGTGTAGTCATCCGAGGAGGTGTGTTGGAGCATACAGGTGCGGCAACCGCAGAAGATCCCGATCCCGCCACAGCAGAACCAACCTCGTCTGTCGCGCGGTCGGACGATGTTGGATCGCGTGCTGGGGGAGTAGGAGAATCCCGTCTTGACGAGTCAGCGGGCGCCACATGACCACGAGCCAGCGCGCGGTCACGCCCACCATCATTGCGCCGCGCAGCGGGGGACAGGTGACCAGGTTCAGGCCCACCCGCCTCGTGACGACTCGGGCGTGGAGACAGAGAAGAGGTCGGCCCACCCGACCGGCCTGGAGACCCGTGCCAGGCGTCACCCGGGGAGTGGATGGCCTCGGATTCTGGTGGGGGCGGCATCGGAGGATCTGCCTGGGGTGTCAGCGGATCCTCCTGGGGATCTGTTCCCGCGTCAGCTCCAGAATCGGCGTGTCCAGGCGAATCTGCCTCGTGTTCGCCGCCAGGTGTTTCCTGCTGCTGTTGCATAAAATCACAAGCATTTGGAGTGCAGTTTTTTTCACTGCTATCTCCGTCAGAAGTAGGGCTATATAACAAATGATCATCAGCATAATATTCATCCCCATGATCAGTTGGGTTTAGTAACTCCGGACTCAAAAGAAGAATTTCTGCCCGAAGCCGTGCACCGGCATTTGGGTGAAGTGTAGCGAAGGGAAATACATTTTCATCGAAGATGACATCTCTGGAGATATACACTCGTCCTGTTGAAATATCAAGGCATTTAAAACCTTTGTGAAGATTTCTATAACCAAGAAAGGTGCATTGTTTGGAACGAAACTGAAGTTTGTGCCTGTTATAGGGTCAGAGGTTGGGCCAACAAGCACACCCAAAAATCCTAAGTGCAGAATAATTGGGTTTTTCATGGAACAATCGCTTAAGAGGGGTTTCAAACTTGATAACTTTGCTGGGGAGGCGATTGATCAAATAGGTAGCAGCAATAAACGCCTCATCCCAAAATTTTAAGGGCATAGAGGCTTGGGCAAGAAGAGACAAGCCCACTTCGACTATATGTCGATGTTTTCTCTCTGCTGACCCGTTCTGTTGATGGGCATGGAGACAAGATACATGATGAGATATTCCTATTTTGGTGAAGAAGGAGCTGTGTTTTTCATACTCCCCTCCCCAATCTGTCTGAAGAGCAAGAATTTTGCAATTAAACTGTCGTTCAACAAGGTGCTGAAAGTCATGAAATTTTTAAAAACTTCAGACTTGTGTTTGATCAAATATATCCATGTGAACTTGCTGAAGTCATCGATAAAACTCACATAGTATTTCTTTCTGCCTACTGTGTCAACAGCAGGTCCCCAAACATCAGAGAAAATAAGTTCTAAAGGAAACTTGGATTCACTTATTGATTTTGGATAAGGTAACTGGTGACTTTTTCCCTGTTGACAGGCGTCACAAACAGAATCAATACTGGAAAAACTAGCACAAGGGAGTTTATTTTGGCTAAGAATTCTCTTGACAACTAAAGGAGATGGGTGACCTAAACGTCGGTGCCATCTATCTGAAGATATCTTGGTGGCACTGAGCATCTGCTTCTTGACGTTGGATCCCTTGTGCTTGACGGGGTATAGACCACATCTACCCCTGCCTCGAAGAAGAACCTTCCTCGTTCCTGTTCCTTAACAAGAAAAGAGTGAGGATGAATTTCATAGAATGTGTCAAGAGCAAGACGACTAGCAGAGATTAGGCTCTTGCTAGCTTCTGGAACATGAAGAATATTATTTAGGTAAAGATCACGATCAGGGGTACGGATAGCTGAGTGAACAATATATTCTATAGCCATACCTGACCCGCTAGCAGTGTGGATTTGCTCATTCCCGGTGTAGCGGTCGCGGACAGTCAGCTTCTCAAGGTCTCCTGTGATGTGATCGGTGGCGCCGCTGTCAAGGTACCAGTTTGTGTCCACCCCATACTGAGGTGCTGTCAGGTTCGCCGTCCTCTCTTCTCCTCCTTGGTAGGCTTCATCATAGCGCTTCCAACACTTCCACGCTGGATGGCCCAGTTTGCCACAGATCTGGCATTGGATCCTTGGTGCAGGGGCATTGTTGTTGTAGTTGCCCCCGCCACCGTTGTTGTTGTAGTGGCCGCCTCCTCCTTGTCCACCGCGGCCGCCAGGCTTGATGTAGGGGCGACCACGATCACCACCGCTGTTGCCGTTTCCGCCGCGGCCACGGCCACGGTCACCACCGCGCCCGTGGCCTCTGGTGGCAGCGTTAGCAGAGGACTGCGACACTCCGCCGCGAAGCTTCATCCTTGTCTCGAAGCTGATGAGCTGAGAGAACAGCTCGGGCACGGTGATCGGCTCCACTCTGGAGCACATAGCAGAGACCACCGGATCAAACTCCTCGTCCAGGCCAGCGAGGATGTGAGAGACGATGTCGTCGTCGTCGATCTTGTTCCCTGCTGCGATGAGTTCATCACACAGAGACTTGACTTTCCCGACATAGTCGGTGATGGAGGAGTTCCCCTTCTGTAGATTGGCGAGGGTGATGCGCACGTTGACAGTCTGGGCACGAGTGTGAGACGCAAGCATCTCTGCAATCATGTTCCAGAGCTCCGCCGATGTGTGACAAGTAGCGACCTGGACGGCCATCTCACGGGGCAGAGTTGTCAGAAGGTAAGAAAAGACTTGCTGATCTTGAGCGTACCAGGTCTGGAAATCGGGGTTGGGCTTCTTTGTCTTTCTTTTGCCATCGGATGTGGCTTCTTCAAGGTGCATGGGTGGCACCTGGTGATCGACGTCGAGGTACTTCTCCATGCGGGCACCTCTGATCGCCGACAGGACCGTCGCCCGCCATAGGGCTTGGTTGTTCTTGCTGAGCTTCTCGGAGACGGCGTGCACAAACGGAGATGATGGGAAGGAGTTTGAAGGTGTCGCCATGGATGATCTCGAGAAGTGCTCTGATGACCATGTAAAATCTAAGGTTAAGCGTGTTGCCTCCTAGCAGGGACGCCTTCGTGTTAATATAGGCAGAGCAATTACATGATAAGGCGCAGGTGGTTAGTTGGTTGTTAACTTGTCCTCTACTCCAAGCTATACATGAGATAGAGATTATCCTAGCCAACAACCTGCGCCTCAACTCAAATACAATCACGTTACAATGTCACGTTACAACTATGGTCCTACACTTTTAACACCTCCCACGCACCTCGCTTGTCTGCCCGCCCTGCTGCCGCATTCTCTCTGACCCCAAGTTCCTCACCCGTTTTTGCAGACACCACAAGAAACCTCCACTCTTTGGCTTCTTCGCCAAAGCATGGGGCATGCCCACTGTCTTCAATCCAGTAGATCCGCCCTACCACATCCCTGCCAAGGGCTTCTCCGTGCCCAAGCCCAGCAAACTCTATGCTAGCTGGGACTTGCTCGGCTGCCGCCATTTTTTTTAGAAAAGGAGGATGACCCCCGGCCTCTGCATCTAGCGGTGCATGCGGCCACTTTATTAATTATTCTCACAAGATCTTATAAAATCATACAACAGCAAGATTAAAGCCACCGTCTAAGCAACAACTATCGCTACACCTATCCAATTAACGAAGGGCCGCTGATAACCTGGGCCGCCGATAGCCTGGGCCTAATACCAAACAGACATCGCAGCCAAACCTAAACATGTAATTCCTGAGGTCCCAACCAGGACGCCTACCTGGTATGGGGCACCTACCAGTTCGGCGCACTCCTCAATCAGGACGCCTGTCGGGTGTAAGGCCACCGCAGCCACCTGCCACGAGTCCATCTTCAGAGCTGTACTGTTGCATCTACCATGCCAGGTCTCTCTGCCATCGACGCCACCACGACGCCAAACAGTGTCGTCCTCCTGCGCGAGTCCATCCTCCCACATCGTACTCCGAATTTGCACTGCACCATGCCGTCAAGATCCGTCGCCATCAATGTGTAGGATGAAGCGCCCCTCCACCAAATAAGCCGTCCGCTAGACCCGCGAAGCCGAGTCCACCTCCAAGAATACCGCCCCAATGGGGGTTACGACACATGAATGCCGCCAACATCTGATCAGCTGATCTAGGGTTTCCCCTAGAGGTATTGAGTGGAGTTGGGGGCTTCACCTCGATGATGCCTTCATGAAGGAAATGATGATAAGGGCATCGTCATCACCGGCTCCGGCCATCAACCGGAGACTAGGTTTCACCCGGATCCGTCCCAAGAAATCCGCCCAATAACCTATGCACCGTCTTGACAGCCTTCAAAGCTCCAGATCCAGCCGCCTAGATCCGGCGACCAACCGCAGCAACAGTGCCACCGTGTGATCCCTGGCGCATCGGCCACTGCCTGAGTGTGCCACCACTGGAGCCTAGGAGGAGGGCTCCCACCCCTCCTCGCGAAGCCGCGAGAGCCGCCAAGAAGGATCCCGCGCGCTCGTCACCGTCTCTAATCCGAACCCCGCCGTCACAGATCTGCCTTGGACAGGGACTGCACCATGCCATGCCACCGCGGGAAGCCCTAGCTTCACCAGCCGCCACCCTCCAGGGCCGCCGCCCCGGGATCCAGACAAAACCTCGCCGCTGCCACCAGCCAAGTTCCGCCACCTCCAACCCGCCACTGCGACCTCCGACGCCATGCCGCCGACGGATCTGGGCGAGGATAGCCATCCTCCTCGAGGACAGATGCCGCAGCCTCTTCTCCGCGTACTCGCACGGGAAGCCACCGTGGTCGCGTCCCCACCCCTCGCCGGATGCCGCTCACGTGCTGCCCCACCGCCGGCGAAGGCCACCGCCACGAGGAGACCCGCACGCAGCCGCCACACAGCTTGGCATCGATCCATCTGCAGCCGCGCGAAGGGCCCGTCGCCATCAAGATCTTTGACGCCACGCCGCCAGGATCCGCGCGCCCCGGTGCCTCCGCTCGGCATGGCCCCTCACGCAGGCCACGAACGCGAGGATGGGAGAAGGCCCCCGCCGCCAGCCACCGCGGGGGATTTTCTCCGGCGGCTCTGGCTGGCGGCGGCGGGGAAGGGGAGGAGGGGGAGGGCTAGTGGCAGAGGTGGCGGCGCACCCTGTGTTGTCCGCGGGAGGGGCGACGCGAGGGCTATTGTGTGGCTCAAGTGTTGCTTGGCTGCCTCCATGGCCTTGCCGTCTTAGTGAATATGTGGCAGCATCGCCAGGTCATTGTGTGGGATCCCCTCTCTGGTCAACAACACCGCGTGAATATTCCACCAGATCTTGATAACAATGAAGTGGCATTCTGGCATGCCTCAGTGATGTGTGCTGATGATCAAGATGGGCACATGCACGGCCATTGCTTCTCGAGCCCGTTCAAATTGCTCTTGATCTGGGTTGTCAGACACAAGCAAGTATCTGCTTGCCTCTATGAATCCGCATCTGGTGTATGGGGAGAGATTGTCACAGAAATTACAGATTGAATTTATTTCATAAGTTCCGGTGTCCTTGTTGGGAACGAACTTTGCTGGTTGCTTAGTGGAGTCGGCGTCCTAGTTTTTGATCTTCAAAATCAGAATCTTGGGGTGGTTAAGAACCCAGCATGTATTACCGTGTCCATCGGATCCGTTCAGTTCATATGGACAAATGATAGTAGACTGGGCCTAGCATACTTGTCTAAACAGACCATTCAATTATGGGAGTGGAAATCGGACTATGATGGTGTTATGAGATGGGTTCTTATGAAAACAACCATTGAACCGGAGGAGCTCTTTCCACAGATGTTTATGGACAAAGAAAATGTAAGAATAAAGGGGTATAATGACAAATTAGTAGAAATAAAGGGCTATGATCAAAACACAAATGTCATTGTTCTATCTACCATTAGAGGTGACTTCACGCTCGAAGTTGACATGATGGAGATCAAACGTGTTATTAAAAGAAATTTCAAGTCTTCGAACACCTACTATCCCTACGCGAATTTCTATACTACAGGTAATTCCTCCCTATCTACATTGCACAAGCAAAACAAAATGCAGTTAGATTGTTTTGTTAAGATTCATCAAGATAATTTGGGTACGTGATTCATGAAATATTGCTGATGTGATTAAAGATCGACTAGATATATAAGACTATGCTCAGTATGATGATATGATGATCGTATGGTGATGTATTTTCTTAGTTTAAAACGGGGCTATATTGAAGGTAGGACAGTAATATAATTTTTACTATGTTGCATGCCCATTGTTACATGCTAACTTGTTGCCTACCCACTGCTACTTGCACTTATCTATAATTATTCGGTAGGCATTTCTAGTAATTGGAAAATGGCAACAGTTTCAACAAAATGATATATTAAAATTATATGTCATCTTGAATAACAATTTTATTAGCACATTTGGAAGCTTAAATATTGTTATGTGTTTCCATTCATTTATTCTTCGAAAAGATAAAGATATTTTTGACGATCTTGATAATAATCATCAATTCATAATACCATGTGCTTTAAATATTGTCGATAACAGTTCTAGTACATTAAATTCTAAAGGTCATACATGGCGGGATGCTAATTTTGTCACTGAGGTTTCATAATATGTACATACTCTATTTGGGCCGTTGGACATAACTCGTATAGGTGCTCTCGACAACATTATTTAGGAGATGCATTTTCTATCAACATCTAATCTGTCTTACCATTATTTTTAACCATTGATGCTATGGACCTGATAATAGATGTGGCTTCATTTACTATCCTTGTAACAAAATATACTTCCACCTCATGCAGTTACTAAAAAGATATGGTGGTTTAAATCTACACTTTATCATTGACTCTACTACTCTTTGCAAATTTTCATTTGGTTTTTGGGCTTGTTTTGCTTGTAGCCAAGGGAGTTGGATGGAAATGGTTGGATCTGGAACTTTGAACACAAGAGATCAACTAATATGCCATATGGGTTCAACAGGTGAAGTAAAATTATCTTCTTGCTATGTCCATACCTGTTAAGTATATTTTTTCATCTTGGATACTGAATTTATAAGATGATGCTTTATTTATTTTACAATTTTCTCGTGGATTAATTTGATTAATTTCTAAAACAATTCTCTAAAGTATGTTGTTGATTTAGAACAATGTAGGACGTCTAGTCTTTGCATCTAATGATGGATGCATGCGGTCAATGATCTTTTACTAGTTTATATTGCGATATTATGTATTTATGTAGCAAAAAGAATTGAGAACTTGTCAACCATAGTGGTTGAAGTTACAACAACACCATCTAATTGTTCTTCTTTTTTTGTCCGTTTGTATTGTTATTTATTTTGTCTAACTATGTTCTCAAATGATTCAGCTTTGCATATTTTCGTATAATTTGCACAATGGAAAAGTTAAAATCTATTGTTGGAATCATGCAAAATTAAGCTAGTCTGGGAGAGTAGTACAAAATTGGTTGACCCATATTGCAATGATTGTTATGCAGGTATCTAGTATATACACGGGTTTCTGAAATGAAGAAAAAATGGCTAGTTGGTGTAGCATGTTGTGGCATGTGAAGTAGCCGATGTTGTGGCAAAAAGTCTCAAGTTGCACCATAAAGTATCAAGGATCCAAGGATTGTTGGCAGAATCTTGTAGCTACGAACCAAGAGCACAAGAGCATGCAAAGAAAATTGTGGAAGTTCACTGTTGAAGCACAAAATCAGGCACCGTTTTGTGTAGAGCCCGTTTAACTATTTCGTGTGTAATGGCAGATTCAATGCTTTTTTTTCAACTGTTAGTTTATATTGACTTGATCCAGAGATGTGAGTTCATATGTACATATGGACCTGCTGGTATATCCGAAACTTCTGAATGCATGCTCTAGGGCGCACCCAAAAAGTTTTACTTTTTCTGGGTATTGACACTACATCAGTCGTTCATCAAAGAATAGTTCAACTGATTTGTGATGATTATGGGTCACCTCTTGCTGACAAGAAAAACTCTACTCATGTTGTACATTGCGTTATGATTTACCTGGCATCGAAGTATCATATTTCCAGCCTTGTGAAGCAACGGTGGAGCAGCTGAGTAGCAGCATTCCAGTGTAATCTGACTCTTCGCTCATTCAAGCTGGCATAGTTAAGATGAATGCTCTGTCAACATGATTTGATGAGTTTCTAGCCGAATAGTGCATATATCATGATTGTTGCACTGCTCAAATGTACTAGTGTTACTATAGTAGAAGCCTGCTACTGGTCGTATAACAAAACATTTTACTCGTGTATCGTAACCTACAGCGCTAGAGCAAAAGAAGGCAGTGCAACACATGTGTCAAAACTTTCTTGGTTCTCACATTTTACTAGAGCTGATAACTTCCAGATTTTACAGTTACACCAACACGTCATTAGGCATTAGTAGTACAAATAAAAGAAACTATTTGTGCCCGGGTGGGATGTGCTACTTTTGGGAGGTAGATCTCGATCGGTTCACCACCAGAGTATATAAACGTAATGATTCTTTGTAGGAGACGTGCTTAGTTTTCCTACAGTCGCTGGATGCTTCAGGATAATTTTTGAAATTAGCCAGTTCAACTGATGACGTGATGGTGCATGTGATGCTCATTAGTCACCACCCACCGACCCGAAAATAAATATTGCTCCTACTCAATCAAGGTATGTGCCATTGACCCGGTACGTATAATAGATTATCTCTCCCATCAGCATCGATCTTAACTGTTCTTGTCTGTCCTGAGAATCTGAGATCAGTACCGAAATTAGACAAGCACAAGGCCACAAGCTAAATCCCCTGTCCTAAGAGAGGAACAACTCTCTTGCCTGCTGCTTCATTCCGGCCGTCCCGCAGACACCTTTACTGACCTCCGACGCTTGGCGTCGCCCCTAGCTCTTGGCAACTGAACGGACGGTGAGCATCTCCAGTTTCTCTTGATTGTCTCTGAGATCTTGCTTTCTTAATTTCAGTTTAGGTGTTGATTCAGGTGAGCTCCCCATCCCCTTGTCGTTACCACGCTCTGTGGATAGACGGATCGTTGGAATTTTGTTCCCTGAACTCTTTGTCTTATGACCCTTAGATCAATGTATGAATCTGGGCTGATGGATTCAGAAAAGCAAGCCATAGATTTGGCATCGCAACTGCCACCAGGTGAGTCTCTCATCAACGTCAACGCCATCAATCCTGAGTCCTGTGTTTATACCAAGTCTAAGTTTGATCGATGTACCGCCTTTTTTTTTATGAATGTGCAGATGGAAGAAGGTTAGCCTGGATGAGCCCCCTCCATTCCTCGCCAGTGCACCCGCTGGACGACGAGGACCTCCTCCAGGAGATTCTCCTCCGCCTGCCTCCTCAGCCATCCTCTCTCACCCGTGCTTCCCTCGTCTGCCCGCGCTGGCATTGCATCCTCTCCGACCCCAAGTTCATCAAACGCTTCCGTAGACACCACCGGAAACCCGCGCTTCTTGGTTTCTTCTTCTCAGAAACGGGCTTTCCCACCGTCTTCAAACCCGCCCTCGGCCCACCTGATCGCATCCCTGCCGAGCGCTTCTCCTTGCCCAAGAATAGATTCTATGCCAGCCAGCACTTTCTCGGTTGCCGCCATGGCCTCATCGTCCTGACCAACTTGCACCTCCGCGAGATTATCGTGTGGGATCCCCTCAGCGGCCAACAACACCGCGTGGCCTTTCCACCGGGACTTGACGACAACAAAGTGATGTACTGGCATGCCGAACTGTTGTGCGCTGATGCCGAAGATGGGCACGTACACGGGGATTGCTTCTCGAGCCCGTTCAAATTGGTCGCAATCTGGGTCGTCAGATGCACGCAGGCATTTGCTTGCCTCTATGAATCAGCAACCGGTGTATGGGGAGACACTGTCTTCACGGAGGTTACAAATCAGATTTATAATTATAGCATGAGGCCTGGAGTTCTTACTGGGAATGCACTTTGTTGGTTGCTTTCTGGAGGTGACGTTCTGGCATTTTGTCTTCAGAGCCAGAGCCTTCGTGTGATGAACAAGCCGTTGGGAATCAAGTACACCTCCGGATCTATTCAGCTCTTAAGAACAGAGGATTCTGGTCTTGGCCTCGCATATTTGTCAGAACTGACCATTCAATTATGGGAGAGGAAATCAAATTTTTATGGCGTCACCGGCTGGGTGCTTCTGCAAAAAGCTATTCAATTGCAGGAGGTCTTTCCACAAGGAATGTTTAGTGAGAGGAAAAGGGTGCACATAACAGGGTATGCTGAGGAGACAAATATGATTGTTCTGTCTGTGTTGAGAGATGACTTCATGCTGCAAGTTGACACCATGGAGATCAAACATATTCAGCAAAGAAAAGGAGATGGATTTACCTTTCCGTACGCAAATTTCTATGTTCCAGGTAATGCCTCCCAATCCATGTTACACTAGCAAAAAAGTCCAACTAGGTTATTTTTCTTGTATTTGTAACAGTTACTTTTGGTACGTGTTTGTTGTCCTATCGTTCATCTGATAATGGATTTGACTATATACATAAGAGCATGTTGAGTTATTTATTTCTTTCGGTGTGGTCATTATATGGTGATGTAACTTCATAGCTCAAAAATAGGCTACATTAAAGCTAGACCAGGAACATGGCTGTTACTTCATTGTCTACCCATTGCTACATGCTAACCATCGTTTCATTGCCAACTGATTTGTACATGCATTTATCCAGTAGTAACCATGGGGTCATGGGGAGGTTTCCAATAATTCATAACTGGCAACAATTTGACAAAAATAATATAGCGAAACCAGCAGATATCCGGAATGGCAATTCGATTGATACATCTGGAAACACACGCAGTAATTCTTCAGTGCACTAATTTTTTTTATGGAAACACATGCAGTAATTCTTCTAGGCAACATGCGTAGTGAGCCATTAGATGCTTAAGTAGGTCAACCGGCAAAGTTTGGACAATATTTCAAACCGATGTACTGGCATTAGTTAGTACAACTAAGACAAGACACCACATGTGATGGTTATGGATCACCACTCACTGAGCAATAAAATACAAACTAATCATTGTACAACACACCTGGTACAGATAAGTAGATTGTCTCTACAATCAATTAATATATTTGAAGCATCAACTTTTCTCTCCCTAGCCAGACACTTGAGTTAATCATATAGAGCTATTGTGAGATGTCTTTTTGAAGGAAGGATGGGATGTAACTAATCTATAAACATCATTATTTGAAGCATAATCTCGTTGCTCAATTATAGCAATAACTAGCTAAATTACATACAACTAATATCCAATGGTTATTACGATTGACATGGATATCTGAAGAGAGATCGACAACATCCATGTTAGTTGTTATTTTCTGCCATGAAATTTGCACTACCGAAATTGAACAAGTGCAAGTTATCTCCTCTGCTAAGTTATGTTGCAGACTCTAGCACAACCATCCCGTTGGGCACTGTACCAACCTGATCCTAACCCCTCGGCAGCCCTTCGACCGGACATTGGGAGAAGCCGGCTATGAACACCCCTAATTTTGTTGCTTATCTTATGTCTCCTGCTGCTTTTCCAATTTCAGTTTGATGATTCTCTTGTTCTCCGTGCATTTTAGGAGCCTTAGCTCAGCTCGGCTAAGGGGATTTCTGTTTTTGCCCCCTCTTTTGTCGGCACTAGCACCCCCACTGGATGTGGAGGACTTCTTCCTCCACGAGATCATCCTCCACCTATCTACCCAACCATCACCCACATGCCACCCTTGTTTGTCCGCGTTGGCACAACATCCTCTAAGACCAAAATTCATCCCCCACTTTCACATGCACCACCTGGAAATCCCTCTACTCGGCTTTTTCAAAGGGTTGTATCACACAAAACAGGTGTTGCCCACTCCTCGTAACCTAACTTGACAATGAACACTCAAACTTCATATGTTGCCTCCATGGTCTTGCAGTCCTAAAGAATGGTCGGGATTGTGAGATAGTCATGTGTGATCCTTTTACTGGCCAATAGCCAGCGGGACATTCCCATCGGTGTTATACAACACCCTTGCATGATGATGTCGAAGATGGATATGTGCACTAGATCCCACCAAATTCGTTTCGGTGGATACACACATCCATTTGGTTCTCTCTATGACCAACGTCTGGTATTTGGGTAAATATATGCTCAATGGTGATATCAAATGCAATTTCTTGGTAAGGTCCATCATTGTGGGGAATGCAGTTTGCTCGTAAATTTTGTGATGTGATGTGCTTGTGTTTGACTTCAAAAGTCAGACCTTTGTGTGATCGAGAAGCTGAGATACGACCATGTTTGAAGAACTTGTGCTTTCAGGCCTTGCGGATGGAGGATGGTAGACTTAGCGTTGGTGTTTTGTCCGAACTAGCCATATAAATATGGGACAGGATATTTAACCATGATGGTGTTGTTGGATGGGTGTTGTTGTAGAAAACCATTCCACTTGAGGGATTATTCAGCGGGGAATGCGTAGTGATGGTGAAAGTGTAGTTTTCGTGGGGTATGATGAGGACACATATCTGATTGGTCTGTCTACGATGATTAGCTTCCTCATGCTACCGTTTGACTTGATGCTAATCAAACATATTACTAAAAGTAGTGACATATGTTACCTTACCTATCATTCATACGCAAATTGCCATACACTAGGTAATACCGCTCTATCTACATTACACAAGCGAAGAAAGTCCAATTAGTTTCTTTTGCTTGGATTCATTACTATTACTTTTAGTTCATGGCTGTTGTAATATTGTTCAAGTGATTAAGGGTGACTAGGATATAGAAGAATAAATTGAGTTGCTTGTTAATTTTTCAGTCCAGTGATTTTATGGTTATGTGTTTGTACTGTATTTTCATCAAGAGGTTGGTAACAAGTGGAATCTAGCAGTAGTGTCCCGAGTGTTCTCAAATATTGACTAAATATTTATGAACAATTGCTGATTAAATAAATTTATTTGAACATGGAAGTTGCCACAAAATGTCCTTTATAAGTTGGCAATGATTATTATCCTTGTTCCTTTCACTCGATGATATATGTAGCATCATTTACACATTTTTATCTTTGTCGCAAAAGATAACATCCTACCCCCCCCCCCCCCCCCCCCCCCCCCCCCCCCAGCAGAAAGTTACATTACATCAATCATAAGATATATAACACTTTGCAGGTATGGCATATATACTATCAAATTCAACTTTACCGGTGGTTTATTGGACTTCTTTTATTGCAGGTATGGAAGTTGCTGGTGGAGACATAGGAGATGAAAATTTGGACGTACTGGATGAACTAATGCACTATCTTGGTGTCCCTGCTCATCTTGATGTCGATGAGTTTTGAAGTAAGATCCAAGTACATGACTCTTAACACCCACCTTCCCTTCTCTTATACTGTCCATAACCTAGGGATTCCTTTCATCTATAAGATTGGATGCACAAATGATCATTTATCATATGCATTCTCAAATTTCATGTTACACACCAATCCACTTTCCTTTCCTACTTGCGTTGAATTTAGAGTCTCGTGCAAGATCAAGAAACCCTCAAGAATATATCAAATTCAAAGAATGGATATCTGAGTTCTGCTAATCAGCGTTGACACAACCAAAGTAATGGTTGATTTTCTATGTTCTACTAAGTTCTTAAGTAGAAAACTTGTCCCTTTTTTTTCTATGAACTCAGTAGATATGCAAACATTAACCAACTAATAAAACTGGACACCCGTAAATTGCCATATCTCTGTCCATTTGTTTAGATGTCCTACTACTCAACTAAAATTTACCTTTTAGTTAAGTGCAAAAAGGATAATTTCAAAAAGAAAACGTCCAAGGGGTTTCACAACTCAACAACCATGTTTGTTCACTGAGAGTTGGCTAGTGATCAGATACTTAAGCATAATGGAACAACTAACGTGGCTTGTCACTTTGTGGAGCAAACGAAGATACATAGCAGATCTGGTTTCAATGTGTGCTAGCTAGTTTTTTTGGAGTTGCGTTTAGTTGTGGCTGAATGTCTGGAGCAAAGGAAGATACATAGGAGATCTCGTTTCAATGTGTGGTAGCTAGTTTTTTTGGAGTTGCGTTTAGTTGTGGTTGAATGTCAACGGGATGGTAACAACTTCACTGATATCTTTACTTTTGTGCCTAACCTGCATAGCAAAACTCTCCCTATTTTCTAGATTGCTTTTTATGCTCAATGTTGGCCCCTTTGAACCACACGTAACAAGTTTACCATTAAAAATTATACCCTAATAGACCAGCTGATTGCCTGTTCAAATTAATTGGATTTTTGTAGCTATGGAATTGAAGCCACTCACTAAGGGTGCCGACGTCGATGCCACTGATGCACTAAGCACAAAGGTTGCAAGTACTACCTCGATCTTCACCGCCGACCTGCCTCCACCCTTGTAGTACTCCTTTTCTTTATGTTGGCCTATTCAGTTGGCCTAGTTGGCTAGTTTCCCTATCTTTGTATTTTGCGTCTCTCGACTGGTGTGGTCATTTGAGTGCTTGACTCCAATATCTTTCATATCTGTATGGTGAATGTTATTTGGCATTGCTGATGGTTTCTTTATTAATAAAGTCAAGCAGCACGACTTGTCTCTTAAAAAGAATGGTTTTAGTCAGCGGTGGAGAACAAACAAAAATTGAGGCAGGATAGACTCTTGAACATAAAGTTGCTTCATGCAAAATCAAAGCGATGAATTGATGTCTACTACACAACCTTCTTCTTGTAGACGTTGTTGGACCTCCAAGTGCAGAGGTTTGTAGGACAGTAGCAAATTTCCCTCAAGTGGATGACCTAAGGTTTATAAATCCGTATGTGGCGTAGGATGAAGATGGTCTCTCTCAAGCAACCCTACAACGAAATAACAAAGAGTCTCTTGTGTCCCCAACACACCCAATACAATGGTAAATTGTATAGGTGTACTAGTTCGGCGAAGAGATGATGATACAAGTGGTATATGGATGATAGATAAAGGTTTTTATAATCTGAAAATATAAAAACAGCAAGGTAACTAATGATAAAAGTGAGCACAAACGGTATTGCAATGCTAGGAAACAAGGCCTAGGGTTCGTACTTTCACTAGTGCAAGTCCTCTCAACAATAATAACATAATTGGATCATATAAATATCCCTCAACATGCAACAAAGAGTCACTCCAAAGTCACTAATAGCGGAGAACAAACGAAGATATTATGGTAGGGGACGAAACCACCTCAAAGTTATCCTTTCTGATCAATCTATTCAAGAGTCCGTAGTAAAATAACACGAAACTATTCTTTCCGTTCAATCTATCCTAGAGTTCGTACTAGAATAACACCTTAAGACACAAATCAACCAAAACCCTAATGTCACCTAGATACTCCAATATCACCTCAAGTATCCGTGGGTATAATAATACGATATGCATCACACAATCTCAGATTCATCTATTCAAACCAACACAAAGTACTTCAAAGAGTGCCCCAAAGATTCTACCGGAGAGTCAAGACGAAAACGTGTGCCAACCCCTATGTATAGGTTCATGGGCGGAACCCGCAAGTTGATCACCAAAACATACATCAAGTGGATCAATAGAATACCCCATTGTCACGACGGGTATCCCATGCAAGACATACATCAAGTGTTCTCAAATCCTTAAAGATTCAATCCGATAAGATAACTTCAAAGGGAAATCTCAATCCATTACAAGAGAGTAGAGGGGGAGAAACATCATAAGATCCAACTATAATAGCAAAGCTCGCAATACATCAAGATCGTATCACCTCAAGAACACGAGAGAGAGAGAGAGAGAGAGATGGTACATACCCTCAGCCCCGAGGGAGAACTACTCCCTCCTCGTCATGGAGACCACCGGGATGATGAAGATGGCCACCGGAGAGGGATTCCCCCTCCGGCAGGGTGCCAAAACGGGTCTAGATTGGTTTTCGATGGCTACGGAGGCTTCTGGCGGCGGAACTCCTGATCTATTGTTCTTCGAAGTTTTTAGGGTATATGGGTATATATATAGGAGGAAGAAGTACGTCGGTGGATCTCCGGGCTGGCCACGAGGCAGGGGGGCGCGCCCCCCACCCTCGTGGGCAGCCCGGGACTCTCTTGGTCTATCTCCGATACTCCGTGGGCTTCTTCTGGTCCAAAAATAAGTTCCGTGAAGTTTCACGTCAATTGGACTCCGTTTGATTTTCCTTTTCTGAGATACTTTAAAACAAGGAAAAAACAGAAACCGGCACTAGGCTCTGGGTTAACAGGTTAGTCCCAAAAATAATATAAAAGTGCATAATAAAGCCCATAAACATCCAAAACAGATAATATAATAGCATGGAACAATAAAAAATTATAGATACGTCGGAGACGTATCATGCATACACACTAACAGTATGCAGTAATGATCAAATACAATTAGAAATTACTTCGTAAGAGCATTAGAGTGGCTAGTCCAACGAGTCCTACCATCAATTTCGACGACACCCAATCCGCCAAAGATTAGACCGGTTCCGTTGATTAGATCAATCCCAGTTTCCAAAAATCCATTAGACAGATTCTTCTTATGCCACAAGTAATTCAACGCCCCTCAAATTCTAGTGAAAAAAGCACAAAATGTGATCCATTTCAAACAAACTTGCACGGTAGGACGTGACTAAGGCAACACATGAGGATGTTTGGATCCGAATGAGGAACACCAACGCATCCATCTACATGGACCCGAGGTTTTCGCCATGCATATGCGCATCGACTACACATGCCCATGGAACCACCGATACTCAAGACTGTGCACGCACATATGTCGGTTTCAATCCAATCTAGTATATATACAATCGGTTATGACCATCACAGTTTGAATCACCCGAGATTTATAGGTACTATTCTTATTTATCTGAAAGAGCAGATATTTTGAAAAGACAAATTTAATTTAATTTATATGTTCACTTGGTTTCCTGTACTTGAAAACTTTATCGTGCATGACAAAGGATTTTATGGAAAAGGGAGCTAATGTTTGTAGAATGTTCATCAGGTTTTTGTAGATGGGTACTTAACGACGCACGTGCATTCCAAATTCATTCTAGCTACTATGCTCAATGTGCGTCACCGAGAGTTTTCTAGGTCATATCATAACCTTGGCCATCGTCATTGATTGCTACTCTGTTCAGATCGTACACTAATCATACACCGATACACGCAAATGTGTAAGATCAAGATCAGGAACCCACGGAAAGATATCACAACACAACTCTAAATACAAAAAAAGACATAGAAGCTTCATATTACAAGTTAGGGCCTTGAGGCCTCAAGTACAAATTCTCAAATACAAATGAGTCAACGGAAGCAACAATATCTAAGTATAGACTTAAGTTAAACAAGGTGCCATAAGATGGCTAGCAAAAATGGGGATACATATTGAAGAGGCGCAGGCCTCCTGCCTGGGATCCTCCTAAACTACTCCTGGTCGATGCCGGTCTTCACGTAGTAGAAGGCACCGTCGGTGTAGTGGTAGTCGTCGTCGGTGGTGTTTGGCTCTTGGGGTCCGTCATCTGATCGCAACAACCGGGTATAGGGGGAAAAGAGGTAGCAAAGCAACCATGAGTACTCATCCAAAGTACTCGCATGACTTACATCAGATGTACACTACAAATGCATCGGTATCAATGAAAGGGGTAGTATCTGTGGACTATACTACAGAATGCCAGAATAAGAGGGGGAAAGCTAGTCCTATCGAAGACTACGCTTCCGGGGGCCTCCATCTTGAAGCAGTGGAAGAGAGTAGCAAGTGTAGTGTTTTATTAAGTACCCGGTTCTAGTTGTTAGAGGTCGGAATACAACTCCAAGCGTCCTGTTACCATGGACACGGCTATTCGAATAGATAAATCTTCTCTACAAGGGTCCACCACATTGCCCAACACGCTCGATCACTCTGGCCGGACACACTTTCCTGGGTCATGCCTGGCCTCGAAAGATCAACACGTCGCAGCCCTACCTAGGCTCAACAGAGAGGCCAGCACGCCGGTCTACATCCTCAGTGATGCATGGTTCTTGGGCCCATCGCCTGTTGCACTCCTGCACATTGCGTAGGTTGCCGGGATCAGTCCTGGCAACCCACACTATAAGGTGGTGGCTTTACGCGGACCACCCAGGCGCGCGCTGCTCAGTACCTGACGTTTGGAAAGCTTCGGCTGATACTACGACGCTGAGTGTCCATAATTGTCCCCGCGTAGTTGGTTAGTGCATATAGGACAAAAGACCAACTCAGATCAAATATCCAAATCTCATTAAGCGTGTTATTTTGAACTCAGATCAAATACCATGTCGCTCAGCCACAACGTATCACTCAGGGGGGGGGGCATCGGGAACCTAGGTCCACCACTACCTGGATGGAACCACCTGTTCCTTCAGCCCCCACATTCGTGAATCACTCGCGGGTACTCTACGACCCGACCCGACTTTAGTCACAATATCAAGTATAATATGTATGTGTGTATACACCTGTGATCAACACCCGATGTGATCACTGCCCGATAGTATAGCATGGCAGACGGACAAGATGTAGGGCCATTGATGGAAATACTAGCATTTAGGATTGCGGGTAAAGTATCAACATTAATAGCAAAGCCAAGCTATGCAGCAATATAGGATCAACCGATAAGCAGCAACAGCTACACTACTCTAATGCAAGCAATAGAGAGAAGGAGTATGCGGTATCAGGATGATTAAGGAGGTTTTGCTTGCCAGGAAGCTCTGTAGAGAAGGACGGGTCGTCAACACCGTAGTCGAATGGGGGGGGTCCACCAACAGTCTCGGGGTCTACCGGAGAGAAGAGGGGGAAGAAACAATAAATACACTGCAAACAGATGGAACAAGATGCATGACATGGCAATATGCGTTGTTAAATGTGATCTAACGCAGTGCTAGCTGATACGGGCGAATAGGAAAACATCCGGGAAAGTATTCTCGAAGTTTGACAATTCCGGACAGATAAAACGAAGGAGGACGGTTCCAAGTTTGCTATGATAGGGGCACGTGACAGATGAACGGAGCCGTATTCAGGATCGTCCCGTTTTTGTGTGCAACTTTCATGTAAAAAGTATTTTTCATCTGAGATACGGTTTATATTATATTAATTTTTAAAGTTTTAATTCATTTTCAGGATTAACAGATTTAATTTAATTGAAAAACAGAATTATAACATCATCATGAGGTCAGCAGTCAAAGTCTGTTGACCTGGCCAAACTGACGTGTGGGTCCTATCTGTCACAGAATGTTTAACCTAATTAACATATTATTAGCTTAATTAGATAATTAGTTTAATTAAATTTAATTAGTTTAAATAAAATAATCATTTAATTCACTAATTAATTATTAGTTTTAATTATTTTTTCTTTTCCTTTTTTAATAAATAAGGGCGTGGGGCCCCCTTGGCAGTGGCCCATCTGACCACGGGCGAGGCTAACGGGCACGACCATGGGCACCTGCCGGGGCGAGCCGGGGCGCTATCCCCGGGCGCAGCCAGTCGGGGCTGCGGCGAGGGGCACTGCGGGGTGGAACCGGGCGGCGGCGAGCAGGGGTGCAATTCGGGCACGGCTGCCTGTTCGGAGGAAGGCGGCGGGGCACTGCCTATGGCGAGCTGCAGCGGGTCGAGGCCGTGGCACGGAGATGCGGGCCAAGCCGAATCGCACGGGGCAGCGTGACGCGCGGGGGGGGAGGGGATGCGGGCGGGGGGGGGGGGGGCGGGGGGGGGGGGGGGGGGGGGGGGGGGGGGGGGGGGGGGGGGGGCGCAGACGGGTGGCAGAGAGATTGGGAGAGTGGGGTAGTGGGGGTGTTCGCCAGGGTTCGGTGGGGGAGTAGGGGGTTATGGTGGTGCGCCTCGGTCGGGGTGTGCCGGCCAGCTCGGCCGGGTGTAGATTTTTTTCTCATTTCTTTTCTTTAGCTTTTGTTATTATTTTCTCTTCTTTTATTCATTCTTTTTTATTTTATTTTAGTTACACTTTTTAGTTTAAAATAAATTACATAACTAGTTCCTTAATTAGTTGAAATAAATATACTACTGCCACATTAATTCTCACACATATATAAAATAGTATAATATTTTATAATTCATAAAAGGCATTTAATTAATTATCTAAGCTACTGTTTTACTTATTTGTGCACTTAAACATTTTATAAAGAATTTTTTTTGCCACCATTATTACCCATGATTTATTTGACACATCTAGAACATTTTAGTTTTAATGTTTGAAAACTTTTACAGTTTGAATTGATTTTGACTTTGAATTCAAACGGGATTTGAATCATCGCGAGATTAATAACGGTAACCGAGGTGCCATGGCATCATTAGTAGAGGGTTACTGTAGTTTAATTATCCGGGCATTTACAATGACCTTGGATTGCCATAAAACCAATCGTCTTTACTGCCTTATGAAGCATAAAACATTTTTTTTACTTTACTAGACTTTTAAACTTAGAACACTAACAGGTCAAATTTTATATTTTAAAGGTTTTTATTTTAATAAGTAAAACAAGTCAGTTAATTCATTAAGGTTATGTTTATACAATGTATCAATGGCCAACTCTTATCTTACTACAAGGTTCTCTCGGAACAATTATTATTTATTTCAAGCTATTTTGGATCTTTCTAAATCTTCAAAAAGAACTAAATTCTGTAATGAAATGGGAGGTGCAGCATGGAGATTGATACTGGGAGCAGCTTTGTAGCAGCTTTCCAATATAATCCATCTCTAGCTCATTCGTACAAGTACCAGTTAAAAAGAAAGCTCTGTAAACATGATTAATTTCTAACCGAATAGTGCAACATAATTAATATGTGGTGTCAATTCTGTTGCAAAAAAAATTCATCATCGGTGTGCAGCTGCAATGTACTCCCTCTGTAACATAAAATCAGACATTTTTCGACACTACGAGAGTGCCAAAAAACTTCTTATCTTAAGTTATAGAGGCAGTACTACTGTTGATATAGTTGAAGCCTCCTACTGGTCATGTAGAACGTATGTTTACTGAGATTTCATAAAAACAGTTTACACATGTATCAAAACGTGCACCTAACCCAACAGAGAAAGTGCAGCACAAGCATCAAAACTTTCTTGGTTCTCACATTTTACTGGAGCTGATAACTTCCAAAATTTACAGTTACATCAACACGTGATTTGCCAGTTATAGTAAAATAGAAGAAACTAATCTTGGTGCCAGGGTGGGATGCAACAAGAAGCTTTTGGGAGGGAGAATACAAATTGGTCAATGGTTGTTACCAGATGGTTCACCAATCAGAGAATAAAAATTAGCATCCTGTTCATCACCAGGCAATTAGAAACTAATTATATCTTATCGGGAATCACCTCAGCACATGAGCTGATTTTTTGTAGGCAACGCTCAACTGATGACAGGACGCTCCATGCGACGGTATGTATCATAGATTATCTCTGCCATTAGATCAAGGTGGCATTGACCTGGTATATATTTTTAGCCAGCTCAATTGAGGAACTCACCATTTGCTTAGCAGCAAATAAATAATACTTTATCAAGATGGCATTGACCTGTCATGCATGGATTATATCTGCCATCTGCATCGATCTTAGCTGTTCATGTCTGCCCTGAAATCAGTACTAGCAACACTGGACAAGTGCAAAGCTAAGTCTCCTGGGCTAAGTTAGGCTGTAGGCTCTAGCACAACCCGTCCTGCGGGGCAATGCTTTCAGCCCGCGCGACCTCCGTTGTTCGACCTTGCCCTGCCCCTAGATACTCGCGGCGCTTGCTGGAAGAAACAATCAAATGTTGCGAACCTCTAATTTTTATTGCTCCTCTACTATCTATTGCTTTACCAATTTCATTCTGACAGTATTTTCTGCTCGTTGTGTTACTGGTTCGCTCAGCTTGGCTGAGGGGATTTCAGCTGTTCACCGCTCACTCCGAAGTATGAGCCGCCAACCCCTTTTGCAGGTGCTGGTTACCCTGCTATGTTAGAAGGGATAGAGAGGGATGTATCATCGGTGAAACGAGCCAATGATGGCCGGGCTGTGCAACTTGACAAAGCTCATGGTTGGCGTGAGCATCCCTGATCCCGTCACCAGCCAATCAACCAGCATCTCGTCCCCTCCCTCCACCCCTCTATATAAAACGCCTCCCCTTCCATCCTCTTCCACATCCAACTGCAGTACCTCTCCTGCCGCTGTTGGCTTTCCCACCAGTTGTGTTCATCCAAGCATCCAAAGATGGCGCCCAAGCCGGCCGAGAAGAAGCCAGTAGAGACTGACGCGGCGGCGGAAGCAACCAAGCCAGCGGAGAAGAATGTCGCGGCGGCAGAGGCATCCAAGTCTGCCGAGAAGAAGGCCCCGTCCGGGGAGAACCCCATTACCGGGACATCGTCGCGGCCGGCGCTGAGGAATTCCTTCGTCAACGACGTCTTCGAGAGGGTCGCCTCGTAGCTTGGAGCGCGACGGCAAGAAAGCTTCGCTTCCTAGTTCCTACCCCACGAGATCGATCATTCCTCGTGTTGATTTCTTGGAGTGTATTGACTATCAAGTAATAATGCATGGCATCTATACTTATTTGTAATATTTCATCCGTTCCGAAATATATAAAAGCATTATGTATTTCATCACAAAGCTTTCTCTAACCGTCAAGACGTCAAGCATGCAATAACAATTAATCATTTTCTTCATCGCGATATGTTAACTAAATTCAGTACTTCCTAGTCAAAATGTTCTTATATTTCTTTATAGAGGAAGTACAATGTACGTATATATACGTACTAGTGGGAACCTTTTGTTTCTTGCGGGGAGTGGGAAGGGCAACTTGCATGCATGGGTGCCGTGCCACCTATGTATAAATAATCAAAATTTTGCTGGAATAAAGGCCTAATCGTTGCTTCCCAACGATAGGGGACTTGTTGCTGCCTCCACCAACTACGACCTGAGCACGAGACAAGCTTTTTTATTGACATGGGGACAAGAGGGACAAGAATAGAGGATGGCTACGATGGTGGTGCTCCGCCGTGCTTAGACATCCGCTTCGGTGCCAGGCCAACAGCTCCAGAAGGCACTCGGCATCGGCCAGAGAGCACAAGGATGGGAGCTGGTCGTGCTCGTGTACTGGGTGCTCAAAGAACATCGTGGACTCTGCAGTTGTGCTTAAGCAGGGCATGGTTTCTCGAAGAAATTAACGCGGTGGATTTTGTGCGGCAAACTAAGGTTTTCTTATGCCAAATGTTTTTCTAGAGAACAGATAACAGGGCATGATGACCCTGCTTTATAGACAAAGCAAAAAGTTCAGCTAGCAACCTATGCCAACATAATAGCATCGAAAAACATATAGAGGGCAGCACTAGGTGCAAAACAAGTGCAACTGCTTTTATTTCGAACGCGAAAATGATTGACGGGTCACGGTACACAAACGAGGTTGTGTGCTCTGCTTACACTTGAACGTAGAGAAAAAGTGAGATAATGAACTAGTTATAGCTAAGGAACAAGATACTATTAGTGACCTTACATGACAACAATGGCCCCGCTAATTAACCTTGTCGACGCATGACTTCATGCATTTAGGGAACTCCGGGCCCTTCTTGCGGATGCAGAGGTCATAGCAGTAGTCTTCTCGGTTGTAGCTCAGGTGGACGGCGGCGTCCTCTTGCTTCCTGTTCGCTTCTTCTTCTTCTTCTTCTTCTTCTTCTTCTTCTTCTTCTTCTTCCTGGCCGGCGCGCTCCGCCGGCATCACCAGGAGACCAGCTCCTCCTCCTCCTCCTACTCTTTCTTCCTCTCCTTCTGCCCTCCCACGCACGGTATTCCTGAACCCCAAGTAGCATTCACGGACGCAAGCCATGTAGCATTCCCTTGCTTCCTCTCTTCTTCACGCCCGACTCCCTCCCTGACGAGACCAACTCCTCCGCCGCCTCCTCTTCTCTCTTCTTCTCCTGCCCCCCTACGTGATGCCAGACGCAGGCCGGCACCGCTGCTGGCGCTGGGACTTGCCCTGCACCGTCTGTAGCAGTATATGTAGTCCTGCTTGCCGTGGCACCTCTCCTCGCAGTACCAGCCGGGCAGGTGGACGGTGGTGCCCCCTTCCTTCCTCTTGGCCGCCGCAGCATCGAAGAGCAGAGCTAGGCCTAGGACTACAAACCACACAACAACACTGCTGCCACTATTGCTCTTCTTGTTGGAACACATACCCACACCCATGGCTAGCTAGGTGGCTACCGGGCTGGCTGCTGAACTATGCTATGCCTAACAAGTCACACACACATATATAAAAGAGGCTGGCTGGCTAAGCTATGGATAGAGGTTCCTCTGATGATTCTGATCCAGAGTTATCGATCTGATTAGCTCAGATCCGACATCTGCACGCCTGAAATTAATGGCCGTGCACGAGCCTGCATACATACGTGCTTTTCTGTTTGAGAGACACTATGGAGCGGATGCGCGCGTGTGCATATTACTATCCAGTTGCTTCAAAATGAACTTTAGGTACTGTACTAGATACGACTAGATTAAAAGAAGCATTTACATACTCTCCTACATCAATAATTCATGCACACAAGTAGCTTCAGTGAACAAATTACTACCTCCGTCCTGATTAATTAGCTCCCTCATTTTGGCTCATATTTTGACCATGATATATAACTAACATATAAGTTATATGCAACAAAAATAATATCATTGAAAACTACATTCAAATATGAATCCAACAATATAGTCTTTGGCGATATAAATTAAGATTTTGCTAGTCAGATATGTGGTCAAATTTTGATTCAAAATATGACGAGGACTAATAAACCCAGAACGAGTTGATTCTCCACGTGGTGAATCGAGTGACTCAGGTGGTGTTTGGTTCTCTAGTTCTAGGACTTTTTCTAATCTCAACTAAAAAGTCCCTAGTCCCTAAAAAGTCCCTCCATGTTTATTTCCAGAGACTAAAAAGTTCCTAATCCCTTCCTAGAGGTTATTAAATAACAATGTTGCCCTAGTATATAGAAAAATAACAATCAAACAACACCATGGGGTGGCGGGCCAATGGATGCATGGAGGGGCATTGTTGGAAAAGTCCTAAAAAGACTCTCCTTAAGGGCATCTCCAATAGTTTGTATGTTAGCTTGTTGGTAAAATATGCCATGTCATCAACCAACACCTTAACATACAACAACTTCAATGGGTTGTATCTATTTTGCCCAATAGGATGTGAGATAATAAATGAGGTGTTCTCTCATTCTACATTGGAGCTTGTGCAATGGGCGTTGGTTCATGTACATACAACCTTCCTCTCTTTCCTCATTTATTGTATGACACATCATCAAAAATCCTATGTGACAAAGTCTACCAACAACTATCTTCCCCAAATGCCTAGTTTAGTCCCTAAAAAGTCCCTTCCGTTTGGTAAAAAAATCTTTAAGAGAGACTTTTTCTAATCCCTACATAAAAAAGTCTCTGCGAACAAACACCCCCTCAGCTGCTACAGGTTCCTCTAATGAGTTTTGCCCACCTTATCTACTACTAGCATCCAGCCGTCCACCACATGGGCCACACGTATTGATCCGATCAGCTCAGATCCGACATCTCCGGGCGTGCAATGCACGAGCTTCTATTAATGTTTGACTGACACACGATTGCTATGCTTCCTCTGTTAGGGACAAACTCTGAAGCAGATATGGATGTGCATACACGGATCATATACCACCTTGCTCTTTATGCAGTGTACATGTATATTAATAGCCACTTGCCTCCGTGCAGCAGAGCTCATCATGTAAAAAATCATAATAGGAAAGGGTAAAAGGTTGACACACATGTACGAAAATGATAACAATGTAATATGAAATATCTTGTAAAAAAATCATTTATACATGCTACCACTGTTTGCATGTATTATATCTCCACAAAAATTTCCTTTTTATGCAACTCATATATTAAAAGCATCTCTTAGTGAAATGTTACACATATATATCTATATAGAAGTAGAATATTTTGGTTGTTCCAGGCTAGCATCACGTTTCCGCCTCACTTACCTTTGACCCTGGTGGTATCTTTTTTTTAGTCTTTTTACAGTACATCACACTACCAAATTGAATGTGCAGTATTAAGTTAGATCCAATGGTTGATATATATCAGCTGAATTTGGCTGAGAACAACTTCGTAATTTCCCTGTGCTTAGATTTGTGTCCACAAGGCCAGGACAATCCATCGAGCTGGAAAACAAAAATTAATCGATCGCCTTGGTACGCCCTCGCCTCGCTACAAATTAACCCCAATCGCACCGCTGCATGTTACAGTTGTGTCGAATATAGTGTATAAGGTAGGTTACAGTTGGACTTGTAGCTGTATTGTGTTTTGATAAGATATGATGTCGTATCCAAGTAGGACACTTGTATCCTAGGCCTCTCATATATAGCGGGGGTAGACACACGATGTAACCTATGCCAACATAATAGCACCGAAAAGTAGGGGAAGCCGGCGGCATGTGCCGGTGTCCAGGGCGACCGGGTGCGGTATTGTAGCGGTGTGATGGGGAGGAGCGCCCATAGTCCGGCCCCATAGATGTAGCCATATCGATAACATCGTTAACAAATCTCAGTGTCGTACTGGTGTGATTGCTTGGTCCTCGATAGATCGACGGAGCATCTCGAATTTATTTTAACAAGTGGTATCAGAGCTAGGTCGTTTGGAGGCTATGAATTTTTGATCTAGAGAAAGGAAGCATCGACAAAAATCTGCAGGAAGAGATTGTGATGCGGGAGCAAATATCTTCGGCGAGTTATGATCCAGAAGCAGAGTTGGTCGTGTTTGGGTTTTCAAGCAGCAATCGGACACGAGCAGGCATAGGCGTTGTGCAGCCACGCACGCGTGACCCAAGCCTTAGCGGGCAGCAAGGGGCGAAGCCCAGGTAGTGCGTGGCACTTAATCCAAGGCTCGGGCGTGCAAGGCTAGAAAGATGCTGGAAGCTACAAGGCGTACCATATTTGTTTTGAAAAGAAAAAGAGGACCGAGTCCTCATGGACGACGCAAGGCTGTAGATCTAATTGGCAGAAGAAAAAAGATCATCACGTTGGGCTTCCATCAAGAGGCGTTGACAGAACAGGCAATTGCTAGCATCGGGAAGTTTGAAGCTAAAGATAATTTTTCACAAAGTCAGCCGCATGAAGAACCAGGGCGCCAATGGGTACCGGGTTTGAGGTGGGGAAGTTTACGGAACTGAAAACCTTGGGTTATGGCAGACAAGGGTGAAAAATTTCTTGGCACAACAGGGATGCTTGAAGGCGTCGCGGGAAGTCAATTTCAGCTAAGATGGAATTAATATGTGATGGATGAAGATTCTTGGAAGACAATTTGGGAGCCTTGAGCGTGTCATGCAGCCGGACAAGTTCGGCTGGGTTGGACTAGGCAGTCTGACGGATCGACGCAAGTCGGTTGGTACAGAAGACGATGGTGGGATCGGCGACAGTGACATAGGAGCGTGATGCTGATGGTGACCGACTTCTAGGCATGGAAACACGTGGCACATGCCCGAGGCTTGTGCGGCTTCGACAAGACTATGGTGCGGGGTTGATTCAAGGTGGTGTACACACGAAGCTTGAAGACGACGGGGCGCGAGGGTGGACTGATCATCTACCATGGAGTCATGTTAAAGGTGAAGCTGGAGTCTGGAGGACTTGACTCGGTGCTAATTGAGGGGCTACGGCGTAAGTGCACAGAGAGTCGAAGCCTATTCAGCGGGAAAATCAAGGGACACATAATTCGGACTGGAGCCCAGTGGTCTGATGGAAGCGTGAAACTCGTCATCGGTCGGTGATGATCAGTGGTACTCTGCAGTGGGGGTTGAGTGGTATGGTTTCGCGACCCTTGAGACTCGACCGGGACAGTGGAGGCTCGACGCGGTAATAGCGGCGAGGCGTGCGGTATGCACAGGGCATGGAGACGGGCCAAGGCTCTGGTGGACATACATGTGGTGAGACAACTGCAAATTTGACTTGGGAGGACTACAAGCAACGGCGAAATTCCTTCATGTTTCAGACAGACGGTCAAGAAAGGAGCGGTGATGTTGAGTTCAGGTAACTCTTATGTGTGACACCCAATATGTGAGTTGTTCACTTTCTGTTGGGGAACGTTGCAGAAAACAAAAATTTTCCTACTCGTTTCACCAAGATCATCTAGGAGTTCATCTAGCAACGAGTCATTGGATGCATCTACATACCTTTGTAGATCGCGCACGGAAGCGTTCAAAGAACGGTGATGATGTAGTCGAACACGACGTGATCCAAATCATCGATGACCAAGCGCCGAACGGACGGCACCTCCGCGTTCAACACACGTACGGGACGGGAGACGTCTCCTCCTTCTTGATCCAGCAAGGGGGGAGGAGAGGTTGATGAAGATCCAGCAGCACGACGGCGTGGTGGTGGATGCAGGGCGTCACAGTAGCAGGGCTTCGCCTATACTACGAGAGAGAGACGTAACGGGGAGAGAGGGAGGCGCCAGGGGCTGGTGTATCAAGTCCCTCCTCTCCCCCACTATATATAGGAGGGCCAAGGGGGGGTGGTGCGCAGCCTAGGAGATCTGATCTCCTAGGTGCGGCGGCCAGGGGGAGGTTTCCCACCCCCCCCCAAGGCACCTCGGGGTGCCTTCCACTAGGTGGACTCCTCCCCCATGGAAACCCTAGGCGCATGGGCCAAGTGGGGCTGGTGCCCTTGGCCCATGTAGGCCAAGGCGCACCCCCTACAGCCCATGTGGCCCCCCGGGACAGGTGGCCCCACCCGGTGGGCCCCCGGGACCCCTCCGGTGGTCCCGGTACAATACCGATAACCCCGAAACTTGTCCCGATGGCCGAAACAGCATTTCCTATATATAATTCTTTACCTCCGGACCATTCCGGAACTCCTCGTGATGTCCGGGATCTCATCTGGGACTCCGAACAACATTCGGGTTTCTGCATATACATATCTTCATAACCCTAGCGTCACCGAACCTTAAGTGTGTAGACCATACGGGTTCGGGAGACAAGCAGACATGACCGAGACGATCTCCGGTCAATAACCAACAGCGGGATCTGGATACCCATGTTGGCTCCCACATGCTCCACGATGATTTCATCGGATGAACCACGATGTCGAGGATTCAATCAACCCCGTATGCAATTCCCTTTGTCAATCGATATGTTACTTGCCCGAGATTCGATCGTCTGTATCCCAATACCTCGTTCAATCTCGTTACCGGCAAGTCACTTTACTCGTACCATAATGCATGATCCCGCGACCAGACACTTGGTCACTTTGAGCTCATTATGATGATGCATTACCGAGTGGGCCCAGTGATACCTCTCCGTCATACGGAGTGACAAATCCCAGTCTTGATCCATGTCACCCAACAGACACTTTCGGAGATACCCGTAGTAGACCTTTATAGTCACCCAGTTACGTTGTGACGTTTGGTATACCCAAAGCACTCCTACGGTATCCGGGAGTTACACGATCTCATGGTCTAAGGAGAAGATACTTTGACATTGGAAAACTCTAGCAAACGAACTATACGATCTTGTGCTATGTTTAGGATTGGGTCTTGTTCACCACATCATTCTCCTAATGATGTGATCTCGTTATCAATGACATCCAATGTCCATAGTCAGGAAACCATGACTATCTGTTGATCAACGAGCTAGTCAACTAGAGGCTTACTAGGGACATGTTGGTGTCTGTTATTCACACATGTATTATGATTTCCGGATAACACAATTATAGCATGAATAAAGACAATCATCATGAACAAGGAAATATAATAATAATGCTTTTATTATTGCCTCTAGGGCATATTTCCAACAGTCTCCCACTTGCACTAGAGTCAATAATCTAGTTACATTGTGATGAATCGAACACCCATGGAATTCTGGTGTTGATCATGTTTTGCTCTAGGGAGAGGTTTAGTCAACGGATCCGCTATATTCAGGTCCGTGTGCACTTTACAAATCTCTATGTCTCCATCTTGAACATTTTCACGAATGGAGTTGAAGCGACGCTTGATGTGCCTTGTCTTCTTGTGAAACCTGGGCTCCTTGGCAAGAGCAATGGCTCCAGTGTTGTCACAGAAGAGCTTGATCGGCCCCGACGCATTGGGTATGACTCCTAGGTCGGTGATGAACTCCTTCACCCATATTGCTTCATGTGCTGCCTCCGAGGCTGCCATGTACTCCACTTCACATGTAGATCCCGCCACGACGCTCTGCTTGCAACTGCACCAGCTTACTGCCCCACCATTCAAAATATACACGTATCCGGTTTGTGACTTAGAGTCATGACTTAGAGTCATCCAGATCTGTGTCGAAGCTAGCGTCGACGTAACCCTTTACGACGAGCTCTTCGTCACCTCCATAAACGAGAAACATTTCCTTAGTCCTTTTCAGGTACTTCAGGATATTCTTGACCGCTGTCCAGTGTTCCTTGCCGGGATTACTTTGGTACCTTCCTACCAAACTTACGGCAAGGTTTACATCTGGTCTGGTACACAGCATGGCATACATAATAGAACCTATGGCTGATGCATAGGGGATGACGCTCATCTCTTCTATATCTTCTGCCGTGGTCGGACATTGAGCTGAGCTCAATTTCATACCTTGTAACACAGGCAAGAACCCCTTCTTAGATTGATCCATATTGAACTTCTTCAATATCTTATCAAGGTATGTGCTTTGTGAAAGACCTATGAGGCGTCTCGATCTATCCCTATAGATTTTGATGCCTAATATATAAGCAGCTTCTCCAAGGTCCTTCATTGAAAAACTCTTATTCAAGTAGGCCTTGATGTTGTCCAAGAGTTCTATATCATTTCCCATCAATAGTATGTCATCTACATATAATATGAGAAATGCTACAGAGCTCCCACTCACTTTCTTGTAAACACAGGCTTCTCCATAAGTCTGTGTAAACCCAAACGCTTTGATCATCTCATCAAAGCGAATGTTCCAACTCCGAGATGCTTGCACCAGCCCATAAATCGAGCGTTGGAGCTTGCACACCTTGTCAGCATTCTTAGGATCGACAAAACCTTCCGGCTGCATCATATACAATTCTTCCTTAAGGAAACCATTAAGGAATGCCATTTTGACGTCCATTTGCCATATCTCATAATCGTAGAATGTGGAAATTGCTAACATGATTCGGACGGACTTTAGCTTCGCTACCGGTGAGAAAGTCTCATCGTAGTCAACCCCTTGAACTTGTCGATAACCCTTAGCGACAAGCCGAGCTTTATAGATGGTCACATTACCATCCGCGTCTGTCTTCTTCTTAAAGATCCATTTATTTTCTATGGCTCGCCGTTCAACGGGCAAGTCAGTCAAAGTCCATACTTCATTTTCATACATGGATCCTATCTCGGATTTCATGGCTTCTAGCCATTTTTCGGAATTCGGGCCCACCATTGCTTCTTCATAGTTCGAAGGTTCACCGTTGTCTAACAACATGACTTCCAAGACAGGGTTGCCGTACCACTCTGGCGCGGAACGTGTCCTTGTGGACCTTTGAATTTCAGTAGGAGCTTGATCAGAAGTATCTTGATCATTATCATTAACTTCCTCTCTAGTCGGCGCTGGCACCTCAGGAACATTTTCTTGAGTTGCGCCATTTTCCGGTTCAAGAGGTAATACTTCATCAAGCTCTACTTTCCTCCCACTTACTTCTTTCGAGAGAAACTCTTTCTCCAGAAAGAGTCCGTTCTTGGCAACAAAGATCTTGCCTTCGGATCTTAGGTAGAAGGTATACCCAATAGTTTCTTTAGGGTATCCTATGAAGACGCATTTTTCCGACTTGGGTTCGAGCTTCTCAAGTTGAAGTTTCTTGACATAAGCATCGCATCCCCAAACTTTTAGAAACGACAGCTTAGGTTTCTTCCCAAACCATAATTCATACGGTGTCGTCTCAACGGATTTCGACGGAGCCCTATTTAAAGTGAATGCGGCAGTCTCTAAAGCATAGCCCCAAAAAGATAACGGTAAATTGGTAAGAGACATCATAGATCGCACCATATCTAGTAGAGTGCGATTACGACGTTCGGACACACCATTACGCTGAGGTGTTCCTGGCGGCGTGAGTTGTGAAACTATTCCACATTTTCTTAAGTGTGTGCCAAACTCGTGACTCAAGTATTCTCCTCCACGATCTGATCGTAGAAACTTGATCTTCCTGTCACGATGATTCTCAACCTCACTCTGAAATTCCTTGAACTTTTCAAAGGTTTCAGACTTGTGTTTCATTAAGTAGATATACCCATATCTACTTAAATCGTCAGTGAGCGTGAGAACATAATGATAGCCACCGCGAGCCTCAACACTCATTGGACCGCACACATCAGTATGTATGATTTCCAATAAGTTGGTTGCTCGCTCCATTGTTCCTGAGAACTGAGTCTTGGTCATCTTACCCATGAGGCATGGTTCGCACGTGTCAAATGATTCATAATCAAGAGACTCTAAAAGTCCATCTGCATGGAGCTTCTTCATGCGTTTGACACCTATGTGACCAAGGCGGCAGTGCCACAAGTATGTGGTACTATCATTATCAACTTTACATCTTTTGGTACTCACATTATGAACATGTGTAGTAATACGCCCGAGATTCATTAAGAATAAACCATTCACCATAGGAGCATGACCATAAAACATATCTCTCATATAAATGGAACAACCATTATTCTCAGATTTAAATGAGTAGCCATCTCGAATTAAACGAGATCCCGATACAATGTTCATGCTCAAAGCTGGCACTAAATAACAGTTATTGAGGTTTAAAACTAATCCCGTAGGTAAATGCAGAGGCAGCGTGCCGACGGCGATCACATCGACTTTGGAACCATTCCCGACGCGCATCGTCACCTCGTCCTTTGCCAGTCTCCGTTTATTCCGCAGCTCCTGCTGTGAGTTACAAATATGAGCAACGGCACCGGTATCAAATACCCAGGAGTCACTACGAGTACTGGTAAGTGTTGGGGAACGTAGCATAAATTCAAAATTTTCCTACGTGTCACCAAGATCTATCTATGGAGAAACCAGCAACGAGGGGAAGGAGAGTGCATCTACATACCCTTGTAGATCACTAAGCGGAAGCGTTCAAGTGAACGGGGTTGATGGAGTCGTACTCGTCGTGATTCAAATCACTGATGATCCTAGTGCCGAACGGACGGCACCTCCGCGTTCAACACCCGTACGGAAGGGAGACGTCTCCCATGCCTTGATCCAGCAAGGAGGAGGGAGAGGTTGATGGAGATCCGGCAGCACGACGGCGTGGTGGAAGTAGCGGGATTCCAACAGGGCTTCGCTAAGCGCTGCGGGAGGAGGAAGATGTGTCACGGGAGGGAGAGGGAGGCGCCCAGGCCTTAGATTGGTTTGCTCCTCCTTTTTCCCCACTATATATAGGGCCAAGGGAGAGGGAGAGGCGCAGCCCTTGCCCCTTCCTCCAAGGAAGGGTGCGGCCAAGGGTGGTGAGGAATCCATCCTCCCCAAGGCACCTCGGAGGTGCCTTCCCCTTTTAGGACTCTCCCCTTTTTCCCATCTCTTGGCGCATGGGCCTCTTGGGGCTGGTGCCCTTGGCCCATATAGGCCAAGGCACACCCCCTACAGCCATGTGGCCCCCCGGGGAAGGTGGCCCCACCCGGTGGACCCCCGGGACCCTTCCGGTGGTCCCGGTACAATACCGATGACCCCGAAACTTGTCCCGATGGCCGAAATAGCACTTCCTACATATAATTCTTACCTCCGGACCATTTCGGAACTCCTCGTGACGTCCGGGATCTCATCCGGGTCTCCGAACAACTTTCGGTTTACCGCATACTAATATCTCTACAACCCTAGCGTCACCGAACCTTAAGTGTGTAGACCCTACGGGTTCGGGAGACATGCAGACATGACCGAGACGTTCTCTGGTCAATAACCAACAGCGGGATCTGGATACCCATGATGGCTCCCACATGTTCCACGATGATCTCATCAGATGAACCACGATGTCGAGGACTTAATCAATCCCGTATACAATTCCCTTTGTCTATCGGTATGTTACTTGCCCGAGATTCGATCGTCGGTATACCGATACCTTGTTCAATCTCGTTACCGGCAAGTCTCTTTACTCATTCCGTAACACATCATCCCGTGATCAACTCCTTGATCACATTGCGCATATGATGATGTCCTACCGAGTGGGCCCAGAGATACCTCTCCGCTTACACGGAGTGACAAATCCCAGTCTCGATTCGTGCCAACCCAACAGACACTTTCGGAGATACCTGTAGTGCACCTTTATAGTCACCCAGTTACGTTGTGACGTTTGATACACCCAAAGCATTCCTACGGTATCCGGGAGTTGCACAATCTCATGGTCTAAGGAAATGATACTTGACATTAGAAAAGCTTTAGCATACGAACTACACGATCTTTGTGCTATGCTTAGGATTGGGTCTTGTCCATCACATCATTCTCCTAATGATGTGATCCCGTTATCAACGACATTCAATGTCCATGGTTAGGAAACCGTAACCATCTATTGATCAACGAGCTAGTCAACTAGAGGCTTACTAGGGACATTGTGTTGTCTATGTATCCACACATGTATCTGAGTTTCCTATCAATACAATTATAGCATGGATAATAAACGATTATCATGAACAAGGAAATATAATAATAACCAATTTATTATTGCCTCTAGGGCATATTTCCAACAGTCTCCCACTTGCACTAGAGTCAATAATCTAGTTCACATCGCCATGTGATTAACACTCACAGGTCACATCGCCATGTGACTAACACCCAAGAGTTTCCTAGAGTCAGTAGTCTAGTTCACATCACTATGTGATTAACACTCAATGAGTTTTAGGTTTGATCATGTTGCTTGTGAGAGAGGTTTTAGTCAACGGGTCTGAACCTTTCAGATCCGTGTGTGCTTTACAAATCTCTATGTCATCTCCTAGATGTAGCTACCATGCTCTATTTGGAGCTATTCCAAATAACTGTTCTACTTGGAGCTATTCTAAATTGTTGCTCCATTATATGCATCCGGTATCTCTACTCAGAGCTATCCGGATAGGTGTTAAGCTTGCATCGACGTAACCCTTTACGACGAACTCTTTTACCACCTCCATAATCGAGAAAATTCCTTAGTCCACTAGTTACTAAGGATAACTTTGACCGTTGTCCTGTGACCCATTCTTGGATCACACTTGTACCCCTTGACTGACTCATGGCAAGGCACACTTCAGGTGCGGTACACAGCATAGCATACTGTAGAGCCTATGTCTTAAGCATAGGGGACGACCTTCGTCCTTTCTCTCTATTCTGCCGTGGTCGAGCTTTAAGTCTTAACTTCATACCTTACAACTCAGGCAAGAACTCCTTCTTTGACTGATCCATCTTGAACACCTTCAAGATCATGTCATGGTATGTGCTCATTTTGAAAGTACTATTAAGCGTTTTGATCTATCCTTATAGATCTTGATGCTCAATGCTCAAGTAGCTTAATCTAGGCTTTCCATTGAAAAAATACTTTCCAAATAACCCTATATGCTTTCCAGAAATTCTACGTCATTTCTGATCAACAATATGTCAACAACATATACTCATCAGAAATTCTATAGTGCTCCCACTCACTTCTTTGGAAATACAAGTTTCTCATAAACTTTGTATAAACCCAAAATCTTTGATCATCTCATCAAAGCATACATTCCAACTCCGAGATGCTTACTCCAGTCCTTAGAAGGATTGCTGGAGTTTTGCATACTTATTAGCATCTTTCAGGATTGACCAAACCTTCCGGTTATATCACATACAACCTTTCCTCAAGAAAATGTCGTCGAGGAAACAATGTTTTGACATCCTATCTGCAAGATTTCATAAATAATGCAGTAATCGCTAATATAATTCCAACAGACTCTTAGCATCGCTACGAGTGAGAAAATCTCACCATAGCCAACTCCTTGAACTTGTCAGAAAACATCTTAACGACAAGTCGAGCTTTCTTAATGGTGACATTTACCATCATTGTCCGTCTTCCTTTTAAAATCCATCTGTGCTCAATAGCCTTACGACCATCAAGTAGTTCTTCCAAAGTCTACACTTTGTTTTCATGTATGGATCCTCTCTCGGATTATATGGCCTCGAGCCATTTATCGGAATCCGGTCCCACCATCGCTTCTCCATAGCTCATAGGTTCATTGTTGTCTAGCAACAAGACTTCCAAGACAGGATTACGTACCACTCTGAAGTAGTACACATCCTTGTCATCCCACGAGGTTTGGGAGTGACTTGATCCGAAGTTTCATGATCACCATCATAAGCTTCCACTTCAATTGGTGTAGGTGCCACAGGAACAACTCTTTGTGCCCTGCTATACACTAGTTGAAATAACGGTTCAATAACCTCATCAAGTCTCCACCATCCTCCCACTCAATTCTTTCGAGAGAAACTTTTCCTCGAGAAAGGACCCGATTCCAGAAACAATCCCTTATTGCTTTCGGATCTGAGACAGGAGGTATACCCAACTGTTTTGGGTGTCCTATGAAGATGCATTTATCCGCTTTGGGTTCGAGCTTATCAGCCTGAAATTTTTTCACATAAGCGTTGCAGCCCCAAACTTTTAAGAAATGACAGCTTAGGTTTCTCTAAACCATAGTTCATACGGTGTCATCTCATCGGAATTACGTGGTGCCCCTTTTAAAGTGAATGTGGTTGTCTCTAATGCCTAACCCATAAACTATTGTGGTAATTCGATAAGAGACATCATGGTATGCATCATATCCAATAGGGTGCAGTTATGATGTTCGGACACACCATCACACTATGGTGTTCCAGGCTGTATTAGTTGTGAAACGATTTCCACAATGTCTTAATTTTGTGCCAAACTCGTAATTCAGATATTCATCTCTATGATCATATCATAGATCTTTTATCCTCTTGTCACGACGATCTTTCAACTTCACACTGAAATTACTTGAACCTTTCAATAATTCAGACTCGTGATTCATCAAGTAAATGTACTCAACATCTACTCAAATCATCTGTGAAGAAAGAACATAACGATATCCACTACATGCCTCAGCACTCATTGGACTGCACACATCAAAATGTATTACTTCCAACAATTTGCTTTCTAGTTCCATTTTACTGAAAACGAGGCTTTCAGTCATCTTGCCCATGTGGTATGATTTGCATGTCTCAAGTGATTCAAAATCAAGCGAGTATAAAACGGTCCATTTGCATGGAGTTTCTTCATGCATATATACCAATAGACATGGTTCGCATGTCCCAAACTTTTCAAAAAAATGAGTGAGCCCAAAGATCCATCAACATGGAGCTTCTTCATGCGTTTTATACCGATATGACTTACGTAGCAGTGCCACAAGTAGGTGGTACTATTATTACTATCTTTTGGCATGAACATGTGTATCACTACGATCGAGATTCAATAAACCATTCATTTTAGGTGTAAGACCATTGAAGGTATTATTCAAATAAACAGAGTAACCATTATTCTCCTTAAATGAATAACCATATTGCGATAGACATAATCCAATAATGTCTATGCTCAACACAAACACCAAATAACAATTATTTAGGTTTAACACCAATATCGATGGTAGAGGGTGCGTGCGATGCTTGATCATATCAACATTGGAAATACTTCCAACACATATCGTCAGCTCACCTTTAGCTAGTCTCCGTTTTTCCGTAGCTTTTATTTTGAGTTACTAACACTTAGCAACCGAACCGGTATCTAATACCCTGGTGCTACTAGGAGTACTAGTAAAGTACACATCAACACAATGTATATCCAATATACTTCTATCGACCTTACCAGCCTTCTTATCTACCAAGTATCTAGGGTAATTCTGCTCCAGTGGCTGTTCCCCTTATTACAGAAGCACTCAGTCTCGGGTTTGGGTTCAACCTTGGGTTTCTTCACCAGAGGAGCAGCTGAATTGCCGTTTCGTGAAGTATCCCTTTGTGCCCTTGCCCTTCTTGAAACTAGTGGTTTCACCAACCATCAACAATTGATGCTCCTTCTTGATTTCTACTTTCGCGGTGTCAAACATCGCGAATATCTCAAGGATCATCATATATGTCCCTGATATATTATAGTTCATCACGAAGCTCTAGCAGCTTGGTGGTAATGACTTCGGAGAAACATCACTATTTCATCTGGAAGATCAACTCCCACGCGATTCAAGCGATTGTTGTATTCAGACAATCTGAGCACAAGCTCAACAATTGAGCTTTTCTCCTTAGTTTGCAGGTTAAGAAAATCGTCGGAGGTCTTATACCTCTTGACGTGGGCACGAGCCTGAAATTCCAATTTCAGCCCTCAAAACATCTCATATGTTTCGTGACGTTTCAAAAACGTCTTTGGTGCCTCAACTCTAAACCGTTTAACTGAACTATCACGTAGTTATCAAAACGTGTATGTCAGATGTTCGCAACATCCACAGACAACGTTCGAGGTTCAGCACACTGAGCGGTGCATTAAGGACATAAGCCTTCTATGAAGCAATGAGGACAATCCTCAGTTTACGGACCTAGTCCGCATAATTGCTACTATCAACCTTCAACTAAATTTTTTTTTCTCTAGGAACATATCTAAACAGTAGAACTGAAACGCGAGCTACGACTTAATTTGCAAAATCCTTTTTGACTATGTTCAGGATAATTAAGTTCATCTTATGAACTCCCACTTAGATAGACATCCCTCTAGTCATCTAAGTGATTACATGATCCGAGTGAACTAGGCCGTGTCCGATCATCACGTGAGACGGACTAGTCAACGTCGGTGAACATCTTCATGTTGATCGTATCTTCTATACGACTCATGCTCGACCTTTCGGTCTTCCGTGTTCCGAGGCCATGTCTGTACATGCTAGGCTCGTCAAGTTAACCCTAAGTGTTTTTGCTGTGTAAAACTGTCTTACACCCGTTGTATGTGAACGTAAGGATCTATCACACCCGATCATCACGGCGTGCTTCGAAACGACGAACTGTAGCAACGGTGCACAGTTAGGGGAGAACACTTCTTGAAATTTTAATGAGGGATCATCTTATTTACTACCGTCGTTCTTAGCAAATAAGATGTATAAACATGATAAACATCATATGCAATCAAATAATAGTGACATGATATGGCCAATATCATATAGCTCCTTTGATCTCCATCTTGGGGCTCCATGATCATCTTGTCACTGGTATGACACCATGATCTCCATCATCATGATCTCCATCATCGTGTCTTCTTGAAGTTGTCTCGTCATCGACATGCAAGTCGTGATTCCCTTGACAAGAACATGATCAATCTCATACATCACATATATTATTCATCACATCCTTTTGGCCATATCACATCACATAGCATACCCTGCGAAAACAAGTTAGACGTCCTCTAATTGTTGTTTGCATGTTTTACGTGGCTGCTATGGGTTTCTAGCAAGAACGTTTCTTACCTACGCAAAATCACAACGTGATATGCCAATTGCTAGTTACCCTTCATAAGGACCCTGTTCATCGAATCCGATCCGACTAAAGTGGGAGAGACAGACACCCGCTAGCCACCTTATGCAACTAGTGCATGTTTGTCGGTGGAACCGGTCTCACGTAAGAGTACGTGTAAGGTTGGTCCGGGCCGCTTCATCCCATGATGCCGCCGAATCAAGATAAGACTAGTAACGGCAAGCATATTGAACAAAATCAACGCCCACAACTACTTTGTGTTCTACTCGTGCATAGAATCTACGCAATAGACCTAGCTCAAGATGCCACTGTTGGGGAACGTAGCATAAATTCAAAATTTTCCTACGTGTCACCAAGATCTATCTATGGAGAAACCAGCAACGAGGGGAAGGAGAGTGCATCTACATACCCTTGTAGATCGCTAAGCGGAAGCGTTCAAGTGAACGGGGTTGATGGAGTCGTACTCGTCGTGATTCAAATCACTGATGATCCTAGTGCCGAACGGACGGCACCTCCGCGTTCAACACACGTACGGAAGGGAGACGTCTCCCATGCCTTGATCCAGCAAGGAGGAGGGAGAGGTTGATGGAGATCCAGCAGCACGACGGCGTGGTGGAAGTAGCGGGATTCCAACAGGGCTTCGCTAAGCGCTGCGGGAGGAGGAAGATGTGTCACGGGAGGGAGAGGGAGGCGCCAGGCCTTAGATTGGTTTGCTCCTCCTTTTTCCCCACTATATATAGGGCCAAGGGAGAGGGAGAGGCGCAGCCCTTGCCCCTTCCTCCAAGGAAGGGTGCGGCCAAGGGTGGTGAGGAATCCATCCTCCCCAAGGCACCTCGGAGGTGCCTTCCCCTTTTAGGACTCTCCCCTTTTTCCCATCTCTTGGCGCATGGGCCTCTTGGGGCTGGTGCCCTTGGCCCATATAGGCCAAGGCACACCCCCTACAGCCCATGTGGCCCCCCGGGGCAGGTGGCCCCACCCGGTGGACCCCCGGGACCCTTCCGGTGGTCCCGGTACAATACCGATGACCCCGAAACTTGTCCCGATGGCCGAAATAGCACTTCCTACATATAATTCTTTACCTCCGGACCATTCCGGAACTCCTCGTGACGTCCGGGATCTCATCCGGGACTCCGAACAACTTTCGGGTTACCGCATACTAATATCTCTACAACCCTAGCGTCACCGAACCTTAAGTGTGTAGACCCTACGGGTTCGGGAGACATGCAGACATGACCGAGACGTTCTCTGGTCAATAACCAACAGCGGGATCTGGATACCCATGATGGCTCCCACATGTTCCACGATGATCTCATCGGATGAACCACGATGTCGAGGACTTAATCAATCCCGTATACAATTCCCTTTGTCTATCGGTATGTTACTTGCCCAAGATTCAATCGTCGGTATACCGATACCTTGTTCAATCTCGTTACCGGCAAGTCTCTTTACTCGTTCCGTAACACATCATCCCGTGATCAACTCCTTGGTCACATTGCGCATATGATGATGTCCTACCGAGTGGGCCCAGAGATACCTCTCCGCTTACACGGAGTGACAAATCCCAGTCTCGATTCGTGCCAACCCAACAGACACTTTCGGAGATACCTGTAGTGCACCTTTATAGTCACCCAGTTACGTTGTGACGTTTGATACACCCAAAGCATTCCTACGGTATCCGGGAGTTGCACAATCTCATGGTCTAAGGAAATGATACTTGACATTAGAAAAGCTTTAGCATACGAACTACACGATCTTTGTGCTAGGCTTAGGATTGGGTCTTGTCCATCACATCATTCTCCTAATGATGTGATCCCGTTATCAACGACATTCAATGTCCATGGTTAGGAAACCGTAACCATCTATTGATCAACGAGCTAGTCAACTAGAGGCTTACTAGGGACATTGTGTTGTCTATGTATCCACACATGTATCTGAGTTTCCTATCAATACAATTATAGCATGGATAATAAACGATTATCATGAACAAGGAAATATAATAATAACCAATTTATTATTTCCTCTAGGGCATATTTCCAACAGTAAGGTACACATCAATTACATGTATATCAAATATACCTTTGGCGTTGCCGGCCTTCTTGTCCGCTAAGTATTTGGGGCAGTTCCGTTTCCAGTGACCCTTCCCTTTGCAATAAAAGCACTCCGTCTCAGGCTTGGGTCCATTCTTTGGCTTCTTCCCGGCAACTTGCTTGCCGGGCGCGGCAACCTCCTTGCCGTCCTTCTTGAAGTTCTTTTTACCCTTGCCTTTCTTGAACTTAGTGGTTTTATTGACCATCAACACTTGATGCTCCTTCTTGACTTCTACCTCCGCTGATTTCAGCATTGAGAACAACTCAGGAATGGTCTTTTGCATCCCCTGCATGTTGAAGTTCATCACAAAGCTCTTGTAGCTTGGTGGAAGCGACTGGAGGATTCTGTCAATGACCGCATCATCCGGGAGATTAACTCCCAGCTGAGACAAGCGGTTGTGTAACCCAGACATAGTGAGTATGTGCTCACTGACAGAACTATTTTCCTCCATCTTACAGCTGAAGAACTTATCGGAGACTTCATATCTCTCGATCCGGGCATGAGCTTGAAAAACCATTTTCAGCTCTTCGAACATCTCATATGCTCCATGTCTCTCAAAACGCTTTTGGAGCCCCGGCTCTAAGCTGTAAAGCATGCCGCACTGAACGAGGGAAGTAGTCATCAGTACGTGTCTGCCAAGCGTTCATAGCGTCTTGGTTCTGTGGGACGGGTGGATCACCTAGCGGTGCTTGTAGGACATAATCTTTCTTGGCAGCTATGAGGATGATCCTCAGGTTCCGGACCCAGTCCGTATAGTTGCTGCCATCGTCTTTCAGCTTGGTTTTCTCTAGGAACGCGTTGAAATTGAATATGACGTTGGCCATTAGATCTACAAGACATATTGTAAAGATTTTAAACTAAGTTCATGATAATTAAGTTCATCTAATCAAATTATTAATGAACTCCCACTCAGATTAGACATCCCTCTAGTCATCTAAGTGTTACACGATCCGAGTCGACTAGGCCGTGTCCGATTAACACGTGAGACGGACTAGTCATCGCCGGTGAACATCTTCATGTTGATCGTATCTTCCATCTACGACTCGATGCTTCGACCTTTCGGTCTTCTGTGTTCCGAGGCCATGTCTGTACACTGCTAGGCTCGTCAAGTTAACCCTAAGTGTTTTGCATGTGTAAAACTAGTCTTACACCCGTTGTATGTGAACGTAAGGATCTATCACACCCGATCATCACGGGTGCTTCGAAACGACGAACTTTAGCAACGGTGCACAGTTAGGGGAGAACACTTCTTGAAATTGTTGTAAGGGATCATCTTATTTACTCCCGTCGTTCTAAGTAAACAAGATGCAAAACATGATAAACATCACATGCAATGAAATAATAGTGACATGATATGGCCAATATCACATAGCTCCTTTGATCTCCATCTTGGGGCTCCATGATCATCTTGTCACCGGCTTGACACCATGATCTCCATCATCATGATCTCCATCATCGTGTCTCCATGAAGTTGCTCGCCAACTATTACTTCTACTACTATGGCTAACGCGTTTAGCAATAAAGTAAAGTAATTTACATGGCGTTTCTCAATGACACGCAGGTCATACAAAAAATAAAGACAACTCTATGGCTCCTGCCGGTTGTCATACTCATCGACATGCAAGTCGTGATTCCTATTACAATAGCATGAACAACTCATACATCACATATAGATCATTCATCATTCATCACAACTTTGGCCATATCATATCACAAAGCCACTTGCTGCAAAAACAAGTTAGACGTCCTCTAATTGTTGTTGCAAGTTTTACGTGGCTGAATTAGGGTTCTAGCAAGAACGTCTTCTTACCTACATTAAAGCCACAACGTGATTTGTCAACTTCTATTTACCCTTCATAAGGACCCTGTTCATCGAATCCGCTCCAACTAAAGTGGGAGAGACAGACACCCGCCAGCCACCTTATGCAACTAGTGCATGTTAGTCGGTGGAACCGGTCTCACGTAAGCGTACGTGTAAGGTTGGTCCGGGCCGCTTCATCCCACAATACCGCTGAAGCAAGATAAGACTAGTACCGGCAAGAAAGTTGACAAATCTACGCTCACAACAAATTGTGTTCTACTCGCGCAAGAAGAACTACGCATAGACCTAGCTCATGATGCCACTGTTGGGGAACGTTGCAGAAAACAAAAATTTTCCTACTCGTTTCACCAAGATCATCTAGGAGTTCATCTAGCAACGAGTCATTGGATGCATCTACATACCTTTGTAGATTGCGCACGGAAGCATTCAAAGAACGGTGATGATGTAGTCGAACACGACGTGATCCAAATCGCCGATGACCAAGCGCCGAACGGACGGCACCTCCGCGTTCAACACATGTACGGGACGGGAGACGTCTCCTCCTTCTTGATCCAGCAAGGGGGGAGGAGAGGTTGATGAAGATCCAGCAGCACGACGGCGTGGTGGTGGATGCAGGGCGTCACAGTAGCAGGGCTTCGCCTATACTACGAGAGAGAGACGTAACGGGGAGAGAGGGAGGCGCCAGGGGCTGGTGTATCAAGTCCCTCCTCTCCCCCACTATATATAGGAGGGCCAAGGGGGGGTGGTGCGCAGCCTAGGAGATCTGATCTCCTAGGTGCGGCGGCCAGGGGGAGGTTTCCCTCCCCCCCAAGGCACCTCGGGGTGCCTTCCACTAGGTGGACTCCTCCCCCATGGAAACCCTAGGCGCATGGGCCCAGTGGGGCTGGTGCCCTTGGCCCATGTAGGCCAAGGCGCACCCCCTACAGCCCATGTGGCCCCCTGGGACAGGTGGCCCACCCGGTGGGCCCTCGGGACCCCTCCGGTGGTCCCGGTACAATACCGATAACCCTGAAACTTGTCCCGATGGCCGAAACAGCATTTCCTATATATAATTTTTTACCTCCGGACCATTCCGGAACTCCTCGTGACATCCGGGATCTCATCCGGGACTCCGAACAACATTCGGGTTTCTGCTTATACATATCTTCATAACCCTAGCATCACCGAACCTTAAGTGTGTAGACCCTACGGGTTCGGGAGACAAGCAGACATGACCGAGACGATCTCCGGTCAATAACCAACAGCGGGATCTGGATACCCATGTTGGCTCCCACATGCTCCACGATGATTTCATCGGATGAACCACGATGTCGAGGATTCAATCAACCCCGTATGCAATTCCCTTTGTCAATCGATATGTTACTTGCCCGAGATTCGATCGTCGGTATCCCAATACCTCGTTCAATCTCGTTACCGGCAAGTCACTTTACTCGTACCGTAATGCATGATCCCGCGACCAGACACTTGGTCACTTTGAGCTCATTATGATGATGCATTACCGAGTGGGCCCAGTGATACCTCTCCGTCATACGGAGTGACAAATCCCAGTCTTGATCCATGTCACCCAACAGACACTTTCGGAGATACCCGTAGTAGACCTTTATAGTCACCCAGTTACGTTGTAACGTTTGGTATACCCAAAGCACTCCTACGGTATCCGGGAGTTACACGATCTCATGGTCTAAGGAAAAGATACTTTGACATTGGAAAACTCTAGCAAACGAACTATACGATCTTGTGCTATGTTTAGGATTGGGTCTTGTCCATCACATCATTCTCCTAATGATGTGATCTCGTTATCAATGACATCCAATGTCCATAATCAGGAAACCATGACTATCTGTTGATCAACGAGCTAGTCAACTAGAGGCTTACTAGGGACATGTTGGTGTCTGTTATTCACACATGTATTACGATTTCTGGATAACACAATTATAGCATGAATAAAGACAATCATCATGAACAAGGAAATATAATAATAATGCTTTTATTATTGCCTCTAGGGCATATTTCCAACACTTTCACGCAGGTCAGTGATCGTTGTGTGATGGCGTTGGACTGATACTCTGGAAGTTGGGAGCACGGACTACAGTATAGAGGAATTAATTTTGCTCGAGTGTTGACTATGGTCAAGAAAAAAAAGTGACTACAAAAGTTGCAGATGGAGTCATATGAAGTCTTTGAAGTAGCAGCGGTACTTACGGGATAAGCTCAAATCCAATGTACATGGAAGTTTGACGCACTAACGAATTCAAGGTGGTGGAGAATATTCGCCAAGATGGAGTTTGTTACAGTTGTGTCGAATATAGTGTACAAGGTAGGTTACAGTTGGACTTGTAGTTGTATTGTGTTTAGATAGGATATGGTGTCGTGTCCAATTAAGACACTTGTATCCTAGACCTCTCATATATAGCGGTGATAGACACACGATGTAACCTATGCCAACATAATAGCACCGGAACGCAGGGGAAGCCGGCGGCATGTGCCGGCGTCCAGGATGACCGGGTGCGGTATTGTAGCGGTGTCATGGGGAGGAGCACCATAGTCAGGCCCCGAAGATGTAGCCATATCGATGAACCTCGGTAGCAAATCTCGGTGTCGTGCTATTGTGATTGCTTGGTCCTTGGTAGATCGACGGAGCGCCTGTGATTTATTCTAACACTGCATGTGAGTGCCGCAGCACGCCCCTCACCTCCTTTTGCGCCGCCGCCGAGGTGGAAGGTTGACGAAGTGGACGACGCCACAGCCACTGCTCCTGCTCAGCGTCTCCATTTTCAACATCATCAATGAAGAAACTTGTCATCCAGAAGCATGTCATGCAAAACTTCACTACGAGATATCAACCAATCATCCTCACAACACCGCTGATGTACTGTCATCTCACTACTAGGAAAAGGCCTACTAATGGCGCACCAGTTTTACCTACTAATGGCGCATCACTGGTGCGCCATTAGTATCACGCCACTAGTATTTATTACTAATGGCGCACCACTGGTGCGCTATTAGTATATAACACCATGCGCCATTAGTATGTCTTCCAGGGGCCATATTTAACCATGTGCTTTGGCACACTAATGGCGCACTGCGGATGAATGCGTCATTAGTATACTTGGCATACTAATGGCGCATTGTTTGGTGATGCGCCATTAGTATACTTTGGCATACTAATGGCGCACTCTGTAGTGATGCGCCATTAGTATGAATATTAGGTTTTATTTTTTTTACTTTTATGATTTTTGCACAGGTTACAAAATATATTATTTGACAGAATATAGACAGTAGCACACAGCAACAGCAGATTCATCGAATACAATAGAAGATTAGTCTCCGAATACAATTTATCATATTAGTCTCCGAATTCAAAAGACCGAACAAAGATAAAACATTACAAGTCTCGAGACCGCGAGTATCGAGTTTGTCTTCACATTACAAGTCGATATCGATCATCTAAAATACCATCACATAGAAGAGAGCTGCGGTCATCACGATGAGCATCATCGCGATGAAACTGGTCTTCATCCGGTTCCTCCAATGCTCCCACCTCTCTCCCGCTAGATAGCGGACGTATCTAGATTCCGCCTCCGCCCTAGTGGTGTACCCTTTGTAACTGTTACCGCTGAAACGATGAACCTGTCTCCGACACTCCTTCCAGTCATCGTAGACATCAGGAACCTTACCCTTGTACACGACATACGACGGCATCTCTATGCACAAGCCAAACAACAGACAATACATACATAAGCAATATATAAGTATGCAACAAAAGGATCGGAAGAGAAAAGCAAAACATTAATAGCACGATTCATGGTCCTACTAATAAATAGCATCGATTACATCTAAGTTGAACGACTATCCAAACCAAAGAGACATACAATTCATTATAGTTTAATTACAACATGAGCCAATCAATGTTTCAGAACTACACATCACTACTTTCAACTCGACACATGGACAGGAGCGTGGATGAAGCCGCCGTCTGTCGTGATGGTCATGAAATCGCGGGCGTTGTTAGCCTGCATTTGTAGCATTCCGTCTATCTCAATGTTGGACGGTTGATATCTAAGGAAGAACTGCCCCGAGGTATGAAGGACATCTTGATGGATGATGTCCCCAAACTCCGACTGGATGCGAAAGAATTCTTGTCTGATGTCCGCGTCCTGGATTGCCGACAAGCTCGCGGCCCAATCTTTGAGATTATTTGGTAGCAGAAGGTGATGATGGTCCCTTACGATCGCCCGCATGTGATGGAGGGCGTAGTAGGCATCCTTCTGACCGCCAGGCGGCTGCTTGACGCAGCAGAACGTCGTATTGTGGGCGAACACGTGCTTGCCGTACTTACGAACTGCCCTGGTGAAGGTGCCTCCAGATTTGGCATAGCCGGGGAGAACATCATCAAGAACTTTCTTGATATTTGTGTAGTCTATCTTGGAGTTACGGTTCGGGTCGAAATACATGGCCATGGAATATTTCGGGCTTAAGAGGATGAGTGTGCAATGTGTGTCACTGCACAGAACACAGAATGTTAGAAAAAAAAGAACGATCGAACTCTAAGAAATCATATGTTACGGGGCGGTTAAGGGATGACTTACTTGGGAAACTAAGCCACAAGGAAGTTATCCTTATCTGGGTTTGCCAGAATGACGTCTTCGAGGTGTGAACTCGCGACTTTGCGGTCCCCAGCGCTGCTCAAGAGCTTGGCACGCATGTAGAAGGGGTCGACGATCACGATGTCCGGGGTCTTGTCTCTAATGATCCGCATCTCCATACTCAGCGAAAACAGCCGAACGAAGGTGTAGTGCAGCGGATGAAGGTTAAACATAGCAAAGATGTCATCAAACCGCAGGGCGATCGTACCCCTGATGTCGCCATCCACAAAGCCCTTGCCCTCTGGCACCTTGGCCACGAAAACCGGGTATGCCACATCATTCTCTCTGAGACGCCGCTTCTCCAAAGAAAGAACACTGTCATGCAGACTCCGCATAGCACCGGTTGCAGCATTGAGCATATTTGTCGGTAGCATCGCCCTACCCGCCACATGCACCCTCCTCGAGATATCCTTAGGTGAAGGTGGCTCGTCCTGAGCACGGATCGTACTCGGTGCCGGCTGGCTCGCATCGGCGGCCTTATTAGTCGTCCGTTTCCGGCCCTTCTTCTTGATCTGCTGTAATGGGACCGAGTTCTGCTCACAGACCGCCTTCTTGAGCGTGTTGGGGCTGATAATATTTGGCACCTCCGCTATATGAGGCTCGGTGAAGGCGGCAGCTGGAGGCGTCTCCTGAGAACTGAACGCCGGACGACGCCTGTTGCAATTGGGTTTCTCCGCCGTACCAGCTAGATCGCGGTCGTCTTGTTTGGGTTCTTGAGAAGGAGGCCCGCAGAACTCGTCACCGTACCCATGTTCAGCAAAGTACTTATCGACGTTGGTAAATGTACCATCCTCGTTGTCGTCGTCGTCCGGATCCTGTGCCATAGGGATGTTCGGCATGTCTGGTAGCGTTGCGGCGTTCTTGCCATGGCTTGGCGCCGGCACGACTGGCGGTCTTGTCTGTGGGGTGGTGTCCCCCGCCCCCAAACGAATCTGGCTCTTCGGCCAAAGCAGGGGCCAGCTTACGCAGGCGCTGAGGGTCATCTCATCTTCTTCGTCGGCCCCAGCGGGTCGAATCGGAGGTAACAGCTCGTCGCAGCCTGGCAGCACCCGAACCACTTCAACCCTATACATTGTGGGTGGCATCGGATTACCGTGGAACACGGGGTTGCCCGGTTGAATGATTCTGCCCTTGGCGACATCGACCAACTCGCCGCCCACGAAGTGCAGGAGAGTGCAAGGAACGTTGGCGGCGCCCTGCGAAAACATGTAGCGCGTCAGGGATGCCCAGTCAAAGGCAAGGAGATGAAGTCCTCGGCCGAGAGGCTTAGTTACCGTGATGCCGTCGAGCTCGGCTAATGTCGAGGCACCGCCGACGGCGGGCGTGCAACTGACGGAGGGGCCGCTTGCTGGCGAGGTGCCGGCCGGCGTACACCCGGGTGCATTAAGCTCCAATGCCGGCGTCGGAGACACCAATACCGCCGCCGCCGGAGACACCAATGGTGCCGCCTGCGCGTTGTGTGAGTTGCTGGCCGTGAAGCTGGGAATCGGGGGCGGCCCCTGTTGGCCACCCGCAATCCACGTCGTTATCCCATGAATCAACGTAGGCATAATGCCGGTAAGCGTCGATCCCAGTTGTTGTTGCACTTGCTCTTGGACCATCTCCGGAATCCGCGCCACTTGCGCCTTGAGTGCTTCAACCTTGCGCGACTGGCTTTCCGAGCTGGTCTTTTTCTCCTTTCGCCCACCAGCGCCATAGTATGACGACCATTTTGTGGACAAGTCTTTGCCGGCCACACGACCAGCTGACGTCAGCTTATTGAGCTTATCCCTGTTTTTCATTACGTTCAATGCCCTATTCAAAGGGGTGTCGAAAGGGGAGCTCTGAGACGACCCCGCGCTACTGCTTTCTTTGTCCTGCGGAAGGAACGTGAACCATTTAGAAATATTGGGGATTAATTAGAATGCAACCATATGGAGCTAATTACGCGGGGGTGTATTCCTTACCAGAACAAGCTCAAGCTCCTTGGTCTTCGGATCCGTGGTAAGCTCCTTTGTTACCGGGTCCTCCTTGGACCGGGCCCTGAGAAAGTTCCTGGTCTGCTTGTCACTGTATTTCTCGGAGAGGGGCGGTAGGCCTTGCTCGGCACGCTCCGCGTCCTCCTTGTCCCATACAGGCTCCGCCACTCTGTAACCGCCGGGACCGAGTTGGTGGACCCCTATGTTCAACTGCCGCATTTCTTTCCCCCACTTACTTGATTCGGAGGTTGCGGGGCTCTTGCACTTGATCTTGAACTCCTTGTAGTCATCTTCGCTCATCAAAGGATATTTCGCCTTGATCTTCTCATAACTATCACCTTTGTCAATCATTGCCTTCACCATGCTTTTCCAAGTAGACAGGGCCGTGCTCATCGTCGTGAGGGCGGCACCGTTCACTTTATTACCCGAGAGGCATGTGTTTGCGAACTCAGCGGGGAACTTGTATCGTTCGTGCAGCTTCGTGAAGAGGAGGCTGCGCAAATTCCCTCGGTCCTTATGCCTTAGGTTCTCGGTGTTGATCGAGGCGGTGCTCCGGAGAATGCACCCGAGCTGAATCGAGTACCCCTTGACTACGTGTTTGGGCGCCGTCGGATGCCCGTCGGAGTTCACTTCAGTAAATTCCTCCCTGACGGTGCCGAGCACGTTCGGGCGCCGGTCCTTCCGTTGCCTCTTCGGTTGGCTACCATCTATGCGTGCGCCGCCATCATCAGTGGTGGCATCCGTGGCGCCATCATTAGTGGTGTCATCCCCGACGTCACTAGGGGTTGTGTAGTCAGGATCGGTGTCTTCCGCGGCATCTTCATAGCGGTGAGGTTCTTCCTCCAACTCCTGGGATAGCTCCCAAAATTGCTTGCCGCCCGAACCGTCGGCCTCATCGTTGTGGGCCATGTTTCGCTCTAAATAGGAAAAAAGTTTGGTCAAAAAGTTGGTTATTGTCAAGGAACAAGATCATGGTCTCATCATTTAGGGTTTGTCGACACCGAGGCATCCTAAAATCTAAGCTTTTATCATTTAGGGTTTGTCGACGCCGAGGCACCCTAAAAGCCTAAGCGTACATCATTTAGGTTCTCATCGACACCGAGGCACCCTAAAAGCCAAGGTTTCATCATTTAGGGTTTGTCGACGCCGAGGCACCCTAAATGCTAAGTTTTCATCATTTAGGGTTTATCGATGCCGAGGCACCCTAGGTTGGGCCTAATCACTTGGCACTAATTAGTTGGCTCTATTGCCACCTATGTTGGGTTTATCATCTAGGGTTTATCGATGCTGAGGAGAATTTCTAAGTTGGGCCTAATCACTTGGCTCTATTGCCACCTATGGTTTAATGCAGCAAGAATAAAGGGGCAGTTGATCCTACTTAATTAAGTACTAAGATACCCCGGCCCATGCATTAGTAGCAAGTACCTCATATGTCCGATTTTTAGCAAAGTCATGCTAAAATTCACGGAAAATTTCAGCATAACCTTTGCTGAAAATAGGACATATGGAGTACCCGAATTTGCCGGAATGGAAGTTAATCGACATTCCGGCAAACTCAAGGGCCTCTTGGGGTACCTGCAAAATCATCACGACACGAAGGGCCTCTCAAAGGCCTCAAGCAGCAGCGGCGTCTCCCAGGACCCCATTTTTTTGCTAAATTTCTTTGAGCAACAATCGGAGCAGAAAATTCAGCATATTTCTATACAATTTTTTTGGTATATATCAGGTTTTGGCTGCATTTGCAAATGCATTCCATGTACTACAACCCTCGAGAATTCCTAGCATGAGGTTTGTCCATCACTTTTGCCTCACTTATTAATCTACTCATCCTATGTCAATATCCACATGCTATGTCATCTGATGTTCCTGAATCATTGTAGTTTAGGCACCATACAAGATTGTTAGTTCAATGTGCTTTATATCCTAGTTATACTACTGCAGGAAAGGAGGATCGTCATACACATATATATGTATAGCAATTGACAGGAGCTTCATCATTTTTAGTAACAATAATACATATATAGCAATTGGAAGCAAACAGATGTACACATAAGATAGAAATGTAGTGTTGAAAATTTAATGCTTACAAAAGACTTGCTGAAATAGTGAAAAATATGGAGTCACCAAGCTGGCTAAGAAACTCCCAAAGTCCACTAGCAAATCCAAGATCTAATCATGTTACACACATCATAACAATTTAAGATAATTAGGATAAGGATAGTAGGAAATGAAAAAGAGAGAGCTCAAAAAACAATCACAACAAAAAAATAATAAAAACCTAGTCCTAGAAGAAAATAAATCCTAAAAGAAAAGAAATCTTAAAATCTGGAGCAAGTCCTAGCAGTAGTAGTTCAACTAGATGGCCACCACTACTACTCCTATCTCTGTTTAGCATCATCAATACAGGCTTTGTACACACACGCACACAAAGTCCATATGGCTTTGTACACACACGCACACAAAGCACACTGCCATGGCCATGGCCATGACCGCCAGTAGCTGCAGCGCTAGTAACATTAGCAAGCAGCGGCCGCGGTGCAGCTAGCAATAGGCGGCGGCAATAGAGCGGCAGCGGTGACGGGCGCAGGTGACTACAGGAGGATGCGGGCGAAGCGGCCAGAGGGCGCGGGGGCGGAGTGAGCTCGGGTCAGGCGGGCAGCAGCGTCTACGGCGATGGATCCACGCGAAGGAAGAAGGGGATCGACGGATGGGCTCACAGGGGGGGCGTAGGCAAACTCGGCGAGGTCGGGGGCGGTCGAGGCGGCGCGGATTGAGGCGAAATCGACGACGGCAGAAGGAAGAAGACGATCTCGATCCCGTCGTTCGGCGGTGCCCTAGCTCGATCTGGACTTGTAGACGACGTGGAAGACGAAGGGGAAGCCGAGGGACACACTATCTTGGCGTGGGGACGACGGTGGCCGCGACAATGACGACGGCGAGCCCGGTCACCGCACGAGCCCGAGGAGGGAGGCGGCTCGATGGGGAAAGAGGGGGAATCGGGCGAGGGGTGGTCTCTCTGGAGGCGGCGGGGGTGTGGAGTCCGGCGAGGGTCGGGGCGGCAGGGGTGGGGGCGCGGGGGCGGCGGGGGGGGGGGGGGAGTCCGGTGAGAGTCGAGGCGGCAGCGTCGTGGGTCGGGGCAGCGCGCGGGTGGATCTGGTGGCGAGGGAGAGAGGGTCGAAGGGGATCTGGCGAGGGAGAGGGAGGATAGCTAGGGGGAAGCTTACTAATGGCGCACCACACCTCGGTGCGCCATTAGAAATCTTTTTTTAGATAGCAATGGCGCACCCCGCAGCGGTGTGCCATTAGAAATCTTTTTTTTAGATAGCAATGGCGCACCCCGCAGCGGTGCGCCATTAGAATGTTTTTTTATAACAGTTCGAGCACAGGTTATATTGCACCTAACCCAATCCACATTAGAACCTGCCCACTAGCCTGACTGGTCACCACGCAGCACACACACCAGGAGGTCTTGGGTTTGATTCCCAGGCTCCGCATTATTTTTTTTGCATTTTAAATGTTGTTTGATATTTATTTGTGCTTAAATATGTTCAAACTTGTTTAAATCATAACAGTAAAAAAATTATAAAAACAGTAATATTTTTTAAAAAAAATATGTTCAAATTTGTTACTTGAAAATATCATCGGCGGCGGCGGTGGAGCGGGGGAGGGTGCGGGGGGTGCCCGTTGGCGGCGGTGGAGCCCGGGAGGGTGCAGGGGGGCCGGGTGCTCGTCGGCGGCGGTGGAGGGGGATCGAGATCGAGTGTCCTCATGGATTCAAAAAGTGTCCGTGAAATTTAAAAATATTCATGATATCAAAAAGTGCCCATGAAATACAATCGAGAAATGAAGACTACGATTTAAATACAATCGATCTTAGCTAGCTATCTGTTCACAATCTTCTTGCCCTTCTTTTCGCAAATGGAGTTCTTCTATGGAACGGACGTCCTTTAGGTAGGGTGGTCCTGCTTCTTCTTGTGGTGTGTGCTGCTACTTCATCGTCGTCATCATGTTCGATCTTTGGGTCGCCGTACTTGTCGAAGTCTTGCTCATTGGCTACTCCATCCATTCCGATGATCTTCCTTTTGCCTCTCCTTACAACAACATGACTGGGCTTTGACGGGTCGGTAATGAAGAAGCATTGGTCCACTTGAGAAGCCAGTACCCATGGCTCATTTTTCACGGTGACGTTTGCGCCCGCGGTCTTGGATTTGGCTTCGGGTATAACCATGGTGGTGAAATACCGGTCTTCTTTTAGGACGCTTTTGGCCCATCTGACACGGAATATCGGGACCTTCTCTCCAGCGTAGCTCAGCTCCCAGATCTCCTCGATCCTTCCGTAGTATCTGTCCTTGTCGTTACCGGTGTAGGATTCCATCGTTACCCCAGAGTTCTGATAACCATCGCTCTTCATGTCCTTGTTCTCGGTGTAGAATGTGTAGCCGTTGATATCGTACGCCTCATAGGTCATCAGGTTGTGCTCGGCGCCCTGTGACAAGGCGAATATGAGTTGTTCTTCCACGGAAGAATCCTCATGTAAAGGGTACGACAGAAGCTTCTGCTTGAACCAACGCGTGAAACATGAGTTGTGCTCTTTGATTATATCTCCGTTCGTCCTCTGTTGGCCTCGGTCATTGTACGTCTTCTCAATAAAGGTTTTGTGCTCTACCACCCAAGGATCAACCATGTCTATGTGTTGTAGCACGACTAGGTTTGCTCTTTCAAAGTCGGCGAGTCGACCTTCGAAGTCGACATGCATTTCACGGCGACCCTCACAGTGACCCCATCCAGCGAGCCTGCCGAGGTGCCTGTTGACGGGCAGACCAACGGGGTTCTCGATGCCTAGATAATTCGTGCAGTAGGAGATGCACTCTTCGGTCAGAAAGCCCCTGGCTATACTTCCCTCTGGACGTGACATGTTGCGAACGTATCCATTGATGACACCATTCATCATTTCGAACGGCATCATGCTGTGCAGGAACGTCGGGCCGAGTTGGATGATATCCTTCACGATATGGACCAGCAGATGCACCATAACGTCGAAGAATGCGGGCGGGAAGTACATCTCAAGCTCGCATAGTATCACCACGATCTCTTCCTGTAGCCTTCTGACTTGCCTCACGCCAATCGACTTCCGAGAGATGACGTCGAAAAAGTTGCATAGGCCAAATAGCGTTTCACGGACGTGCGCGTCCATGATCCCACGGATTGCAACCGGAAGTATCTGCGTCATCAGCACGTGACAGTCATGAGACATCATCCCGCTGAACTTCTGCTTTGCTGGGTCTAGGTATCTGCTTATCTTCCCCGCGTAATCGTAAAGAAGTTTTACTCCTACGAGGCAGGTGAAAAACTGCTCGATCTCCTCCTGACTTAGAGTGAAGCACGCGGGAGGGTAGTCACTTCCGGTCTTCTTGGCCTTTTTGCCTTTGCGACGAGTTTCTGTGTCCTGCTTCGCCTCATCATCATCATCACCATCATCATTAGCGTGAAGCTCCTGCCTGATGCCCATTGATTTCAAGTCTGCCCTTGCTTTCGGCCCATCTTTGGTCCTCTCTGGCATGTTGAGCAGGGTACCAAGCAGACTCTTGCACACATTCTTCGTGATATGCATGGCATCAAGGCTGTGAGGCACACGGTGGATCTTCCAGTACGGCAAGTCCTAGAAAACAGACCTTGTTTTCCATACCTTCAGCAACGGCTCTGGCGCCTTTCGCTTTTTTCCCGGCTCTGGCGCCTTTTGCTTCTTTCCCGGCAGTGGGCAATCTTTCCAATTTTTCAACAGCTCGTCTATTTCCTCGCCGCTCCTCGTACGCGGGCGTTTTCGGGGTTCGGTTTCACCATCGAACAGATCCTTGCGTTTCCTCCACGGGTCATCATCGCGAAGCCACCTTCGATGTCCCATGAACACGGTTTTCGAAGACCCTGGATCTCTATCTAGCTGGCGATACGTTGTGTCATCCATGCACCTTACGCATCCAGAAAATCCGTGGACTACCTGCCCCGCGAGATATCCGTAACCGAGATAGTCGTGCACCGTCGTGAGCAGTGCGGCTCTCATAGGGAAATATTCTTTCTCTGCGGCGTCCCACGTATTGGCTGGCGTTTTCCACAGCGTGTCTAGCTCCTCTTTCAGCAGCCCCAGATACAGATTTATGTCGTTCCCTGGTTGTTTCGGCCCTTCAATTAGCATACTCATGTGAATGTACTTCCTCTTCATGCACAACCAGGGGGGAAGGTTGTACATCCACACAAACACAGGCCAGGTACTATGTGTGCTTCTCTGGCTGCCAAACGGATTGACTCCATCGGTGCTCGCCCCAGCACGATGTTCCTTGGATCCTTCCCAAATTCTGGGCATTCGAAGTTCAACGTTTGCCACTGGCTCGCATCCTTAGGGTGACCCAGCATCTTGTCTTTTTTATTTATCTTCGGATCATTTCCGTCATCTTCCCGCTTCTTCTCCTCCCTATCCGCGTGCCAACGCAAGAGCTTTGCTACCTTAGGGCCCGCGAAATACCACTGCAGACGAGGAGTGATCGGAAAGTACCACACCGATTTTCGAGGAGCTTTCTTCCTCTTCTTGTATCGAGTGACGCCGCACACCGGACATATGGTAGACTCCGCGTGCTCGTCCCGATAAATGATGCAATTGTTCATGCACACATGGTATTTCACGTACGATAAATCCAGAGGACACACGATTTTCTTCGCCTCCTCGAAACTGGTCGGGCACTTGTTCCCCTTGGGAAGACGTTCGTGCCAGAATGACATGTTCTCGTCGAAGCATGCGTCGGTCATTTTGTGTTTTACCTTCATCTCCAGAGCCATCAGCGTTACTTTCAGGCGGGTATCCTCGGGCCTGCATCCTTCATACAATGGAGTAACCGCGTCTATCTCCAGTTGATCCAGCTTAGCTTTCTCTCGGGCGGCAGCTCTTGCGTTATCCGTCTGCTTGAGAAGCAGCTCTTGAATATGAGGGTCCTGCACCCAGCCTCCATCGTCGTCTGCTCCGGCATCTTCATCTTCATGATCATGCCCTTCGTCTTGATCTTCCTCATCATCATGTACGACATCTTCTACATGATGACTGTGTACAGCATCACCGTCGTGATCATGTCCTGGAGATTCTTCGTCTTCTCGCCCGCCCTCGCCACGGTGGTACTTGTCTTGTTGCCCTTCCTCATTTCTTGCCCGCCCCCATGGACGACTTCATAGTCATCTTCATCACCTTGCCACCGATAGCCATCCATGAAATCACGCAAGAGCAGGTGGTCCCGCACCTGCCCGGAATCCGGGTCCGCAATAAGGCTCTTCAGCTTGCATCTTCGACACGGACATCTTATCTCCGTCTCGTTCTTTTGAAGCATCTCGGCCTTCGCGGAGCTCAAAAACCTATTCACGATGCCTTCGGTCATCGTGCGGACCATGGTCGCCTGCGGGGTAGAGCAAAACGATATTTTAGAACCAAGAAAAAATTTGGCATGACCTTCCCTAAAAATAGGACCAAAAAGAATGCATAGTTGCCAAAATTCTCGCCGAAACGAAAATGAATCAACATTCCGGCAAAATATTGGCAACTATCGCATTTCAAATACCGGTACCTGCAAACACAAACATATATGCAACACCACAAACATACATAGATCTAGCTAGGCCACAAAAAGTGCATGTGCACGTTGTTGGAGCGAGCTAGGGAGAAAAAAAGTAGATCTACATCATGAAGATAGCTTTCCCCTTACTTACCTATCAAAAAAAGGTAATTTCACCACTTAATTTTGATGAATCTATGGTGGAAATGAGGTGAGGAGGAGGCAGCCGAAAGCTTGGAGAAGGAGGTGGGGGGAATGAAGTGGGGAAAGTGAGTGGGTAGGTGTGGCTGTCCAAAATATCTTGTTGGGGTCCTAGGTTACTAATAGCGCACCACCTGCAGGTGGTGCGCCATTAGTAGTTTTGCAGAAAAGTAAAAAAAAAAAATATATATATATATATATATATACTAATGGTGCACTTTTACAGGGTGCGCCATTAGTAGTTTAAATTAGTAATGGCGCACTGTGAGGCGGTGCGTCATTAGTAGTTTTGCAAAAAAAAAATTCAGTACTGACGCACTCCATGTCTGGTGCGCCATTACTAGTTAGAACTAGTAATGACGCACTTCGGTAGGATGCGCCATTAGTATGTATGTAAAAATGAAAAAAAAATTATCAGTAGTGGCGCACCTATTTTCTGATGCGCCATTAGTGTCTTAGTATATAGTAGTGGCGCACTACTTCCCTGATGCACCATTAGTGTTAATCCTATCTATAGCCCTTTTTCTAGTAGTGTCTAGTCAATCGGATCTAAGCACTACCAGTGGACAATGGCGTGATTGGCGGCACGGCCGAAGGAGAACAGCCTATTCCCTGATTGTTCACCCTGCGGAACCCCACGTTCATCCCCATCCCTGTACCTCCACCATCCCCAGCTTCGCCAGCAATGGAAGTGTCAGCTCCGGCGAGCAGTCATCGGTGTCAGAGGATGGGTAGGTCATCTGCGGGGTCTTCAAGAGAGCGCCGGTGGCATCATGGGTTCCAAACTGGCTGGGTCCGTGACCATGGAGCACAATGTGAATGACAGCTCCGGCGAGAGCCGCCTCATGCGTGGACTGACCAAGAGAAAGCTGGGTACGGGACCTAAGTGTAAGTGAATAGAAAAATGGCCAAAGTGTCCTTCAAGCTTGAATATACTACACATTCTTGGATGTAGTATTGTTCTATCTCCATTGTTGGATCACAAAAATGAACGGACAAAAATAGTTCGATTTACTGTAAAAGGTATTTTCCTTTAACTACCATTAGAACGGACCAAAATAGTAAAGAGAGGCACGAGACATGGCATTGGCCAAAGAAATTCCTTTGATGTACGTTCGTGTAATTTATTTATGTAAATGATCCTTGGGTAAAACCTAAAACTACTTTTATTCTGAAAGGGAAAACGATGGTGGCCTTACTCGCCGCCGGTGGTGGAGTTTTAGCCAAACGAGCACATGGTTGCCGGTTCACACGTGAAATCAGCGATCACATGTGGCATCGGATCACTCCTGGTAAGGGAAGGAGGGCAGATCATAGCCATAGTCTCGGGTCCAAATCCTTCTTCAGTAGTCGAAGGTCAGATTGACGGCGTCGGCCTCTGTCCCCCTCTTCACTTCTTCTCCTCATCCGGCGCGCTCCGTCGGCATCGCCAGGAGCCCAGTTCCGCCTCCTGCTCTTGCTTCTTCTTCTTGCATCCGCCCCTCTGCCGGGGCCGCCAGTAGCCCAACTCCTCCCCCTCTTGCTACTTGTCCTTTTTTGCACCGCTCGAAGCAGGCATTGTAATTTTCCGCGTGGCGGCAGCGCAGGTGGCAGTTTGGTAGGTCTCCCAGACGCAGGCGCCATAGGCACTCGGCGTGGCAGGGTTTGTAGTCCTCCTGGCCGCTACACTGCGCCTTGCAGGAGGAGTTTGGGCTGTTCCTTGCCGCCGCTGTCGCTGGCCCGACGAGGAGCAGGGCTAGGCATATGACTGCGAACGACGCAACAAGGCTGCCGCTGCTGCTACGCTTCATCTTGGAACCCATACCCATGGCTACCTAGCTAGGTGGCTGGCTGTGTAGCTAACAATACAAGATTCTGGGTGGATGCATTGAGCAGAAGGGGATACACACTTATATAAAGAGGCAAGTAGAGCTAGCTAAAGCATGTGATGAATCTGATCCATCGTATCCTGTCGGCCACCACCACAAGGGCCACGCGAGAGTTATGGATCCAACTTCTGCTTGCGTGCATTGCATGTGCGTAGATGGATCAGATTGTACTCTTTATGGTAGCGTATGCATGTGCAATGCATGTACTATTTTCTGAAAGAAAAACATAAACAACTGGTTGCGCACATGAGACAATTAATGCGTACGATCTTCCTTGTTTGACCAGATCGCGCAATTTAAGACAATATACGTGGATCAGCGCCGACGAGCTTCTTGTTTGACCGGCTGCATGCACGCCACCTGCTCACCTTGTTTCAGAGGTGGAGCCAGGATTTCACGAAGCCTAGGGCTAAAACTAAGTACCTACAAATAACGCTAAAGAACACTAACTGGAAAAACAAAAATCTCAAAAAAAGGCCAAATACAACACATCTTGGATTTATAATTTTTTTTCTCTGTTAACAAAAGTCTACCAAAACGTCCTATATTCTGGAATGGAGATAGTAAAAATGAAAAAAAAGTTGAGGAACGTAATTCAATTTAATACCATCAATTCGTTGATTTCGTCTCATACAAAAGAACTAGGGATAATTAGTAGATACGACAAAAAGAGATTACCTGATTTACCCGTCCAACCAATCGCGGAGATGACGCAGAACAGGAGGAGAAATAGGAGGGCTGCTCCTGCTGCCAAAACATATATGAGGGCAACCCCTATGATGCGAGATGATCAAAGATCCTAAGGGAGATGATCTGGAGAGTCGTAGGTCTAGACGTTCGACCGGTCGAGTAGGGAAACACGTTGGGGCGGCATTGGAATGTTTTGATCGACCGGAGCAATGCCCTAAAAAAAGGAAAACACTAGCAGTTGATTCCTTTGGCGATTCGTGAGCCCTCGGAGCTTGGTTTGGCTGCGAAGATATGTGGGCCTTTAGTTTTTTGAAAAATAGAAGCTATGTGGGCTGAGGCATGGGGCTGGGTGAGCACGCCTATGGCTGGGCCTGTATAGGGCTACAAATCTGGGCACAATTCCAATTAGATGCACAACACTAGTTGGGCCATGCCTCAGGCCATAGCCCTAGCTGCCCCATGCCCAATTCTACCCCTGCCTTGTTTAGCCTCTCCATCCGGACGGGATTGACAGCGTGTTTGGTAACAACAGGGAGAGGGAATGAAAGTTTAGAGACAGGAGTTTGCAAGGGGTTAAAACATGGGAAATTGATTTTAAGTCCCATTCATCTGTTTGGCATGTGTCGGTAATTAGAAGTGGGAATTTAAGAGGGAGTTGACTGCCCCTGTTTGATTGGTGGGTTTAGGCAGGGAAATGCCATCCTCACGTACATGCTTAGCTAACAAAATGTCCCTCACGAACGTGCACAACCAATGAACGTTTTTCCTTTTACTAATTCCCAATCCTCAGTTCAATAAGTAGGGGTCCCCTAGGGAAGAGATCTGAGGGAGTTGGTGCTCTTAATTTCCCTTCCCCCTCCCTTCTTAATTCTCATGTCCCTGAGTCAATCAAAGGATTAATTTCCCTTCCCCCTCCCTTCTTAATTCTCATGTCCCTGAGTCAATCAAAGGATTTTAACCCCCCCCCCCCCCAACCAAACAAGCTGTGAGGGAGAGAGGGAGGGAGGGTAGAGCTTGTTTCATTCAAACGAAGCTTGTCATCACCGACCATTTCGAGTGTTTTATAGGACACGGGTAAAAGTATGTACTGCACACATATAGTGGTACAGTTATTACAATAGAGTAGCCTAATGCATGTGCAGCATTTTCTAATAAAAATAATGCCCACACACATCGTCCAGTACTTTGTACACTAGGCAGTTTGGCACGTAGGACAAATGATGATATGGATAAAACATTTAGTATATCAATAAAGTTTGATAACTCAAATAGGCAACTGAAACACGACAAAAAAGATATAGTACAACTATTTCCTCTGTCCCATAATATGACAAAAAAGATATAGTACAAATATTATGGGACGGAGGGAGTAGTTATGAATAATTTAACAACTTTTATCTTTTTTTTCTCCTGAGCAAAGTATTTATCTTGGATCTAAAATTCACCGACATAACAGATACATTGTAGTATCATTCATGCCATAACAATTCAGAAAATGAGACTGAAACATGACACTCCTTTTTTTGCGGGAAAACATCCGTTGTATTCATCTTCAATTATGGAAGTACAATGAACACCAACAATAATAAAAGTTACATCCGGATCCATAGATCACCTAGCGACGACTACAATCACTAAAACATGACAGTAACAATTAAGGATAAATAATGCTATGAGTATCTGGTTAAAATTAGGATATAAATTTGGCAAATTAACAATGTCGATGGTTATGTTACATTTTGTTCTAAAATTTTGGTGCCATCTGTCTATATTCCTCAGTGGTGAAATCAAAGTTCAGAGATACATGGGGGTGGTGTGCGCTGCAGCTAGCGCAATCTTTCATTGACACCTCGGTGTTAAGGGCATCCTTAAACGGTAGTCAAAGTATCTGCCGAAGCCGGAAAAATTCTAGGATAGATGGCTTGACAAAACAGGCGCACACACACACAAACACACAAGAGGGGTGAAGTTAGCTATATGTTCCTATGAATCTAATCAATCTAGCTTCAGATCAGATCCGGCATCTGGGAGTGTGCAATGCACGAGCTTCCATGTGATCATCCTCTGTTAGGGAGATACTGTGCTACATATCCATGTGCATAATACAATCCACATGCTTTAAAATCAACTAGCCACTATCCTACTACATCGCTAATTCATGCCTACCCTTAATTGCTGCACGATCGACGTTCCTCGGTCATATAGAGCTAGCGCACCGACCAGTCTGTGGTGGAGAACTGTTCTTACGTGTAATCTCTTTGGAAATATTAGCACCACCATGTATCCATCTAATTGCTCGATCTCCACTGCATGCAGTTCGGTCCTCAATCAACATATGCTGTTTTTCCTTTTGGTTCGGAACAATTTCCATTCACTGCATACGTGTTGGCTACAAAGGACAGTACTGCACGCATGCTGCCAGCCATGTATACATGCTGCTATGGTATATTGAAATTAAGCCAAGCTAGGTACTCCCTCTATCTATATATGACATGCATATACTGTCTAATGCGTTTTTTGAGGCTAACTTTGACCACATATTAGAGCAGTAATATATGACATGCAAGTTACACAAAAGTATACAGTCAAGTTAATACGTGAAAAGAGCTTCGAATGATATAATTTTCACATTATACATCTCATATACTATTAATCTTATCAATAGTTAAAGGTAGTCTCAAAAAACATACTAATCCTCCTACTCGCAGTGCACGGCTGTCAATCCATTTTCGTTCCATGTTTGACTGGCATGCCTCGATGCATGCATGAGCTGGTGGCATCTTGCAGATGCGTTCACCAAGTTGGATACATATATATCCACTTGCTTGCTTCCATCAACAAGCTAGCATCGGTCAACTAGAAGTTCACTCCTCTATATATCTCTTGCATGCATGCAGTTAATGCTCCGGTCAGCTAGCTTTGTCTAATCCAGTAAAAACTATCATGTTTTTGATTAATAAAGTCATGTTTTATACTAATGGTAAGTAAAAACAGGTAAACTGATCTCCATCAAATGTTCATCATATATACAGTATACACATACATTGGGTCATGAACAAGTAGACATTGCTTCATTTGTACTTCAACAACATCGGGCTCGAACGAATGAGTGGTGGCCAGGGTCAAATGTGAAAAGAGTTAATGGTATGAACATTCCAGTGTTAAGAAACTTGTATAAGGTGATAATAACACCAAGTATTTCATACAATAGCCGAAGGAAAGCATCATAAAACGGGTATCTCTAACGTGCATCAAGATGATGGGGGTCAGTAAAGATGCCCTTACTTCAAAGATTATGTGACGAATTATTACAAAGATCTTTTCGCCCCGCCGGAAACAAGTCATGTTTCCTTGGCAGAGTCGGGTAGAGATGACAATGACATCCCTAGAGATGTTGTTGACAGTACCTAGCTAGAGGTCACCTTTTTTGTTTCTCCCCCATCTCGCCTGGCTAGTAGTAAGTACTAGGAAGGTGTTGTCTTAACCAGAAGGCATTACTCTAGTTTGTTTCTGGATAAAGTTCCTTTGCCATGCCCGTACACTGAAGGTCTCTTTTTTTTAGAAAAGGAGGATGTACCTCCGGTCTCTGCATCTGGACGATGCATGCAACCATATTATTAATTATTTATAAAAATCATAGAAGGTGATATATCAATAAGCCTGAAGCCACCATCATCTTGGCAACACCGTTGCTACTCCTATCCCTTTGATGAAGGCGTGCCGAATGTCCGGGCCTAATACAAAACAGACATCACACCAAAGTCTAACATCGAAAGCCGGGTGTCCCTTCCAAGCCACTACTTGGATTGAGTCCCACACCGATCTGGCACACTCCTAGTGAGCACCGCACGCTGCAAGGGCCATCACCTTCATCATTCCTCGGTCCATCCTCAGAGCAGAACTGAAGCACCAACCTTGCCAGGCCTCTCTGCCATCAACGCCACCATGAAGCCAGACAGCTTCCTCCTCCTGCGCGTGTCCATCTCCGCGCATCAGACGCCGAATCTCCACAGCGCCACGCCACCGAGATCCGCCACCATCGATGTGTAAGATGAAGCACCGCTCCACCAAAGACGCAGTCCTCTGGTCCCTCGAGCCCATGTGCACCTCCAAAAATGACGCCCCAAGGGGAAAACGACACCAGAAAGCCGCCGTCATCCGATCTATTGATTTAGGGCTTCCCCCGGAGGTAGCAAAGAGTGGCCTTAAACTTCTCCTCGACGATGCCTTCAGGAAGGGAATGACGCGGACAGCGTCGCCATCGTCGGCCTTGGCAATAGTCAATAGCAGGTTTTCACCCAGATCTGATCGAAGACCTCCATCTCTCGTGCACGGGCGGCCGCCATCCTTGCCGGGATCTGGATGATCCAGGCCGCCGCTGCCAGATCTCAGCAAGGAGAAGTCCCCCCACCGAGACTCGCCGGCCGAGCAGGGGAGGCAAGACCGCGCCCGCAGGACCAGATCCACGATGGATCTGTGACCGCGCCGCCGCCCTGAAGCCAACCCCTCGTGCAGCTGCCACAGCCTGGCCACCCGCTCACGCCGCCGTCTGGCCGCCGCGCCGCACGACGCGCCCTCGCCGCATCAGGCAAGACTCCGCCGCGCCGCCGCATCTCGCGCTACAGCCGCACACCGGGAAGAGAAGAAGGGCCCCGCCGCCGCCGACGCGCATCGGGCTTCACCCGGCGGCGCCTTCTGGCGGCGGCAAGGGGAGGGGATGGTGTAGGAGGCGGGCGCGGGGTGGAGGCTAGGGTTCCCCCGCCACCGCCCATGAGAGCGATGCGAGGGACGAGGGTTGGGGAGGTACCAATGCATGTTAGAAGATAAAAGAAATTACATGGATTTTGTGCTGCACATACAGCTTTTCTCCGGTACTTCTTATTACAAATGGGAAAACGATGGCGGCCTGAAAAGTCCGGCACACACACAAATTTACGGTCTCACAAATGAATTGTAAGCAAAATGAAAATAACACACTAGCTAGCAATGTCAAATCCTACTGCAGATAATCATGCACTCCGAGTAAGAGGAGGAGGATGTATCGTATGCTTCGCTGCATTGCTCTTCACACCGCGAGATGGACAAGTGGATGGTGTCGATCTCTTGCTTCATCTTCTTGCTTTCTTCCCCACTAGTACTCCGATGGGCTTGCGGACGCACGCCGTCGCCGAAGCCGAAATCGCAACCAAACATGCACGCCACATAGGAATCGGTGGATGGATCAAATTGCTGCCCGCACATGGGTTCACAGGAATTGCCGATGTCGACTAGGCCCTTGGTGGTCGCCACGTCTAGGAGAAGGGCTAGTCCTAGGGCTAGACACCAGAGAACAGCGAAGCCGCCGCTATGCTTCTCGGTAGCTGGCTAGCTTGCTGCTGCTGAACTAATTTGCTATAGCTAATGATGCTGGATGTTGATGGATTGGTGTGATCGGCACACACACGTATATATAAAGAGTCTCGTGTCGCTAGCTAGTGGGCAGCTCCTCTGATGGATCCAATGCACTAGGTTCAGATCAGATCCGGCAACTACGCATCTGCAATGAGCGTGGGTGTAACCTTGTTTGACCGCACCACTTGCTCCACTTGTTTGTTGTTTGCGCTTTTGCCTAAATGGCCACTTGCTTCAACCAAGCCGAGCTCGTTGCCGTGTAGCATTTTCGTGTGTTGATTAGCATGGGGTAATTTTTTTTCCAAAAAATATCGAGTAAAATTGTTCATACCACTAGAACCGAACTTAGCATGCTCCTCATCCGCCGTCACCCCGAACCAGACCTACATAATGAACAGTATTAGCAGTACAGCACCGTCGTAGCCTACCACACCATGCCATGCCGATGTCCGGAGCAGGCCAATACCGAACCCGTAGCTTGATCACGCGAGAGAGGTATCTTCATCCATCCATCCAATCAGACAAGACCCGACCTCTGCGCATGTGCAGTGCATGGTCTTCCATGTAGGTTTGACTGCCATCAGGTGCAGGTGCAGCTTGTTTACTCCTCCATGGCCAATTCATACATAAGCTAAATTGCTTCAGTATGGCTAGATACTCCTCGGTTAGATGGATGTAGACTACAACAGTGGATCAAATGGCTCACCTGCTATGCGCATGGTTGCCTGTGGACGCACATGCAGCCAGATTATGTTAGCATTACCACTGTCTGTCCATCCAGTGCAGTTAGCGCCGCGACCCATGCATGACGTGGCCCCCTTCGTTCACTCTCTGTCCATGCTGCAGTTGGTTTCATTATATTCGAAGCTAGTGAAGCTAGTTTGCTTGATTCCTTCACATCTTGTAACCAATTTCAAAACATATTGGGAACAGTTACTGTAGATTTTGTTGTATCACGCATCCTTTTATTCAGAAAGGGAAAACAACGGTGGCCTTAAAAGCGAGGCACACGGGTTATGGGATTCAGCCATAAAATGAGAAAAGATACACGCAGAAGTGAGGATCTTCATATGATCGATTCATCGATGAAATCCAATTGGCTCTGGACTACCCGCTGCTGGTTCTGCTGCGCTAGTTTTGAAGCATGGCCACATAACTGAAGGCGTTAGGACGATTTTGTGCCGCAAATTATTGCAATTTTCTTATGTCCAAAGGAAAAAAAATGCATGCCTGCCACGACGATCCTAAAGATCCATACACACACGCACACACACGAGATGCTGAAGGGAAGGCTTATACATGTGAAATAAAAGGTGTACCAAGATAAGCAAAATGGAAACAACAAACTATAGCTAGTAATGCTAAGCCTGATAGATACGCATGCACTTCCTGAATTTGGCAGAATCTGGCTCAAATACCTCACGACAATGGTCTTCACAGGAGAATGGGTCGCCTTCGCCAGCTTCTCGCTTCATCTTGTGTTCTTCTCTTTCTGTGATCCCATCGGTCGCCAGATGCACGCCGCCATTGCCGAATACGCACACTGCCATGCACATGAAGTAGGAGTCGGAGTGTGCAATTCAGAATCAACTTGCTTCTATATGTGCATCCACTTGCTTCAGAATCAACTACTAGGCACACCTTGTCAGATTAGATTGAAGTTGTTGCGAGATGTGATGCCGCTGCTTGGTTGGTTACATGCATATAGTCACCAGCGTCGGGTCTAGTGACTCACGGTGTAGCAGGCAATTCACCCATCATGGGTGGTAGTACAGTCTTCGGATCGATCCGGCTAGCAATACGAATGTTTCATCTTCTTTCCATGACATTAATTTTAAAATTTAAAAAATTAACAAAATTCAATTAGTACAAGCATGGTTCCACACACTTGGTACCAAGTCACCACTAGGACCGAACTCAGCTAGCTCTGACCTAGCCCGATGTGATCTGATCTTACTAACCAACGCAGCAACTACTGCCAAGGGCCGTGCCATTAATTGGAGATATGGAGGTTAAAACACTTAGCATCGAAATCATAGTAGAAAATACTACGTAGTAAATGTTTAAGGCATATATACTCTATAGCCAAATGATGTTCATTATTTCACGATGCAAATGGAAATGACATATCTATTAATTTTATGTCGACTTTAGGACTATGAAGATGAAAGATCTTGATAATTTGGCTTGATGGATGGATCACGTAAGAGAGGTATCTTCATCCATCCGATCAGACCAGACCAGACCCGACATCTGCGCCCGTGCAGCGCATGGGCTTCCACGAAGTTTGACTGCCATCACGTGCATAAGCTTAACTGCTTGAGTCTGGCGAGATGCTTCTTGGTTACTTTTTTTTTATGAAATCTCGAAACTATATTCCCGTTAATTTATTTTTCAATTCTATGACCTGGTCGAACTGATATTGGATGACGAGTTACTTTTCTCCTCCTGAGGGGTGGTCAGGCCGACCTAGCGCAGCTCATAGCCGCCGCGCGCCCCTACCAGGCGTGTGGGGTTTCGAGTCATCAAAAGCGTCCGCCGGATTGCTTGCGTACCACGCTTCCAGACGGGTCTCCTTCGACACAAGCTGCGCCTCCTCTTCTCTTCTCCATCTCCTCACCCAATGCGCCCCGTCAACATCGCCAGGAGCCCAGCTGCATCCATCAACATCGGATGGATGAAGATACCTCTCTTACGTGATCCATCCATCAAGCCAAATTCTTCTCCTTACGTGATCGCCAGGAGCCCAGCTGCATCCATCAACATCGGATGGATGGATCACGTAAGAGAGGGCTGGTATTGCTTCTTCTCCTTGCTATTGGCCCTCTGCTGCCGCCATAGCCCAACTCTTCCCCCTCTTGCTTGTGGTTGTTTTTTGCACTGTTCAAAGCAGGCATCGTAGTATTTCGCGTAGCTCCAGCGCAGGTGGCAGTTTGGTAGGTCTCCCAGACGCTTATCCCACCGGCACGCGGCGTGGCAGGGTTTGTAGTCCTCCCGGCCGCTGCACTGCGCCTTGCAGGAGGAGTTTGGGCTGTTCCTAGCCACCGCCGCGGCGCCGAGGAGGAGCAGGGCTAGGCATATGACCATGCACGACTCAACAAGGCTGCCGCTGCTGCTACGCTTCATCTCGGAACCCATACCCATGGCTAGCTATCTAGGTGGCTGGCTGTGTAGCTAACAGTGTACCTTCCTGGATGGATGGATTGAGAAGTCGGGGATACACACATATATAAAGAGGCCGGTGAAGCTAGCTAAAGCCTTTGATGATCTGATCCATTGAATCCGGCCGGCCACAACCACAACGGCCACGCAAGAGTTAGCAATCCAAAATTGCTTGTGGAATGCATGTGCATCGATGGATCAGATTATATTCAACTTCCTCTTCATGTACTACTTGCTGGATTAAGAGGACGGAGTTATGCCCTTCTGAAAGAAAAACCTAAACAACTGCTTGCGCCCATGAGACAATATATGCATGCGTACAAGTACAATACGTGGATCAGCTGCATGCATGCCACCTGCTCATCTTATTTATTTGCTCGTGAGCTAGCTAGTGGGCGAATGCAGTCTAGGTTTTGTAAAACATAGGGTTTGAGAAACTGGCTCGACACCCTAAAACGGGGTGTGGCTATCTCATTATATAGATGTACCAAGAGGTACAATACAAGGCCTATACAAGACTACGTATATACAGTCTAACACCCTTCCTCAATCTTAACTATAGCCTGAAGTACAAAGTAAGTTAAGATTGCGCCTACAGCCTACAAACTGTGGTTGTGGAAGAGGCTTCGTGAAGATGTCAGCAAGTTGATCTTTTGAGGAGATGAACTTGATACAAAGTAGTCTCTGTGCAACACGTTCCCGAACAAAATGATAGTCAACCTCAATGTGTTTCATCCTAGCATGAAACACCGGATTAGATGAAAGGTATGTAGCACCAATGTTATCACACCACAGAACTGGAGGATGACCTGGAGAGATTCTCAACTCCCGCAATAAGGACTGTACCCATATGATCTCAGCGGTAGCATCAGCAACTGCTTTATACTCAGCTTTAGTACTGCTACGAGACACGGTGGCTTGCTTGCGAGCATTCCAGGCGATCAAGTTAGGACCAAAGAACACTGCATATCCCCCCGTAGATCGCCGATCATCAGGACTTCCAGCCCAATCCGCATCAGAGAAAGCCGAAAGTTCACAAGACGGTGCAGACTGAAGAAGCAGACCATACGAAGCAGTGGAAGAGACATATCGCAAGATGCGCTTAACTGCCGAGAGATGAGTGGTACGAGGTGCATGAAGGTACTGACACACACGGTTGACTGCATAAGAGACATCAGGCCTGGTGATAGTGAGATATTGTAGACCACCAACAAGACTGCGATACTCAGTGGCGTCATCAGCAGAAAGAAGATCTCCATCAAGGGCAGACATCGATCAGCATGTTTGCATTTGAGCATCCCAGCACAGCGCAACAAATCCATAGAATACTTTTTCTGAGTCAGAGTCAACCCAGTAGAGGACCGTGATACCTCCAAACCAAGGAAGTAATGAAGAGCACCCAAGTCCTTGACAGCAAACTCCTCACTCAATGCGGACACAAGGCGATCAGCAGAAGCATCAGAAGAACTGACAAGGATGATATCATCAACATAAACCAATCGATACATCGTCACCTCAGGACGCTGAAGGGGGAACAGTGATGTGTCAGCAGTGGAGGGAATATACCCAAGAGCCCGGAGAACAGAACCAAGGCGTGCATGCCACGCACGAGGCACCTGTTTAAGTCCATACAACGCCTTGACCAGACGACAGAGATGATGCGGACGTGTAGGATCAACAAAGCCTGGTGGTTGACGCATATAAACCTCTTCCTCAAGAACTCCATGGAGGAAGGCATTTTGTACGTCAAGCTGACGAAGAGACCAACCACGAGTAACAGCAAGAGACAGCAGTATACGAATAGTAGTAGGCTTGATAACTGGACTGAACGTGTCTTCATAATCAAGACCATACCTCTGCTTGAAACCCTTGGCAACCAGCCGTGCCTTATAGCGCTCAATCGAACCATCTGCATGTCGTTTTACTTTAAACACCCACTTGGAGTTAATGATGTTGAGACCAGAAACCGGAGGAACAAGTTGCCAAGTGCCATTTTTCAGCAAAGCCTGAAATTCCTGCTCCATCGCAGCACGCCAGTGAGGGATACCCAATGCGGCCTGAAAATGACGCGGCTTAGCCGTCGGATCCGCAGCAGCATGAGCAACACATGCGGCAAGCCACGCCACAGTCCCGTCTGTGCGTTCCTTGGGGCAAAAAACACCAGACCGACTGCGTGTGTGTGGTCGATGAGAGACCACAGCAGGCGGTGCCGGCAACACGGGGCTTGCCACAGGAGACGAAGGTGAGACCGATCCGGGGCTGGAGGAGCCAGAGTCATCAGACTCAGCGCCGGACGACGTGGCCGAGACGGGGCTGCCGAGCCCAGCCGACGACAAGGCCGGCTCGCGAGGATCCGAGGTGGCCGAGGCGGGGCTGGCCGGTGTAGCTGTCGTGGCCGCTGGGCCAGCGGTTGTTGGGCCACCTGCCGCTGGGCTAGGCAAGGGCGATGCCTGCGGCGTGGCGGGCAAGCCAGGCGAGCCGGGCGAGCCTGGCGGCGACGCGGGCGAGGCGGGCGCTGCCGACGCCCGCGGGTCGGCTGTGCATGCATCGGGCTGGCGGGCACGACCCGCCATGCATGGGCCATGCACCGGATCATCATGACCATCGTGAGTGTTGTTCATAGCCTCATCATCCAGGAGTTCAAGACGGGCACCACGTCCAATACCTGCAGCATGGTTAGAAAGCAACACAGGAGCATTTGCAACATCCACAAATTGATCAGGCGAAGGTGTAGAGGACTGCACAGGTGGTAAACTAATGGTAGAGTGGTTCGGAAGAGCACGAAATGGGAACACATTCTCATCAAACACAACGTCACGAGAAATGTAGACACAATTGGTGGGAACATGAAGACACTTGTACCCTTTATGGAGAGAACTGTACCCAAGAAAGACACACTTCTAAGACCGAAACTCTAACTTACGCTTGTTGTACGGCCGCAAGTGCGGCCAACACGCGCACCCAAACACTTTGAGAAACGTGTAGTCTGTGATATCATTGAGCAAGAGTTCAAGAGGGGTTTTCATTTTCAGTAGTCATGAGGGAAGCCTATTTATCAAGAAACAGGCGGTGGAAAAAGCATCACTCCAGAACCGAAACGGGACAGAGGCATGAGCTAGTAAAGTAAGTCCAGTCTCTACAAGATGACGATGCTTACGTTCAGCGGTGCCATTTTGCTGATGTGTATGAGGACAAGATACGCGATGCGAGATCCCAAGCTTGTTGAAAAACGAATTGAGGTTGTGATATTCACCCCCCCCCCCAGTCAGATTGAACATGAATAATTTTGTGCTTAAGGAGACGCTCAACATGTGCTTGGAACTGAATAAAAACATCAAACACATCAGATTTATGCTTGATAAGATATAGCCAAGTAAACCGACTGTAAGCATCAATTAAACTGACATAATAGTTGTGACCACTAACAGACGTTTGGGCATGACCCCATACATCAGAAAACACAAGCTCAAGAGGATGTTTCACAACACGACTAGACTCTGAAAAAGGTAGTTGGTGACTCTTGCCCTGCTGACAGGCATCACAAATAGTTTCAACACTTTTATTGGATACAACTGGTAGTTCATGGCGATGCAGCACATGACTAACTATAGGAGCAGCAGGGTGACGAAGGCGCGCATGCCAGTGCGTAGGCGACACACGAACACCACTGAACACCTGAGGAGAAGACGGCTTAGGAGATGCAGGTGGTGCGTCAAGTGCATATAAGCCATGGCGAAGACGACCACTAAGCAGAACGGCCCTCGTGTCCCGATCCTTGATAAAGAAACGAAAAGGGTGAAACTCAGCAAGGGCATTGTTATCACGAGTAAGTTGAGGAATAGACAACAAACTATGCGTAGCAGAGGGAACTCGAAGGACATTGGAAAGATGCAGTTTGCGAAAATTGTGTGCAAGAAGTGATGCCTGACCAACATGGGAGATGCACATACCTGCTCCATTGGCGGTGTGCACCTGATCATGTCCACGATATGGTTCCTGAGTGGAGAGCCTGCCCATCTCGCTGGTGAGATGATTCGTCGCTCCTGTATCCATATACCACGTCGGATCAAAAGAGTAGGACTGGGTGCGCCCATGCTCGTGCCCCGTCACAGCAGCTGCAGCCTGCTTATCATTCCCTTTTCCATTGTTACCAAGGCCAAGGAAGTCTTGCTTGTAGCGTCTGTGGCAGCGAGAGGCGAGGTGACGATCGATGCCACAAAGCTGACAAGCCTGAGGAGCACCGCAACTAGAACAACAAGCAATTGGGCGACTCCCTCCAGTGATGGTCGGTGCGTTGCCCCGCGAGGCCTGCGACGAGCAAGCCGGTGGTTTGCCACCTGATGCGGCCGGCTTCTAAGGTTTGCCGCGTGTGGCGGCATTGGCGGAGGCGAAGCTGGGGGAAACACGGCGCGCCTTGATGCGCTGCTCATGCCCAAGGAGGCGCGCATAGAGCTCACGACGCGGGAGCGTATCCTCTCGACCATGGACGTTCTCAATGAGATTGTCATAATCATCATCAAGCCCGTTAAGCACAAAAGTGGTGAAGTCCTCGTCCTGAAGCGGCTGACCAACAGAGGCCAAGGTGTCGGCGATGCTCGTCATCTTGTTGAAGTACTCCGTGATGCTGAGATCGCCAAGCTTGGTCTCACCCAGCTCGGTGCGTATAGAGTGTGCACGCGCCTGAGACTGAGAGGCGAAACTAGTGTGGAGGGCCGCCCACGCCTCCCTGGACGTAGCGGCGAAGATGACCATCGACGAAACACTCGCGTGAGCGAAGACTGGATAGCGGAGAGAATAGCCTGATCCTGCGCCACCCACGTGTGATATGCCGGATGGTGAGAGGGTGGACACGGGATGGATCCGTCGACGTAGCCCTCCAAGTAGCGGCTGCGGAGTAGAGGCAAGACCTGAGCACGCCATGACAGGTAGTTGTCCGGCGCGAGCTTCACCGGCAGCAGTGTGCGAGAAATAAAACGGCGGCGGCGCCGCGGTTTGAGCAGTGTACGCCTGCGCCAGTGGGCATAGGGATCCATGGACAGGCATCTCTGGACGAGGGACCATCGCATAGGCGCCAGGGGAGGAGTAGGACCCGGCAGAGGCGGCAGCCAAAGCGCCGTGCCCGGGCGCTGCAGGAGGACCGTAGGTGCCCGGCGCGGCGTAGGGGCCAGCACCCGCAGCAGCCGAAGCACCTTGGCCGGGCGCTGCAGGGGCACCGGTACGGCGAGGAGGCCACGCCCCCATAGGACGGCGACGGCGCCTGGTAGTAGTGGTGCGGTGGCGGCGGATGCGGCACCGCTGTGTAGGGTTGCGGCGGCGGCGCAGCATAGGCCGACCCCGGCCAGAAGGATGACGGGGGCGCACCATAGGATGGCGCGGGAATACCGCACCACGGATGCGGACTCGGCGGAGGAGGGCCGCCAGGGGCCGGCAGCGCCGCGGGCTCGGTCGGGACGATTGGAGCGTCCGGAGGCCCCGAAGCCTGCGGGGAAGTGGGCGGCGGCGGCACGGCACCGTACGTCGTCGCGAGGGGGCGGGAGGCCATGAAGGGCGACATCCGGGCGAGGGCCGGCGCGGCGGCTGCGGTCGAGATCGGCGTGGCGGCGGCGGGAGGTGGTGCAGCGGAAGACATCGTAACCTAAACTGATACCATGTAAAACATAGGATTTGGAAAACTGGCTCAACACCCTAAAACAGGGTGTGGCTATCTCATTATATAGATGTACCAGGAGGTACAATACAAGGTCTATACAAGATTACGTATATACAGTCTAACAGGTTTTCTGTGCTGTCTAGGTTTTCGCCCCATGACATTCGTTTCGATGGCGGGCGAATGCAGTGGGTTTCCTAGCAGTGCCCGGACTCGCTCTACTTCTTTCCCTTCTTCTGACATGTTTCTGAACTTTGTATTTCCATTCATTTGCAATGGAAAGGGGTATAGCCCGGTTCGAAAGAAAAAAAGCTAGTGGACGACTCTGATGGATCCAACAACTACGCGCGTACGTGTGGGCATTCCCTTGTTTGACCGCACCCGAAAATTCTACACTTACGGAGAGAGTGCCACGGACTGATTTTACATGGAGATGTGTCCTCTTCTCCATCACAAATTCATCCCACCTTGATTTTAGCTGACCCCATCTTTTGATTTTAACTGGGTCATGTTAGTCCGTAACTTCCTTTCCGTGCGAAATGGCCTGTAGATGTAGCAAAGCTCGACCGCACCACTAGATCCCCTTGTTTGTTGTCTGTGCTTTTGGCTTGGATCCAGCCTCCGCAGAATCACAAGCTCACCTAAATAGCCACTTGCTTCAACCAAGCCGAGCTCGTCGCCGATTACCATTTTTGTGTGTTGATTAGCACGGGGTAATTTTTACCCCAAAAATATCGATTAAAATTGTTCATACATATCGTATAAATTATAAAGTAAAGTAGTGTGTGTTAATTTGTCCAACATAAAATCAGAGTACATGGGTGCTTGAATTCGATATACTACATCTTGATGAGCTACTAGTTGTTGGGGCTCGCCCATGGCGCGCCGCCTGAGCAGAAGCTCGGCGGTGCCAGGTGGGTCACGCCTCTTTCTCTTTCCTATTTGTACTAATGTACACATCCATTTTGATTTGCATTTTCTGATTTATATAACACAGTTGCATTAACTTAGTTTAGTGCAACAAACTGATAGTTATAAAAAAACTGATAGTTGTTGCACTGACAATTTATTCTTTTAGTAAGGAGTAGAAATTTAGCATGGAATCATTAATACATAAGCAAAATATGCGGACATATAAAGGTAGTTCCCATCAAACAAACCACTACAAATATGCTGGCATACAAAGATGGTTCCCCATCAAACAAACACTACAGTGTGCCGCACTTTCAGCCCCCAGCCTCCTTTGGCCATCTCTTCAACACCGCGCGCCGAGAGAACGACGATGAAGATGCCACAGTTTCCTTGGCCTCCTCGTCTGTATCCTCAGCTCCTCACGGCGAGGGAAGAAGACAAAGGCAGAGACTGCTTGACCTCGTCCATGTCTCCGACACCGCGTGTGACGGTGCGAGGACGACGGTGGCACCCAGATGGGAGGACTCTAATCACATAACAACTCACTGGGCAGGATTAAGGTTGTAGTTCATGTGTGTGCTGGAGAGACAAACAGCCATATGATACATACCTGATCTAGAAGGTGTATCTGCAGTAGGTGCCCTGCAAGCAAGAACTGAAGGTGCCACCGCCGTCGCAGCTACAAGATTATTTGCAGCCTGCGATACAAACACAAATAAAAATCTAGCTAGTTGGATAATATAATTAGTATTTAACAGCGATGATAGGAATAGCAACCCATAAATTAAGTGGCTCCAAACTGGCAACCCAACCCATGAATAAAGCGGCGTCTTTCTGAAACGCAATGCCTCAAGTAACATGTATTTAAAAAAGGCTTGTGTTCCGTTTGGACACGAAAAACCTCGTGATTCTCTAGTCGGACCAACATAACGAGATCATAACAAAAAATCAGCACAAGGAAAGGAGAGAAACATATTTATTTATACCCTAGCCCCAAGGGGTACTCCCAGTCTTATTTCAGATGGGTCTGTGTTATAACCTGAGATTAAAGCACAGTGACATGGAGGGACGCAAGAGAGACGCTCACCCACGCGATGGCATCCTCGAATTCGGAGGGCTCGATGCCCTTGTCCTTCTGGATTTTCTTCCTGGCGGTGTACATCTTCATTCCCTTCCGCCAGGCCCTATGTACAACACACATGAGAAGGACAATCACTTACTGCTGTTTGGACTGTGATTGTTAAATGATATAACACTGCATTGAAAATGACAACGCCAACAACTGGTGCAAGGATCAGAGATGCCGGTGAAGTACTTGCATATGTTGTTGGGACTGTCCCCTGACCACTGAATAATCAAACAGTTCTTGTCAAACTGATGCTTGCAAAAACAGAAAGCATTAATAAACTTACGGAATGCTATTGTAAATAATCTTCGTTTTTCTGTCATTGGGATGTCACTTGCTAAGACTATCCTTCAGCCAGCTTGCATGTTAACAACTTATTTCTATATGGCCTCTTGGTGGTGCGGCGCATCTTCTTTGCAGCCTCAGCATGAATATCCTGCAACCACACCATGAAGAATTACAAGCCAGAACTTCATATGCCCTACGATTTGTAGTTGCTTGAAAAAACACGAGTACATGGAGTATTGGTTAAAACACATCTAAACAACGATGAAAACTGCCCAAACAATACACATCCATTTATAACAGAGCAAAAGGAAAGAAAACTACACATGATTAAGCAGTATATATCATTCATGTTGTGAACAGCAAGCCGACTAACTGACAGTGTGGTAACTAAATCATTCAATCCCTGAGACTGATTAGATGTCACTTTCTTTGGCTGCCAGTAGCTATTGGTAAATGAAACTATTAATCACAAGGAAACATTTAAGCAGCCCAATCACCTACCAGATCATTGTATATCTTGGCACCACTGAAACGGCAGAGCTCTGTCCTATATAAACACAATTGCAGGTGTAACTAAGATTGTAGCAAACAGTTTTGCAAATCTCTAACATTCCCACACAGAATCAAAGAGATGCCTAGCCATTACAGAAACCTATTGGGAATATCACATTAAGCCATGGGACATGGCTACTGGCGTTCTGGTCCCTTTGTACCCCGTGGAATCGGGTTTATTAGATATTTATCGGTTTGGTAGAAAAAGGGACTGGCCTATTATAGAGGTAATCATAAATGTCTCATTGAGCAGTTCTGAACTAATTTCTGAAAGCAATCAATTTCATTTTATGAAATCAAATTTACAATTTGCTTAGTTAAAAGATATCAAAGTGATGTTTGTATGCATAGTTTCTGCCTATTCTAGTTAGAAAAATATGACTGCCAATTTTGTCAATCATGTATAGTTCCTGCCTGCTTTCCGAATTTTTTCTAGTAAGGAGTAACAGTAGGACATGCATGTGTTATTTTCCAAGACTTGTTCGAGATAAGGACCCAATGAGTCCAGAGATTAAAAAAATATGAGGTAAAAGAAGCCACTTACATTTTGTACATTAAAATTGTATTTACGACTACAAACACAACCTAGATGCATCACGCAGGGGAAACTATATCTGCAAAGCAAACATGGTTGCATTTGCATGAAATAGACAGTGATGCGAACAACACATGCCTAGATTCGAAGAAGAACAAGTATCTACTGAATTTTTTCGTGCAATAGTGACAACTTGAGAACGAAAATATTAACTCATAATTTTGAGCAAGTGACTTAAAAGCATGGGAAAGTATAAGGGCATCTGACATGTGGATCATGGATGCAATGAGTTGTCCCAAAGTCAGCTGTTTATTTTCATTTCATTCGGTGACCTCAAATTGTCGATCGGCCGTCGATAGGAGTATCCTTGGCAGGAGAATTGGTAGGCGTCAGACTCTTTTTATTTTTGAGGTGAAAATGTCGAGCGGCGTCAAACTCTTCCTGAACCAGCAATGCCAACAAAGCTCACGATTCACGATAGGCAAGTAGCGCCGCATTGGACACGTCCTTAGAAGAAACAAAATTAACTCATTTCAGCAACAAAAAGAAAAACTTGACCATCTAGTACTGGTGACATAGAAAAAACAAAATATGATCTCCAGACCTTTTTTAGATGTATCTCCATACTTTATATTGACCCTATATTGTTCTCAGCAGACAAACTAATCTCAAGGTTTTCAGGAGTAAAACTTGAAACAAACTGAAACAAACAAATCCTAAATCTCAAGAGCCCAGTGCTTTCCAATATTGTTTATACAACACCATGTTCCCTTGGGGACTGAACACAATACTGAGCAAACAAAGACGATATAACCAATATAATTATATAATCAATCAACTGAAAACAGATGAATCATCTGCCAACCTAGAATTAGACGATGGCCTTTCATAGATAAGCATGGACTGCACATTTTATTTGCACAGGGCGGGAAGAGTCAACTTGTGCCCAGATTTTCTGTTACTTTTTCTGCTGAAAGTGTCATGCACACATCAAAACAAATTGCGGGGACACATCAAGTACTTATAAAGCCAAAAAATTGGAAGAGAAAGCATTCTTCAGCGACTCACAAAATTTAGAGCAAGCCTTATAGAGCATATATATTGTTCTTGTTTCTAGTTGTGTGTTCAAAATGTCAAACCAAATGGACCTGCCCCATTTCATTGCACTGTTTCCTTGAGGGTAGCAGTTCCCATTGATGTTGTACCAGGGGCAGAACCTTTCAACGTTTGGACCATTGAAATCACTGCATCTGACATCCACGTACATAACCTACTTTCCTAGTACCAAAATAATCTAGTGCCCTCTAAAACAACGGCACATCAAGATGCCACAAGTGAACATGTCTCCCTTGTGGCTAAGCCATTTTGCTGTTGGATCTAGTGTTGCTCCGACATGTCTCAAATGCTTCAAGTCCTACCTCCATCTAGATTTTCTACCATCTCTCGGTACATCTAGAGCTTCTTGCAGGCCAATTTTTTTTTAGTTTTTGTACTTACATGTCTACTTGGTATGAGCAGTCATGCATAACATGTATCAGCTATGCTAACAATATTACAAGAGTTCGATTCTATCAAGCAATTAAGAAGCACAAAGCAAGTGTTTCTTTACGCACCTGCATAAATGTTATTTGAGTGTAACTCAAAGCTTTCTTTTTCACTTCTCCATTTGTTCCATCCTGCGATTGGAAGAAGCAATGTAAAAATATTCTTCATACACACTTAAAGTGACTGAGAACAAGAACTGAAATTGCTATTAGCAATACTTGTGATATAAAAAGTAGAAACTTTGAGGCAACTGCTTTCTGGAACCTGGAAGAGTTATCATCCATTATTTATTTAGTCAGGAAGGGTGTTCTACAAACTGAAGCTACATAGATATGGAAGAAGCAAATAGCTTCATAAAAAGATTAGGGAGTAATACTATACAAGTTTCCTAAGAGATGTTGTATGACTGGTGAGGTGATAAAGAGTGCAACTTGATTAATTTTTTTTCACATATAAGTGACAGGTGTCATCAACTGAATGTGCTCTGGGTGCCATTAAAAGAAACAGCAGACGGCGGAATTTATCTTCTTTTGGGAAATGAAGGGATGGAGAAAACAGAGCGTAATTGAGGATAGATTCAACTGTCCTCTGCAAATAGTCTGGTCGATTGCAAGCCATTATGACAACAGCGGCGACAGGAACCTGATGTGCAGAAAGAGATCAGGTTGATCCTGTAGAGCAATAAAGGTTAGCAAGATCACATAATACCACGTTCTTGTTTATTAAGGTCTGTAAGCTCCTCTCTGCATCCCAAAGAAATGTTAAAAGTAGAGTCAGATTCTTCAAGTCTCGATGTCTCGGTAACATTCTGGCATTCAGCCCAAACTGAATGTATTGTACTAATTGTTAACCCAATACCATTTATTGCAGTGCCATATTTAAACAATATTCCCAAATTTATTTCTACAAACATGGCCAAGGTCATAATACTTTCACCTTTAGAAATTTGGAAAATAATAGTTTGAATCTGCCTAAAAAACAGACCAATTCGAAGATGAAATATCAGAGTATTGTCAACGTTCAACATGGTTTGGATGGATAAAACAGGTGGTAGTCTACGACCTAATATGCATGTACCATATGATGAATAAAACAACAGGGAGCATGAAAAAATCAACTACGGTAGCAGAGACACGTCAAAAAGAGGCATTGTAGCTGAAATCAACAAGTAAAGCTAAGCACAGAGGCAATGATTCCTTCCATACTTACTTTCAAGATCTTGTACTAAAATCTTGAGTTGCACATGCTCCTCATATTGGCGTACCTTCATCTCTGTTGCATCAAAAGACCGGGTTTAATGTTGTGAACTGAGAGCGGAAGCATTACAGTCAGGTTATTGGTGATCGTAGTAGTATGGAACAGAAGAGCTCTTCCCAAAAATGAGGGGAAATTTCATAGAGCAAGGAAGAAAGACACCTGTAATGCCTATCTATCTATGTTGAGAACTAACTAATTATGTGTTTCAAGCATTTGAACCTTGACGAGGAACAGCATCAGGAGAGACAGAATTGTGACAGCAGATTGGAGGGCCAAGGTGTAAAAAGTAGTAGTAGCTGGTAGCGGAAGTAGGTGGGTAGGTAGGTACTACCTTCAAGTGCAGCGATCTTCTCCTGCTGGGTGCCCCCTTGCGGGAAGCTCGGCGGTGCTTATGAAGCTCAAGTAGTATTCATTAATCTAGATTAGTCAATTATATTGCACAACGTTTTAGCATTTAAGTGGCATCATCTTCACAAAAATAAGACATAATAGCTTTGAAAGCAGGTCCAGTACACATGGATTAGCCAAATTCGAATTTTCAGAATGGGCAGAAAGGGAGAGAGAGTGATACAGATTAGAAGTGAAGGGGGGAGAAGGACTAACATAAGCTCACCTTGACACCAGCCATCCCTCGATGACGCTTCCCCTGCAGATCCATGACACTACTGCTCCTTGTCCGTATTGTCAACCTCTCCTCTACCCGATGAGGCGTCCACCGCCTGGGTCTCCGACCTCGCTGCTCCAACCCCACCGCAGACCTCTTGGACCTTCCCTCATTGGCCAATCAGATGGAAGGGGATCAACAAAAAGGAGCACGGCGGCAGGGCGTCTCTGCAGTCCACGCTATCCTTCTGCGTCGAGGATGAACACAATGCTGCAGAGAGGAAGAGTAGGTGGGCAGCGGGGCATAGTAGACGGCGGAGGGAATGGGGATTTTTTTCATATCTTTCCGATGAACCCTAGCCTGGATAGCTTGCTCACGGGGACGACTGCAGCGGCGAGACGGCAGAAGATAGGAGGAGGAGGAGGGGCGCCGGCGAGGCGGCAGCTCACGCTCCAGGGAGGAGAGGCGACACCGCTGGATAGAGGGGGTGGGGTGGCGGCGCCGGAGAGGAGGACGAGGCGGAGAGAAGGGGCTGAAGGCGATTTTCTCCTCCTGTCTTTTTCTTGTAGAATAAAACGCGAACGACGTGGTGGGCCTGATAAATCCTTTTTTGTCTCGTACCGTTGCCGACGTGGACATCGCGAGTGCTCGCCCTTGATGCACAGCTGAATGTGTTTAATTTAGTTTGGTTCATGTTTATATAAGCATGTTCTTTTTTTTCTGCCGTTTATAAAAGCGTGTTCTTTCATACATACATACATAAGTACACACTGTAATTTTTGTCGCATCTATATGACAGATTATACCAACGACGTGTCAAACATTGTTAGAGATGAACTAAGATGGTGTGTGGTAGTTCAATCGACGATTAAGAGGGCCCACATCAATACAGTTTTGCACCGCGAGTACAAAATATGAATTATATGTCAAAAAAGTTATAGCTACTGGAATGGCTGTGCTTATGTCATTTTTACATCAAAACTGGTACGGCACTATGGATATCTGGCTACAGCGAGAGGATGGGTGGATGTTAAACTTTGTATTTTGTATCAATGACTCTGGTGATATGTTGGAAATCTTCTACGTGTCCCACAAATATCGTTGATGCATGAGTACAGGCGCACATGGCGTTGGATATATGCACTACCATGCATTGATGCACGTTTGAGCTCGTGGCATCTCGCAGATGCATCCCCAAGTTGGATACATATATATCCACTTGCTCTCTTCCATCAACAAGCTAGCTAAAAGAAGTTTACTCCCCTGTCTTACGCTTTCATGCATGCACTTAATGCTAAAACAAATTCAGTTGAATCATCAGTGTTTAAATTACATCTTGTTTTGTATCACCTTACAATCAATGCCACAAAACCAGTTGTCAAACATATTGCAGCACAACAAAAAGGGACCACATATACCTGCGGTTTTCCTATATCACCTCCTTTTATTTCAAAAGGGAAAACGATGGTGGCTTCAAAAGTGTGGCACACACAGAAGATTGTGTGCTCACACTGTCACACATGGATATGGGGAAAATGGAACTACTCAACAACCATGATAACAACGTACAAGCTGGATGACCTAATTAACATCTTGTTAGGAAAGCAAACGATGTAGTCCGGTGCAGGAGGCAGCACCAGCTTCTCGGCAGAAATAGCTCAGGTTGACGGTGCACCCTCTTCTCTTCGTCCAGTTCCGTGCCCACCGCTGTCGACGCCAGGAGACCAACTTCTCACCCTCTTGCTTCGTTTGGCGCTGCCTCACACCTTCTCAGGCAGTCCTCCTTTTCATGTATGTAGCGGCACACGAAGGAGCAGATTTCTGGGTCATATTTCAGCTGGACTGGGGCGGCATCTGCTTGCTTCTTCTTCTCTCCGCCTTTCCTTCCGGCACGCTCCGTCGGCATCACCAGTAGGCCAGATCCTCCTCCTCCTACGCTTGCTTCTACTGCTCCTTCTCTTGCTTCTTCTCCCTGTATCCCACTCTGGCACTGTTTGACGCAGGCGGCGATGTCGTCCGCGTGGCGGCAGCGCACGCGGCAGGTAGGTGGGGCACCAATTCCTCCTACTGCCGTTTCTCCTTGTGTCCTCCCATGGGATCCCAGATGCACACCCCACAGGCACGCGGCGTGGCAGGGTTTGTAGTCCTCCCGGCCACGGCACAACGCCTTGCAGGAGTTTGGGCTGCTCTTGGCTGCCGCCGCCCCAACGACGAGCAGGGCTAAGCCTAGGACGACGCACGACACAACAACGCCGGCGCCGCCGCTCTTATTGGAACCAACACCCATGGCTAGCTAGGTGGCTGGCTGCTGCTTAACTATCTAGCTGTGTGTAGTGTGTAGCTAACAATGTAGCTGGGATGGATCCAAGAGTCGGGGACACACGCAGATATAAAGAGGCCGGTGAAGCTAGCAAAAGGTTCCTCTCGTGAATCTGAATATCTGATTCATCTTAGGTAATAACCCGTGGCTACCACCACACGGGCCACGCAAGAGGTACCGATCCGACATGTGCGCGTGTGCAATGCATGTGCACAGATGGATCAGATATCAACTTGCTCTTTATGTATATGTATGTCTACTTGCTTCAAAATTAACTATCTACTACTTGCTACATTTGATTAGAACAACTGTCTAAGACCACTAAGTTACAAGCTTCCTTGTAAGGCGGTGTTATAATCCCTCAAACTCTATCTTCTCTCTTAATTAATATATGAGGCAAATCTTTTGCCTCCTTTAAAAAGAAAAGCTTCCTTGTCAGACGGTTTGGATGCTTGCCAATTTTTTGCTAATTTATTTTTGCTTTTCCCATGGGTCTAGCCTCCCCTAGAAGCAAAAGAGATCGGCTAGATAGCCACTTGCTTCAATCAAACCGAGCTCACCATCTTCTAGCATTGCTTCTTGTGTTAATTTGCAGTTGCCAGCCAGCAAAAATGATGATATATATGAATTATGTATGTAAACGATGACACAATAACTCAATATGGAACCGAAACTGGTCACTTGAAAAAAGGGATACATCTAGTTATGAATAGTTGAAAAATATTTGTTCGTTTTTTTATCCCGAATGATTAGTGCCACACGTGTGGCACGAAGCACTCCGGCCCCGACGATTTTTACAACTAAAGTTGCCATCCGAAAAGTGAAAAAACAAACAAAAAAACACTTAAACTTGCCATCCGAAAAGAAATTTTCCATGCTTGACAACTAATGTTGCCATCCTCGCGTCACTAAATTTGCCATAAAAAATGTTCGGAGTTGCCATGTGTCCGTGCCACACGTGTGACACTTATCAAGGTCCATTTTTATTACTTGAGATAAATATTGAGTTTGGATCAAAATATTCAGCAAAATAATAAATATGCACCATGCTTTAACTGTACTTAGCATTCCTACCCCAAGCAACTTGAGCACAATGAAGAGGAGGAGAAAGAGATTGAGCGGCCTCTTGTGATCTTGGCCTATCACATGGAGATTACCACCCCAAGCGATGGTCCATAATGTACAGTCAAATGATGCTTATTATTTTACGATGTAACTGAAAATTGCATATCTATTAATTTTAGGTCGGCTTTAGGACTATGAAGATGAATTGTCCCCATAATTTCTCTTGATGGATGAATGACGTGAGAGAGGTATGTTCATACATTCGATCAGACCAGACCCGACATCTGCGCCCGTGCAGCGCATGGGCTTCCACGAGGGTTGACTGCCATAACGTGCATAAGCTTAACTGCTTGAGTATGGCGAGATGCTTCTTGGTTACATGGATGCATGTTACCAAGGATGAGGGGGCTCAGCTACTACGTACGTGGTGAATGCGTGTGCATGCAGCCTTGCTGCCAGATTAAATTAGCATCACTCTGAGTGGATCTAGTGCAGTTAGCACAGCGGCCCATGCGGGACGTGTCGTCTTTCATTCTTTATCTTTTGGCGACAAAAATATTGGGAGCACTGTGAGTCGCTCTAGTGATGTTAGGCAAAGGTTTCTACTAGACAGCCACTGAGAGTCTCTCCCACGGACACGCTGCGGCAGATGCATGTGCATGGCTGCATTATATATCAACTTGCTACTTATGTCTATATATAAGCACTTGCTTCCAAATTAACTAGGTACTCGCAGGATTAGATTAGCAGAACTGTACTGACAATTAGAGCGACGTGTCGAGTTTCATTATTTGATGGCCTGCATGTGCGACACTTGCTGCTCTTGTTTGTCTTTTGTGCAGTAGATACATGTGCACAGCTCAACCATATCAAGTTGCTTTTATGTATACATATCCATGTCCACAAATTCAACTTGGTGCATGAATGCTATCGCATGTGGTAGACACAATTAGGGCATCTCCAACACCATCCCTTAAAACGGACACATTATTTGTCCACAGACTGGCCCTGTCCAGTCCGTGGACATTGATACCGTTGCCTGCGATCCAACCGCATCCCCTAGATGTCCATCCAAATATGCCGAAATTCATTTGAATACATGGTAATATGGAGCAAATTGAAGTGAGCGTTCATAGCGCCCGATGAGAATCAGAAAGAGGCGGATGTTCATAGTTTTTACATGCGTCTGATCATAATAGTTCCTGCCCGGCACTCCATGCAAGAAACCGACATTTTTGCCCTACCAGATCTGTTGTCCGAGCCATCTCACTCACTCTACTACCAACTCCTCCTAGTCAGCCGCTTCCTTCTCGGCCTCCTTTATCTTTGTTGCCAAGCGCTTCAACATCTTGACACGACCGACGCGCAAGATCATCGCAGCTTCGGGATCCAACTCATTGATCCTCGTGGTTAACATTTTTGTCTCCTCCCAAGTAGCCGCAAGCTTAGCTCTCCTCTATTCGAGGTTACTACGTGGCTCAGCTACTACGTGGTAAATGCATGTGCATGCAGCCTTGCTGCCAGATTATATTAGCATCACTCAGTGGATCTAGCACGGCGGCCCATATATGCGTGACGTGTGCACTGTGAGTACTGTGATATTTATTTTTTGGCGACAAAAATATTGGGAGCACTGTGAGTCAATCAGTGAAGTTAAGCAAAGGTTTCTACTCGTACTAGACAGCCACCGCATGCACACCAAGCGAGAGCCATCTTGATCCGACATTTGCGAGTGTGCCATGCACAAGCTTCAAAACGCGATCATATGTCAACTTACCATTTATGTGTATAGATAAGCACTAGCTTCCAAATGAACTAGGTACTAGCTGGATTAGATTAGCAGAACTGTACTGACAATTAGAGCGATGTGTCGAGCTTCCTTATTTGATGGCCTGCATGCATGTGAGACAGTTGCTGCTCTTGTTTATCTTTCGTACAGTAGATACATGTGCACTGCTGAACCATATCAACTTGCTTTTATGTACCGAAAAAAACTTTCGCCCCGCTTTATATTATAAAGCAACTGCCCAAGCCAAACATCCAACAAAATTAAAACACACACACAAAAGTCACACCGAGACGAGGAATCCAAGGGTTAGTGCTTTTATGTATACATATCCATTGCCACAAATTCAACTTGGTGCATGCATGCCAATGCATGTGGTAGACACAATGATGGCATCTCCAACGCTGTCTCCTAAAATGGAGACACTGTTTGTTTGCGGACTAGTCTGGTCCACTCTATAGACATTGATACCAGAGCCAGCGATCTAACCGCAACCCCGATGTCTGTCCAAGTCTGGAGACATTCATTTCAAATACATAGTAAGATGGAGCAAATGAAAGTGCAGCGTTCATAGCGCCCAATCAGAACCAACAGGAGGTGGATTTTCATAGTTTTTACATGTGTCCGATCATTATTGTTTCGGCCCCGTTGTCCGTGCAAAAAACCGGCATTTTTGTCCTGCCAGATCAGTTGTCTAAGCCTTCTCGCTCACTCTGCCGCTGCCGCTGGCTCGTCCTCATGCGCCGCCGCTTTCTCAGCATCCCCCATCTTGTCCGTCAAGGAACTCAACGTCTTGACACGGCCCACTTGCAAGATCGTCGCTGCATGGGGATTCAACTTATGGATCTTCATAATCAACATTTTTGTCTCCTCCCAAGCGGCCGCAAGCTCATCTCTCCTCTTTTTGAGATCGGTCTTTTTCTCTTAAAGGTTCTTCTTCTCGGCCGCCGACATCAAGATGGTAAACCTCTCTATCTTCTTTTCCTCCTTCTTTCCAAGATGCCCTTGAAGCTCTCCGTCATCTTTGACGCTGACCTCCACTCCAAACACGATGCGAGGAAGACCCCTACCGCCGTTGTTGGCCGCACGGGCTTCACATGGCGGCAGCCTTTGGTGTCACCACAGCAAACTAGGGATGCAATGGTGGTTCCTACAGTTTGAAAATGGGCGCCCCGCCTTGGGCTGGGGCGACGTGATGGAAAGAGGTAGCTCTTCATATGGCTTGATTTTCTTCGGTATATCGGATTTAGATATATTTAGATGAAAGATCTCGATAATTTCTCCAAAAGGATGGATCACGTGAGAGATCTATCTTCATAAAAAATGCTAGACCTACTTACGACCTACGTAAAGTTAGGTAACTTGCCTTAACTTTTCTCAAACGGGGGTGGGGCCCCTTCCCTTATTTCCTCTACCAAAACATGGCACCTAATCAGTTATGTTAATTACATAGAAATCCTTACATAGATGTAGCATTACTGCCATCTTCATTTATCCGATCAAATCAGCCCGACATCACTTGCAGGTGCAGCTTGTGTACTCCCGCATGGCTAGTCCATGCATAAGCTTAACTGCTTGAGTATGGCGCCATTCCCCTTGGTTACATGGATGTAGACAAAAGCGGTGGATCAAGTGACCTACGTAAATATATTAGCATCACTCTGAGTGGATCTTACTGCAGCTAGCGTGGAGGCCCACTGTCCTCTTTCATTTTTTATTTTTTGGCGACCAAAACATTGGGAGCACTATGTGTCGATCTAGTGCAGTTAGCATCAATATATTTAGAGCTAGTTAGTTTTTCTTGCATCACACCTCCTTTTATTCTGAAAGGGAAAGCGGTGGTGGCCTTAAAAGCGCAGCACACACAGAAGAGGTTGGCAGTTTGAAAAGGGGTGCCTCCGCCCTGGGCTGGGGCGATGCGAGGGAAAGAGGTAGCTCTTCATATGGCTTGATTTTCTCAAGTATATCAGATTTACAAATGTCTAGATGAAAGATCTCGATAATTTCTCTAGATGGATGGATCACGCGAGAGATCTGTCTTCATCCATCCGATCATATCAGCCCGACATCTGCATGGGCTTCCACGAAGGTTTGACTGCCATCACGTGCAAATGCATAAGCTTAACTGCTTGAGTATGGCGACATGCTCGTTGGTTACGTGGATGTAGACAAAAGCAGTGGATCAAGTGGCTCAGCTGCTACGTGGTGAATGCATGTGCATGCAACCTTGCCGCCAGATTATATTAGCATCACTCTGAGTGGATCTAATGCGGTTAGCGCGGTGTCCCATGCGTGGCGTGTCCTCCTTCATTCTCTATTTTATGGCGATGAAAATATTAGGAACACTGTGTGTCGATCTAGTGCAGTCAGCTTCATTATATCTAGAGCTAGTTAGCTTCATTCCTTGACGCCATTCATATAACTAAAATTGCTAAACACATTGGGAACACTAGTGCAGCTTTTCTTGCATCGCACCTCCTTTTATTCAGAAAGGGAAAGCGGTGGTGGCCTTAAAAGCGCAGCACACACAAAGAAGGTTGTGTGCTCGCACATGCAATACTAGGAGGAAAACGGAAATGATAATTAACCTTGTGAGAACACCTAGTTAAAACAAGATCGACCACCTAGTTAAAACCTTGTGAGAACAGACGATGCTGTCCGTTCAGGAGGCGGCAGCAACTTCTCGGCGACAATTGGTTTGTCAGGCAGAGGGTGTGTCCTCCGCTTGCACCCTCTTCCCACAGCGCCAGACGCATGGTGTTACACTACAGTCGCGGAACCAGTCGCAGTGTGGTTTCCCCACCGCCGTCAGCCCATCAACAGCTCCTCCTCTTGCTTCTTCTCCTTGTGCTACCCCATGGACCGTCAGACGTGGGCACATATACTGGCAGTGCCTGTATCCGGGTGAGCCCACATCATAGTGTTTGCGGCAATACTCATCGCAGTTGCCCCCCGACAGTGCACCTGCAGCAGTCACATGCAGCACCGTCGCCATTGGGACATCAACCGCTCCTCGTCTTGCTTCTTCTCCTCCGGTTCCTCCATGGGCCACCAGCTGTGCGGCGTCCGGCATATTCTCAGCGTAGCAATCTTTGACACATTGGGTGTAGTCCAATTCCGGATGTTCACGGCAGGCACTGTAGCACCAGACTGGGTCGCTCAGACGGGCGACGGGGTCCTCTTGCTTCCCCTTCTCTTCTCCCTCGCCTCCGGTGCCCTCCGTCGGCATCGCCAGGAGACCAGCGCGCCCTGCAACTCCACCACCTCCTCTCGCTTGTTCTTGTCCTGTCACCCTGTGGGCCACGAAACACCATTTATTTGTAGCTATCATAAGTTCATAACTAAACGAAACAAAACTGATCCTGGCGACGCATGAAGCTCACAGGTCACAGCTTGACCGTCATTTTTATTTGAAAAGGAATCGAGTTAGCTAAGCTCATGCCGAACAAGGGCAGAACAGTACTACCTACCTCCCATACAAGCACTGATTGTAGCACGGTCCGAAGTCCAACCGTCCGGTGCACAACGCGGAGCAGTAGGCTGCATCCCCATGCTCTTCACCCAAGTGCCCGGCTTGCCCACCACCTTCCTTGCCCGCCGCATCGACGGCGACGAGCAGGGCTAAGCCCAGGACGACACACCACACAGCAAAGCCAGGGCTGCTGCGCTTCTTGTTGGAACACATACCCATGGCTGGATGTCTGGTGTTGAACTAATTTGCTATGGCTAACAACCCAACCCAAGATGGATGGATTGTGTAGATGAGCACACCGGTATATAAATAGGCCAGTGAAGCCAACTCGCTAGGTTTGGATGAATCTTGCTGCCGGTGTCCATCCGATCTGATCCGAACCGCCATCTGCGTGCGTGCAGTGCATGTGCATAGCTGCAGGAATCACACATCTACTTGCTTCAAAATCAACAACGTACAGTACAAGTTGCTAGATGATTAGATTAAAAAAATGTTTGCGCGCAGGGCCGGCCCTGGGGTATGGCCGCTGGGGCGACGGCCCAGGGCCCAGGCGAGAGAGGGGCCCATGATGGAGTATATACTATAGGCAGCAAAAAATAAGTAAAAAAAGTACAAAAGAAAAGAATAAGATGGGCTAGGCCCATCAGATAGCTAGCTAGCTATCGCCGATCGATTAGCGAACGCGAAGCGCCCTGAGTCGCGCTAGTTAGACTGATCGTTTTCCTTCGTAGGTTCGTCGACCTTGAACCATCGGCCTCCTTGCTCCGCGCATTACCGTGTCACCCTCGCCTCGGCCGGCGCTGGAGCTGTGCGCGCCGCACAGCAGTCCGGCAGCCCGACCATCCGGCATTCGGCAAGGGGCGCAAGGCGGCACCGCGACAATACCTATACATCCGGCTACATGGCCCACTACAAGCAAGTCTGAAGTCTGCAACGCTGTCCGGCTGTCCCCAATCCGAGGGATTGAATCCCTAAAAGTCTGCAAGTCAGTATGTTTGAACGTTTCGACGATTCGATCCATGTTCCTTAGTTCTTGTCCATCCCCCCAAACCCTAATTTGACAATTTCAGCAGTTTATTTTATTCTTTATCTAGCATGTACACATTCAATTATACATCCATGATCCATCCTCCAATTTCGGTATGCACGAAGTTTTAAAATCTTCTAATCCAATCTATCATTATTTTGTCATTTTATGTACATGTCTACTGTTCCAATTCATCCGGTGTTCTAAATTCCTAATTCTTTTCTTCATGATTTTAGGACATTAGTCTGCCATGTTACCTAAAAATGCCTGAAGAAACTTTTTTTGAAGCACTGAAGTATTATTGTTGTCGATGGAGTCAGCCTAATTTGGTTCTTATTTGAGGTAATCATGTCATGTTAGTTTCATTTTGCGATCCTTTTAGTATTATTGTTGTTGATGGAGCCGGTTCGGATGTGGTTATTATTGTTCTCGATGGAGGCATTTAAATTATCATAGTCAAATTTTAAATTAAAGATGTGTGACTGAAAGTTATTCTTAATAAGTTATCATATATATCACGCATACGCAAAGGGCCCATGTCATTGAGTTCGCCCAGTGCGTGCGTGCAGTGCATGTGCATAGCTGCAGGAATCACACATCTACTTGTCTGAAAATGAACTACGTATAGTACAACTTGCTAGATCATTAGATTAAAGAAATGTTTGCACGCAGGGGGCAATTGATGCGATGTGTAGATCGATCAGCACGTATGAGCGTCCTTGTTTCACCGCCTGTATGTTGCAGATGCCACTTGTGCGGTTGCGCCCCATGTTTGTTTCTCGAAACAGGCTGGCGCTCCACTTTATAGATAAAGCACCGATCAAAGTACACGGCCGAATCGTACATAGTGAAGAGGCAGCCCTCTTATAAAGCGGATCCTAAGATCTCGCTACCACGCAGAAGCTATGCAACCGAAGAAGAATAAGGGGAGATTAGAGTACAACGTCACGCCATGTCCTAGCACACCTAGGCTCCACGACATCACCCTCAGGAGGGAGAACGGCGCAGAGCGTTGCCACTGCCGAGTCCGGGATGGACAGGGGTCTTCATCCAGAGCCCGGACACGGAAAGGAAAACCACAACAACGTCTTCAAGAAGAATGTGGTGCGCGGGGGCGTCACCGTCGCTCGGCAGCTCGCCCGTCTCCCAAGATAGACCCAGGACATACACGACGAGCTCCAACTCCTCGATACAGATCCGGGCACCGCCGACAAGGGCGTGCCCGAGCCACCTGCTGCTAGACCCCCCACCGCCCATACGACCAAGAGGAGAAGCCACCACCGTCGGCACGAGACCTGCCGGAGAGCCAATCATGGGGACCGCCTCCTGGGGCGGCCACTCCGGCATCACTGTCCCAAGACTCCACCACCCAGTTGCCACACGATACACCAACCCCGACGGTTATGGTAGAAGAACGTCCTTCCACACCTCCACCGTAGGAGGTGCCGATGCCTGCATCCCTAACCAGTCCCCGTGGACCTGGGGACATGACCCTAGGACCGTCGAGAGCCGCCGTGAAGCAGAGCTTGCACAACGCCAAATCCGAGATCACCGATACTGCACGGCATGACGAGTAGGCGGTGCCATGACCACCTCCACAGCCCACCGCACTCGCGAGGACAACGGTCATGAGCACATCCCGGGCCGGGCACGAACCACACCTACTCAGAGAACACCCCGATCTACCCAGGCCCAAATCCGGCCTGCCCGAGCGCAAACCCTAGGTCAGGGGAGCCGCCGTCATGAGCCAACCAGCCCCGCAGACCACCGGCTCCAACCCAGGAAAAAGAAGGCCGCCACGCTGCCACCTTGTGCCACCAGCAAGAACACGGCCACCGCGTCGCCGAAGCCCGGACCAGCTCGCACCTTCGCTCCAGCCCACCACAGCCACGAAGACCGCACCTTGAGCAGGAGCCGCCGCTGCCGCCAGCCAGCAGGATGATGACCTCCAGCCCGTGCTGCCCGGCGGCTAGATCTAGTTATCGCTGCCCGGGCACTCCCCGCCATCATCAGTGCCTGCCACGATGTCGCACCAACGCGCCGCCGCTGCCACCACGCCCGCCCGACCCCGCGCCGTCACGCCCATGTTTGGTAGGTGGACGTGTTTGTATATTTGTATTTATTAGTGCAGCAGATGGGTTTGTATAGCTGGATAATTAACATTGTTTGTAAGGCGAGTATCATAGCTATTATCATGCATGCCACCTAAACAATTTTGATGAGGTGACATAGAAATAAATAAAAAATGGAAGGTTGAGTATCATATTATAATACCATATCATAATAATTATTGTACTATTATATCCTGCATGGCAATAAATGAGATCATCTAAGATACTAATTCATACTAACATCATCTTGCTTTTATGTACGCCAACAAAGTTGCCCGCCCAATTGGGCGTTTAGCGTCTTCAATTGTCTATTTGTTTTATTGTTATTATTAAAAGACAAAAGGCACTGTCCGAATCACTAGAGGAGTTCGAACCTAGCCACTTATAATTAACAAAGCCATCAACCACCCAGAACTACAAGGGGAACACAATACAGAGAAAATAAAAGCAAAGCGAAAAAAACAGATACAAGGAGTTAAACACAACAACTAAAATGCAACAACAACAATGTGCACAATCACATTGCACTGTTGCCTACAATAGCATTGTGCCAACACCAACTAACAAACTAAGATCTTGGGATGAGGGCACCACCGTGCAAGCATCATGTGGCAGACTGCATCCAAAGGGCCAAAGATACGAGCAACACACAATCTGTCCCCGTCATCGCAACGGGCTATAACCCTTTCACCAACACTCGATGTGTGCCGCAGCGGTGGCCGAAAAGTGGTTTCCACTAGAATCCATATCAAGGTGCCCAAGCTGACAATGTAGAAGCAATAGGAGCAGACCCATAGGCATGGATGACCGACCATATGAGCATTGTCGCCGGAAGGGCAATACAGAGCGTCAAACGAGAGTTGTCCAATGATGGAGCATATGCATGAATAATGCGGAAGAGGGCATCACCATGCATCGCTCGACGATAGCACATAGAGGATCAGGTGTAGCCGATACACCAAGCCACCTCGCACATACTTCCATGAGTGTTTGCATATGATTCGAACTACACTCGGCCTCTGATTATGACCATTAGAGGATCTTTGTCAAGCTCTAATTGATCAACTAGGACCAACTATAAATAGAGAAATACAAGAGACTCTAAAACTTGTGAGTTCAAAAGTGCCAAATCCTCTAGTATATATAGGTTGGAAGGCAGGAAGAGGAGCGCTACAACAGGAAGGAATCCCACCCCCTTTGGTCGGCCAAGGAGGGGGGAATCACCCTCCAATTCGGCCCCCCTTCCCCTAGTATATATGGAACTTTTGGTTATCATGTGATATTTGCTTTTCTTCATGATACTTCAAAAAAACCCGAGGTGGGATGTATCGGTATCCTCTTGAGTGATACACATGCTCACCATACCGGTCTTCTCGTTACCAGTTTTCTTTTCTTTCTTGTTGAAATGTGTCGGTATCCCCATGACATAGTCACTTGTGTTTGGCCTGACGATGAGGGATGCAAATTCCACTCTTGAGCTATGTAGTCTCTTGTCGAACTTTTCCATGAACTCTAAGTTACCGTTATGATCACCGTCTTACACATGACGTTTGAGCAACCCCAAAGCTCATCATACCGTAAGAAGTGACTGTGATACTCTTATTGTCTAAGGAACTAAAACACACATTAACACTTCATAATATAACAATTAAATTCTGACGATATTATCTCAAAATATAAGAAATGATTTTGGGTCGATTCAATATGATAGTTCTTCTAAGGTCATGTGCTTAATGTTATTTTAGGATTGTCATGACACTTAAGATATCTTAAGATCCGGAAAATGTGATCACCAACAACATTTGATCCAGTCTTAGAGTCAAGACTATGAATCTAATTTTACTGTTTATCATTCACACGTGCATAATAACAACTATAACATGAAATATAAACTTTTAAATGAACACAGAAATATAATAATACATATCATTGACTCTAGGGCATATTTTCAACATAAACACCGCTGGCTGGTAAGACACACGTGTCTGTCAGTACTCAGTCTTTCAGCATGGTGCTCTGGTACTTGGGTGAAAGAGTTTTAAGATTGGTTCTACGAGCTGACGTGTCAAAATCATAGGTGGCACTTTCCAATATCATACCCCGTTCCCAAGCTTAACAAGGAACTTAGCCGCGGTCGACCATACGATACTAGGCAACAGTCACACCAAACACACACACACACACACACACACACACACACACAGGTACGCGCCGGCATGAACCATAACATCCCACGACACGGATGCCTTGTTTCTTTTGGTGCTCGTATTTCTTCCTGATTTATTTTAGGATATTCGGTGATGCGCATTCGGTGGGAGGAGACGTTCCTGTCGACTACGCGAGGCGCCTTTAGTGACTTCATCAATCTTAAGATGATATACTGGCTCGGTCTCTCAGAATTACTCATAGGGGTACGGTGTGCGTGTGGTGACCTAGACGATTGATTGACGCAGAATGCAACCAAGAACGACCATAGTGGACGAGAAACTATATTGTCTCGCATCCCCAAATCTCGAAAGAGCTATGCAGTTCAATTACGAGAAATATAATTGGCTAGTTGTTACTTCATCATGGGTAAATCGGCTGAAAAGCGTTTGGTGTAGTAAGTTGTGAAAATTTTCTTGTTATTTTATCATGGTTTACTCGTTGCTGAAGTTGGTAGGCTAACATCGGCTGGTCTTTGCAGACCAACGGTGAATAAATTTATCGCAGAGAAAAAATACCAGTAGACAGGATCCACCCAGCTCGCTTCATCTGGGCCTGAACTGGGCCGGATGTGTGTATCTTCCGGAAGGGAAACTGCTGAGACCGACTCGAGAACCCACGGACGCCAGCCGCCGCCCGTCCCACATCCCACCGGCGGCGACGCGGGGTTCCAGCCGTCAGCACGCCGCCGTCGACTGTGTGACGGTGGAGCCACAGGGGCGGTGGTAATAAGTGCGATCCCACGCCAGGCGCCACATCGATCGGGCCTGGATCGATGAGCCGCCGTTCCTCGCCAGCGCCGCTGGATGACGGCGACCTCCTGGAGGAGATCCTGCTCCGCCTGCCTCCTAAGCCGTCGTCCCTCCGGCGCGCATCCCTCGTCTGCAGGCGCTGGTGTGGCATCCTCGCCGACCGCCGTTTCGTCCAACGCTTCCGCAAGCACCACCGGAAGCCTCCTCTCTTGGGCTACTTCGACAGACAATATGAAGGGGCCGGCTTCACTGCGATGTCAGGGTTCACCCCCGATATCAGCTCTATCCCTCGTCTTCGCCACCTCAACCTCGTCGACAGCCGCCACGGTGTTGCCCTTTTTCTTGATCATGAACTCCGCGAGATCCTCGTGTGGAACTCTATCGCGGGCGTCCAGCGCCACGTGGCTTTTCCACCTTGGCTCATCAATCGCTCTGATTGCGTGGTCGAGACTGCCGCAGTGCTCTGCTCTGTCTCTGACGATCTCCCGGTGCAGGGTGATTGCCATTTGAGCGCATTTACACTAGTATTGGTTGGGGACTATCCTAACCTAGCAAAGGCATTCACATGTCTCTATGAATCCAAGTCTGACACATGGGGAAAAGTTATCACGATAGCAGCTCGATATGCAGTCTACATGAACAGGCCCAGCGTCCTAGTTGGAAATACACTTTGCTGGTTACTTTACAATGCAGACCTCCTTCAGTTTGATTTTGGAAATCAAACGTTTGGTGTGATTGAGAAGCCAGCAGACGCCTATGCTGATGTCAACTGTTGGTATTTTCAGCCCTTGCGAAGAGAGGACGGTGGACTTGGCCTGGCTGTTTGCTCAAAAAACCTTAGCATGCAACTATGGGCGAGGAAATCCGACTGCGGTGACGTTGTCTCGTGGGTGCTAGAGAAAACTATTCAACTGGACGATCAAATTTCACATCCCTTATTTCCGAGCTTAACAAGATCGGTTGTGATGATGGGGTATGACGAGAACACAAATGTGATCTTCCTATGTTTTGAATCTCGTCATCACTTCATGTTCCAGCTTGACTCAATGCAGTTCAGACATATTGGTACAAAAACGTACTGGGATTGTCAAATGTGTTATCCATATAGAAGTTTCTATACTGAAGGTAATACGAGTTCTCTGCATTGCATACATAACAGTCTTGTCAATTATTTTGCTAAGAGTCATTCATAATACTTCTGATAACTGTTTGAAGGGATATTTGTTGGTGTCCTCAAGGGTTAACTAGATATTTTAAAAATAGATGGAGTTGCTTGTTTCTTTCTCAGGAGGGTGATGATATTGAGAATTAATTTTTTTTCTATATCATTATTTATGCTTTGTCTAGAGGGTTATCATATTACTTTCATTTTTCAACTTACCCACATGCATCGGGCCAAGGTAATAATCAGACTTAGCTTGCGTATTGTTTCCAAGCGTGCTCATTAGTGCAAGCCTGTTTGGCTCCCTTGTGTTTTTGCTGAAGATGATAGAGGACTTGTCCATGTTAATTGTTTGCCCGAGCATGGTAATCCCTAAGAACTTTTCAAATGTTGTTGTACAATAGAATCAATTTTCCATGTCTGTATGATGAAGCATATTGTCTCTCTAATATATTTCAGTTATGATTATTATAGTTTACACTGCCATCTTTGTTATTATTCATGTTTTCTGATGTAGTTATACATGGAAAGTGTATACTGCAATCTATCTAAATAGCTAAAAAAAATGTAGGGTACCTGGGTGACATTTGTGTTACCCTCTTATTATGTGTCCAATTTTGTATGTCTTAGTGGGTAAATTGTTAATAGATCTGTTTGGGGTATCAATGCATTTAGTATCTGTACTGTTAGAAAGATTTTATCTTTCTGACATTCGAGTGTCGTGCAACATTTGATTTTCATTGTACAGCTAGTTGTCCAGATCTTGTCATGCTAAATTATGTCTCTATCTTGATCTTTGCTCTGCTTTTCCTGGAACAGAAGCCCCACAATAAGATGAGGAAGGTCTTGGATCGAAGAAAAATGAGCCGCGGTACAATTCTGATGTGGCAGCTGGGTATGCGGTAGGAGGAACTGTCTTAGGGAATCCAGTAAAATAGTATGAGTATTTATTAGTTGAGTTTTGAGCCAGTAGCAAGTTTGGTACCGGTTTAGGATGTTAACATAAGATGTACATCCAAACTATTTGTTAGACTCCTGGTACCTTATGTTTGAAAAGACTACGACAGCAGTGGCAAAGGGCTCGAACCCTAGACAGCGAGAGCTAGACTCCGGATGAGGCGTTCGTTGCTTGGGTTCGTGCATGACAGTGTTAGGATTAGAGATATTTATTTCTTCTTTTCTCCTCTATCCTTATCTGAAGTTCTGAACTAGTTTTTTTCTTCCTTGTTTATTCTCATAATTATTCATTGTCTCCAAAATTCATATGTGCTCCATTGTGCGCAAATGTATAGGGAATTTTGATCTTTGCGATGAGGTGACATGAATCACGGTCTCAGATTCTCCGAACATGTAATTGTCTGAAAAAGTCAAACTTGGTCAACCTACACGACGTATTCCATAATCGTGTCTTAAATTCCGGGGTATTATATAACACACGGGATGCGGCGGTGGCTGGCAACATCAGTGAGCTAGGGTCTTGAGAGACGTAGATTCAGACGGATGAGGCCGGTGCCACCAAAATGCTAGTGAGCCAAAAGTCGATAAGGTGCAGCTTCCCAAGCATCGGAGCTAGAGCCACTATGGGAGAGAATGTTAGTGAGCCATCAACACTAGAGAATACCGGTCCAGGCCAACCGGGACGGGTAGCGAGGGCAAGATCCACCGTGTGCACGACAACACGCCCGGCGAAGACCGTGAGGTCCTTGGCAGAACGTACCAGAACACTTGTAGGCCTGGCGTAGCACCAGCGCACGAAGTAGCCACCGATGGACCATAGCAATGGCCATGGTCGGCGTATATGCGAACATGCCGCAAGACACGTAGCGCTTGCCAGAGCCCTCCGTCGTAGCACCTATGGCTAAGCCCGCCGCTCGACCTCACGCGCGTAGCCAGGAGGGAGGCGCTACCATAGACGGGAGTGCACGGGAAGGCGCTAGTGCTTAGAGCATGCCCTGAGCTCAGAAGCCATTGTCCCCGCGCAGCAATGCCATGGGAAGGCGGAAGCGCCCGATAGTTATGTTCCTTGGGCATGCACGACCTTCGCCGGGGTCCCCTCCAATGGTGGCGACGCAATCAAGGGTCGAATCTAGGAGTTGTGGCGGCTTAGTAGGGTTTCCCATGTTGCCTGGGGCCGACGCAAGGATCGGGCAGTCGGTTCTTGTTATGTTATTTTCTGTCAATAGCATTCCTGTGCAGATCATTCTTTTTCCACATATTCTAGGGCGGGTGTTCTTTTAAAATGATTCTGAGAAGCAATTGGTGGTGGCTCATCAGTTCAGCTAACACTAAAGAGGAAGATGGCTGCCATTGTTTTTTAAGCGTCACGAGGGGATGGGGATTGTGATGATGAGCAGAGATGGCGACCACAGTAAGTGATGGATTGATGCAGAAGGCAACTAAGAACCACCATAGTTGAATAGAAACTATAATAATGTCTTGATGTGCCAAATCTCAAAATAGCTATGAAATCCAATTGCTAGAAATATAATTGGTGTGCATGGTAAACATTCCTTCATGTTGTGAAAAGTTTTTGTCCAAAATGAAGTTTCCTCATTGCTGAAGTTGGTATGCTAACATCAGCCGGTCTTTGGTCAAGAACCACGAATAAATTCATCACAGGAAAAAAGTAAACAGTACAGGATCAGATCAAAATAGGAAAAAAGAAAGGTAAAAACAGAAAGGTAAACAGTACAGGAACAAAATAGAAAAAAAAAGGAAAAAAAGGAAAACCGTAGACGGGATCCTCTTAGCTCGTGCATCTGCGCGCCTGAACTGGGCCTGATGTTCTCGGTGGCCCATATCCGCGGGTGTATGTATGTATTGCCGACACTGCCGAGACCTCCCGTGCCGAGCCCGAGAGCCAACGCGCCGGCGGCCGCCCGTCCGACCGCAATCACACCTCCCACCGCCTGCCCGCCTTGGCTATCTCCGGCGGCCTCACGCCGTCAGCACAAGCACGCCGCCGCCGAGTGTGTGACAGTGAAGCCACCGGGGTGGTGGTAAGTGTGGTCCCACGCCAGGAGCCACATCGGGCCTAGATCGATAACGATGAGCCGCCGTTCCTCGCCAGCGTCGGCGCTCCCGCTGGACGACGAGAATCTCCTCGAGGAGATCCTCCTCCATCTGCCTCCTAAGTCGTCGTCCCTTCGCAGCGCCTCCCTCGTCTGCAAGCGCTGGCGTGGCATCCTCGCCGACCGCTGATTCCTCCAACGCTTCCGCAAGCACCACCGGAAGCCTCCTCTGTTGGGCTACTTCGACAGAATATATAAAGGGGCTAGCTTCACTCCGATGTCAGGCTTCACCCCCATTATGAGCTACATCCCTCGTCTTCACCACCTCAACCTCGTCGACTGCCGCCACGGTGTAGCCCTTTTTCTTGATCACGCACTCCGTGAGATACTCGCGTGGAACCCCATCACCAACGTCTAGCGCCACGTGGCTTTTCCGCTGGGGCTCAACTATGGCATTGATTGCGAGGTCGAGACCGCCGCGGTGCACTGCTCCGCCTCTGATGGTCTCCCCGTGCACGGTAATTGCCACTTAAGCGAATTTACACTAGTATTGGTTGGGAAATATTATAACCAAGCAAAGGCATTAGCATGTATCTACGAATCCAAGTCTGACGTATGGGGAAAAGTTATCTCGACTGCGGCTCGATACACGGTTTACATGCACAGGCCCGCCGTCCTAGTCGGAAATACACTTTGCTGGTTGCTTCTAATAAGCACCGACATCCTTCAACTTGATTTTGAAAGGCAGACGTTTCTTGTGATTAAGAAGCCGACAGACGTCTACCGTTATGTCAACTGCTGGTATTTTCAGCCCTTACGAACAGAGGATGGTGGCCTTGGCCTGGCTGTTTCCATAAAACTGAGCATTCAACTATGGGCAAGAAAGTCCAACAACGATGACATTGTTTCGTGGGTGCTACAGAAAACCGTTCAGTTGGATGACCAAATTTCACATCCTCTGTTCCGGAGTAAAGGAAGATGGGCTGCGATGACGGGGTATGACGAGGACACAAATGTGATCTTCCTATGTTGCGAATCTGGTCATCACTTCATGCTCCAGCTTGACTCGATGCAGTTCAGACATATTGGTATGAAAAGATGCTGGGATTGGAGAATGTGTTATCCATATAGAAATTTCTATACTGAAGGTAATACAAGTTCTCTGCATTGCATACATAACAAAGTACGGTCAATAATTTTGCCAAGAGTTATTCATATTACTTCTGATAACTGTTTGAAGTGATATAGTTGGTGTGACCAAGGGTTAATTAGATACTTAAAAATAAATTGACTTGCTTGTTTCTTTATCTGCATGGTGATGATATTGTCAATTTATTTTTTTCTATATCATTATTTGTTAGCAAAGTATTTAATGATATAATAAAAAATTCATATAACTGTATGTATTGTTGCTTGGCTATCGCTATGTGTGTAAAGAGTTGATACCATTATGTCCTTGATTTTTCAACTAGTCTTTTGTTTGGCACTTCAAAAATTAAAGCATGCTATATTTATTTAATTAATATTTTTCTCAAGGAAAAGTTACTCGATTGGCACATTTAGTAGTATTTCTCTTGACTGATCCTACTAATAACCATTTTCCATACTAGCGTGTATTTATCTATGATGGAAGCCTCTGGTAATGTTAACTAATACTTAAATAGTTATAGTACTAGGGACTGTTTTGTCATTGAACTTGGTCAACTCTAGAATGTTCTGTTTCGGCCCATTCGGCATAATGGAACAAATTCCTCCGGAATAATTCTAGATGAATACATCTTCTCTAAACATCTAAAGTTCCTTAAGCCCATAGCATAGCCTTCATTACTTGGTAATTGATTATTATCGATTTATCGCCTTCCTTGCACCTCTCAAACTGACTTTGCGGAGAAACAACCCTTCGGATCAGAATATCAGGGTCAGTGATCTTCAAAACTCTCATACGATGGCAGTGCTAAAATATTAGTTGTGTCTTGAGGTCAGAACAAGTCGTTAATAAGCTCAACATCCCGTGTTTCACTGTTGGGGTTTATCAACTCTGAGACCTTGTCAGGCAGGATCTATCCATGACAGCGAGTCTAGTTCAGAAAGCAGCATCCATCCTTGATTTGCCAACATAGCCATGTTAGATGAGTGTAGACATTTGTACCAAAACACAATCATTCTCTGCAAGGATTGGCTTCTCTTTATTGCAAGCTTATCCGGCTCCATTGTGTGTTTGCTGAAGATAATAGAGGACTTGTCCATGTTAATAATTTGCCTGAGCTTGTTAATCTTTATGAGTTCTTCGAATGTTATTGTACCATGGTATCAATTTTCCATACGTGTATGCTGAAGCATGTTGTCTCTCTAATGGATTCAGTTATGAATATTGCAGTTTACACCATCATGCTTGTGATTATGCATGTTTTATGATGTATTTATATATATACTATGAAGGTTTTCCTCTTATATATGATAAGTGTATAATGCAATCTAGCTAACAAGCTAAAGACATGTAGGGTACTTGGGTGATGTTCGTTCTACCCTCTTATTTGTAAACTTTTGTATGTTTTAGTTGGTGAACGGTATGTAGATCTGTCTGCGTATCAATGCATTTAATATCTGTAATGCTGGAAGGATTTTATCTTTTTGACATTCAAGCATCGTGCAACATTTGATTTTCATTGTATAGCTAGTTGTCTAGATCTAATCATGCATAATTATGTCCCTATCTTGATATTTGTTCTATTTTTTTTTGTATCAGAGGCGACACAAGAAGATGAGGAAGGTCTTGGACCGGAGAAGATGAGCGGCGCTACATTTCTGGTGTGCAAGTACAATAGTATGAGTATTTATTAGTTGTGTTCTGAGCAGTGGCAAGTTTGGTACCGGGTTATGTGGACCAGATGCTGCTATGATCTATATCTGTACTGTTTGTTAGAGTCCTGGAACCTTATGTTTGAAAAGACCTGCTTCTAGTGCTGCAGAGTTGCAGCTCATCTGCAAGTTGCTGCCAGTTATGTTATTTGCTTTCATTTGCAAATCCTGTTTTGGTTACGAATGTGCAGCTGCTCTTTCAAAAGGGTTGCTAATTTGAGGACACAATCTCACTACGTACATTGATGACCATGGATGTAACAAGCTCGCATGGACAGTGAAAAGCGCAAATTATGTGACTTCTTGTTCATGTTTCTGCTCAGGTGATCATTGGCATCAATCTGTTTGAAGAGAGAACCTCATTGCTGCGGCAAGGAATGGCAATTGGTAACCAATTCGGTACTTTCAAGAGTTCAGCTCCTTATTCCAATGCGAAGTGCATCTACACTATTTAATTGGAAACCACACACTGCTATAATAGACATACAATAATTGGAGTGTTGTTAAAAAATATTGAGCTAGTTTGTATGTTCATCAGGTTTATGTGCTTACCTAACCATGAACAATTTGAATTGTTCTATTGCTGGTAGCGGACCCTGATAGGAACTGACGGTAGCTCAATGCATGGCACATCGAGGGCCGGCCGGTGATGGCAGTGGTGTTCCAGAGCCTCCTGGGCGACATCTGGTGAGGTCAGATCAGTTGTGACAGTGGCCCTGGTCCCCGGTGGAATGGTGGGGCGGCTGCCAGCGACCTCCCTTGCCTGGATCTCGCCGGCTGGGCACCTTCTTGCCAAGTGGCTCGTTTTGGGGTGGAAGAAGGGGCGTACTGCCCTGCACCAGTCGGTGGCGTACGTGTGCCATCGCGGCGGCCCTGGTGGTGGAGGTCCGTGTGCTCATGGGTGGAGCTCACGGCTTGGGTGTGGGCTGGCTGCCATGGTCGTGCGGCTAGCATGGTGGTTGGTGTTTCGGCGTGCGATGGCGATGGTGCAGTTGTCTTCTGACGACTGGTCATACCACGGTTCAGAGGCAGAGAGTGTGCCTGTCGGGGTACATCCTCTCTGGCTTTTGCCCAGGCCGATAGTAGCGGCGGCAGCGAGCATCGTCTCCTTCATAAATGCGCCATTGTGGCTATGCTCTGTCCTTCGTGTTGCTAAGGGTGAAAACCATCATCCTTTGGATTGGGAGGTGGTACGGTGGTATTTTGGTGGCGTTCCCTTCATGAAGATGACGCCTTGAAGTCCATGGTTCCATGGGTGCGGCTTGTTTCTGCGTGCTGATTCAGTCATGGTGGAAGACTTTGCCAACCTCAAGCAGTGCTTTTATTGCCTACATTTAGATTGCTTCGAGTGGATTGGGGTGGTGTAGATGTTCCTTAGCACCATTGTATCGTGCCTTAGGTGTGTGAGGCGTGGTGCTATGTTGTATGCTTTGGGTTCCATGGTTGCTGATTTCTATTACCTGATATTAAAGGGAGGAGGCTTTCATAGTTCTCCATACGTCATTCATTTATATCCGTTGATTTTATGTTAACCACAAATATTGATGGCTGGCATTTAAAAGAAGATGGTTTATCTATCTTTTTCTTCCGACCGAACGGAATCGCTGCCCAATCGATTTGTCTAGCAATCGAATCGACGAAATCACTAATTGAGGAGTACTCGTTGCAAAGATCATTCCAATTCCCCTGTTTGTGACAAGTGGCCCGCATGCAGCGCGCCACTTGTCGCAACCTGAGAGTTTTTCTTTTTTCGTAGATCCGTTTATTCAAAACGTTTTATCTCTCAAACCGTGCGTCCAAATCTCGAATCGCTTTCACCGTTGGATTCCTCGCGTCGAGATCTTCAAAATTAGATCCCATGTTGATAGGTTTTGACGAACTTTTTTTATGAAAAAAACCGGACGAAAAAACCGAACCGGGAGCACGGGTTTTTTCCCTTTCCGAAAGAGGCATGCCCGTGCCTCTCACGAAATCACAACCGTGCCACTCACGGAAGCAAAACCGTGACTCTCGCAAAAGAAAAAAAAAGAAAAAACGCGTTTTTTTTCGTTTTCGAGAGGCACGACTGTGACTCTCGCGAAAGCAAAACCATGCCTCTTGCGGAAGCAAGACCGTGACTCTCGCGAAAGGAAAAGAAAAAGAAAGCGCGTTTTTCCGCACAATTTTTTTTTATTGAAAAGCTAAGGAAGACTGGTGGAAAACCAAAACATAAAAAAACCGTTTAAAAAGCCGAAAACGCGTGCGGAAAAATAAAAAAAATCCGGAGGGAGCGCCCAAAGCGCGACACATGGCGAATGGCTGGGAGCGTGCTAAGTGACGCTGATCGTTGCGAGGCTTCCGAAGGAGCGCTTGTTAACTAGTTGCTCTCTCGAATCGATCGATCTCTGATCTGGCTGGCCCAGGTGCCCTTGACCGGCCCAATCTGATCTCGCTGGCCCGGTGAACTGGGTCAGCCCAAACACAATTGGATGGACTTCTTTCTTTCTTCTTCTTTTGACGGGAGCATAAGGGCATGTACAATGGTTGATAAGATAGTGTTATCTTAAGTTTTGCATTTAAATTAGAGATGACAAAAAAACATGTCTACAATGGGTTATCTCTTAGTCTTATCTTCAATAATTAGTTGTTACTAAAAATATGGTGAGACAGATTGTGCTAAGAGATCATCTCTTGTCTTCTCTTAAATAAGATAAAAACAAGCCTTCTTTTGTGATTTCTCCTTCCTCCGCCTCATCACTTATCCTATGTGGCACTCTTAAGATAGAACCATTGTACATGCCCTAATGGATCGAACTTTCTTTTCTGGCCGTTCATATAAATATTCGTTCAGATACGCGAGGGTCTACGCGTGGCTGCCAGGTTTCAAGTGAATCATCAGACCGAAGCAGTGGCAACAGGATTTCAGATGGTCAAGGCACGACGCCTTCACGACGAGCCGGCCGGCTTATGGTTACGAGTCGAGGCCAAGCACAACGCTCGCCTTCCACCGACAAGGGGACTTCTCGCCGCCGCCGCCTCCCTGATGTACATGATGTGCGCGGGTGGTTAGCGACATGCCCCGGTGATGGAGTTCCTGCAAGGCAGACCATGGCGGCCGTCACGGTCGACGTGACCGCTGGCCCAGATTCTTTCTCCTCGCTGCAAGAAACCAAAGGGAGATTTGTTATACCCAAGGAGTAGCCATCTGCGTATTTGATTATCGTGTATTTAAGCTGCACAATGTATGTACTGACTCTTACTTTCAAGGTAATTTTGGTGAAACAAGGAGATTAAGTCGTGTTGTACTTCCAGGACTATGATTGTGTTGTCCTGGGATGTAGCCGGCATAATTCATCTGTGGTATATGACATGTTCTGTGTTTTGAGGGATCGGTCATATCAAAGTAGACGAACATGCATGCGTGCTCAAAAACTTTTAGCCAAAGGCCCTTGCCGTGCCTTCTTTTTCCCTCTATTTCTCTTTTCTCAATATCTCACCACACTATTATTACACCGACCTAACAGACCTATGACTCGTAATAGGACTCTAATCACCGCACGGGCGCAATGTCCTAACCCGAATAGTACTAAGCCGGACTCTAATCTTGACAAGAATCAACCTAGACTTTCCAATTCCTACACGCTAGTACTAGGACATACTAGGACACGCCAACTCCTGGCATACAAGCCAGCCACGGAACCTTCATTTGCACTGCAAAGAGTTTTCTGGGTAAATAGTATGGAAAGACCTTGCTCATACAACTAAGACTGTCATGGTGGGAGCATTCCCCACCTGAATTTGATCTAATTTCGAAAGGAAATTTGATCCAGTTTGTATGAAAACAGAATAAGAAAACCAAACAAAGTGACCCATTTTATCTGGAAAACAGGGCCAAAAATCTGCACAAGCAAGTTAGTCTCGGTCGACCAGACAACACTGGGCAACAGTCGCACCAAATACACACACACACACACACGGGTATGGAGCTGCCACTCCGACGTCTCCTGCTCCTGCACAAGCCATAACGTCACACGAAACGGATGCCTTGTAGCTCTTGTTACATGAGACGGCCTCTCGCAGACCACGACCGTCGCGCCAAACATCCAGGGCCACGACCCCGACTTACCTGCCAGACCATTCCCAAAGATCTCCTCGACTGCAGAGACCAACCAGACCAGTCTAGTCATGAGGAAGACCCACCATTTAGAGATTTCTTTGTTGATGACCGCTCTACTGGGCCTATTCAGCTAGCTGCTGATTTGATATGCTTTTATTACGAAAACATGCATCTCTAACTAGTTCCGTGAAACTCTTCCTTGCGCCTTTGATCAGGAAATTCGTCTGAAGGCGTTTCATTCAACCATCGGTCCGGAGAGAAATGAAGAATTATCCACCTGGCAAAACTGCATCTGGGCAGATCGAAGGCTTGAAACCATTTCGTACTTGGTTGTTGGAGGGATATGAAACAACCCTCTCTGCGGTAGCGCTTGGGCGACAACCTCCAGGACTGCAGCGCGAGCCCCCTCTTGGCTGCCGATGACAGTGGTGGTCTTTGTATAGAAACAAATTGATCGATTCTAAGAAAACATTGTCTCTTCATCATTGTTTCATTTTAGTCCTTTCATTCTCTGATATCCATGAACACTAGTAGAAAACAGGGCTATGGTCCAGGCCGGCTCAGCCCATTAGTCCCGGTTCAGTGTAGAACCGGGACTAATGTGGGCATTGGTCCCGGTTCGTGAGCCCAGGGGGCCGGCCGGGCCACGTGGGCCATTGGTCCCGGTTCGTCTGGACCTTTTGGTCCCGGTTGGTGGGACGAACCGGAACCAATGGGCCTCGCTCCTGGCCCACCACCATTGGTCCCGGTTGGTGGCCTGAACCGGGACCAAAGGCTCCCCTTTAGTCCTGGTTCTTGCCACAAACCGGGACCAATGAGGTGCCTATATATACCCTCGCCCGCGAGTAGAGCACTCCAGTGCTCTGTTTTTCTCTGGCCGGCGAGGGGAGGGGTTTGTGGTGCTCTAGCTCACCTCCTATGCACATGAGGTGTTCGATGGAATGCCCGAGCCACACTACTTAAACTTTCTCCTCTCGAAGCTCGACCTCCAAACTCCATTTTCCTCGAGATTTGTCTAGATTTAGCGGTCCGTCACGCCCCGTCCCCGTCTTCACCGCCGTCGATCACCCGCGCTGATCTCATCACCGACACCACCGTGGTGAGCCTCTTGTTCTTATCTTCTTTCTAAAAGGAAAAATATTCTTACTTGTCTGTTTAGATAGATACTTGTATCATTTTCTTACATTTATTATTGCATCTTATATAGTGCGATGGTTTTGGTATCCGCCCCCGTCGGCCCTCGTCCTGTCTATGATTCGGATTTGGTATGTATATTATCTTCATAACTATTGGTTCATTTATTGTTTATGAAAATTATGCCGACCAACGTGACATAGATTTTATTTATGTAGGATGTATGTGAATCGGAAATGCCAACCGACCCTATTGTCGAGAGGTTAAATTTAGTTGAAGAAGAAAACAATTTGTTGAAGGAAAAAATAAAATTGAGGAGGAGAAGATGATATTGGAGTTGCATGTTGCGGATGTCGTCGATGATCACAAGATCAAGATGGATGCAATGCGCTTGAAGATTAGAAAGATTAGAAAATATGCCATTCATACCGAGGCTTGGTATCATTATGCCGTTGGATCAATTGTTACTTGGTTGCGATTATGATCGCATTTGTTTTCGCATTGAAATGTTTTACATAGTTTCAATGTATGGTTTAATTAATTAGATGCTCTGGAGAGCTATATGTTGTTAGATGAGAACTATGTATGCACTTTGGTTTTAATGTGATGATGAACTTCTATTAATTTGGACACTTAATTATATATAATGCACGCAGATGAACCGGCAATGGATGTACGGTGACAGACACACCCGCGAGTACATTAAGGGCGTGCATGAGTTTCTCGATGCGGCTGAGGCAAACAAGCAGAATGGTTTTATGTGTTGTCCATGCACTGAATGTGGGAATACGAGGTCTTACTCTAACCGAAAAATCCTTCACTCCCACCTGCTTTACAAGGGTTTCATGCCACACTATAATGTTTGTACGAGGTACGGAGAAATAGGGGTTATGATGGAAGACGGCGAAGAAGAGTACAATGACAACTATGTGTCCCCTGAATACGGTGATGCTGCAACGGGGGGAGTTGGTGAAGATAGAGGAACCAGACGATGTGCCCAATGATGCTGCAACGGGTGAAGCTGCTGAAGATCAAGAGGACCAGACGATGTGCCCAATGATGATGATCTCCGCCAGGTCATTGTCGATGCAAGGACGCAATGCGAAAGTCAAAAAGAGAAGCTGAAGTTCGATCGCATGTTAGAGGATCACAAAAAAGGGTTATACCCCAATTGCGAAGATGGCAACACAAGCTCGGTACCGTACTGGAATTGCTGCAGTGGAAGGCAGAGAATGCTGTGGCTGACAAGGATTTGAGAAGCTACTGAAAATATTGAAGAAGAAGCTTCCAAAGATAATGAATTGCCCGACAGTACATACGCAGCAAAGAAGGTCGTATGCCCTCTAGGATTGGAGTGGAGAAGATACATGCATGCCCTAATGACTGCATCCTCTACCGCGGTGCATACAAGGATCTGAACGCATGCCCGGTATGCGGTGCGTTGCGTATAAGATCAGCGAGATGACCCTGGTGATGTTGACGGCGAGCCCTCAGGAAGAGGGTTCCTGCGAAGGTGATGTGGTATGCTCCTATAATACCACGGTTGAAACGTTTGTTCAAAAACGGAGAGCATGCCAAGTTGATGCGATGGCAAAGTGAGGACCGTAAGAAAGACGGGAAGTTGAGAGCACCCGCTGACGGGTCGCAGTGGAGAAAAATCGAGAGAAAGTACTGGGATGAGTTTGCAAAGGACCCAAGGAATGTATGGTTTGCTTTAAGCGCGGATGGCATTAATCCTTTCGGGGAGCAGAGCAGCAATCACAGCACCTGGCCCGTGACTCTATGTATGTATAACCTTCCTCCTTGGATGTGCATGAAGCGGAAGTTCATTATGATGCCAGTTCTCATCCAAGGCCCTAAGCAACCCGGCAACGAATTGATGTGTACCTAAGGCCATTAGTTGAAGAACTTTTACAGCTGTGGAATGGAAACGGTGTACGTATGTGGGATGAGCACAAGACAGGAGGAATTTAACCTTAGGCGTTGCTGTTCGTGACATCAACGATTGGCCCGCTCTCGGTAACCTTTCAGGACAGACAAACAAGGATACCACGCATGCACGCACTGTTTAGATGAACTGAAAGTATATACCTGGACAAATGCAGGAAGAATGTGTACCTGGCCATCGTCGATTTCTTCCGACCAACCATCAATGTCGAAAGAAAGGCAAGCATTTCAAAGGCGAGGCAGATCACCGAAGAAGCCCGCCATGCGCACCGGTGATCACGTGCTTGCTATGGTCAATGATTTACACTACGTAATCTTTGGAAAGGGTCCCGGTGGACTAGCTGTTCCGAATGACGCTGAGGGACACGCACCCATGTGGAAGAAGAAATCTATATTTTGGGACCTACCCTACTGGAAAGACCTAGAGGTCCGCTCCTCAATCGACGTGATGCACGTGACGAAGAACCTTTGCGTGAACCTGCTAGGCTTCTTGGGCGTGTATGGGAAGACAAAAGATACACCTGAGGCACGAGAGGACCTGCAACGTTTGCACGAAAAAGACGGCATGCCTCCGAAGCAGTATAAAGGTCCTGCCAGCTACGCTCTTACGAAAGAAGAGAAAGAAATCTTCTTTGAATGCCTGCTCAGTATGAAGGTCACGACTGGCTTCTCGTCGAATATAAAGGGAATAATAAATATGCCAGAGAAAAAGTTTCAGAACCTAAAGTCTCATGACTGCCACGTGATTATGACAACTGCTTCCGGTTGCATTGAGGGGGCTTCTACCGGAAAACGTCGATTAGCCATTGTGAAGCTATGTGCATTCCTCAATGCAATCTCTCAGAAGGTGATCGATCCAGAAATCGTACCAAGGCTAAGGAGTGATGTGGCGCAATGTCTTGTCGTTTCGAGCTGGTGTTCCCACCATCCTTCTTCAATATCATGACGCACGTCCTAGTTCATCTAGTCGACGAGATTGTCATCCTGGGGCCCGTATTTCTACACAATATGTTCCCCTTTGAGAGGTTCATGTGAGTCCTAAAGAAATATGTCCGTAACCGCGCTAGGCCAGAAGGAAGCATCTCCATGGGCCATCAAACAGAGGATGTTATCGGGTTTTGTGTTGACTTCATTCCTGGCCTTAACAAGATAGGTCTCCCTAAATCGCGGTATGAGGGGAGACTGACTGAAGGCACTCTTGGAAGAGACTCAATAATATGCAGGGACGGATATTCTTGGTCTCAAGCACACTACACAGTTCTACAGAACTCTACCTTGGTGACCCCGTATGTCGATGAACACAAGAACAGTCTGCGCTCCAAACACCCGGAGCAGTGCGACGACTGGATTACATGTGAACACATCAGGACTTTCAGCAGTTGGTTGGAAACACGTCTCAGAGGTGACAACACTGTTTGTGATGAGTTGTACTTGTTGTCCAGGGGACCATCTTTGACTGTATTGACTTACAAAGGATACGATAAATGGGAATACATTTTACACGTTCGCCCAAGATCAAAGAGCACCACCAAACAGCGGTGTCCGGTTGATGCAGCAACGAGAGCGGAAAGGACACATATATGTTACATAGTGGACATATGGGAACTTGAACTACGGACATGTTTAGGTCCTTTGTTTAAGTGCAAATGGTCAATCTATAGGAGGCGGGGTACAGTAGACCCACAGTACGGAATGACACAGTGGATCTGAAAACCTTGGGTACACTGACGAACCAGTTCGTCCTAGCAATGATGGGGACAGGTTATTCTATGTGAGGACATGTCTACAAACGAGAAAAAGAAAAGATAAGGGAAGCGAATACATCATACGATGAGCCAAAGCGCACATAGTTCTTTCAGGAAAAAGGGACATCCTGGGAGTGGAGCGCAAGACAGACATGTCTGAAGATTATGAAAAGTTTCATGAAATCCTCCTTCAAAGTCAAGCTGACCAAGCATCCTGATAACAATGAAGATATCCATGGTTACGGCGCATAAGCAAATGACACAAGCGAAGAAAAAGTGAAGACTTTCTCCCGCAATAAGCAAATGCTATGTGGGTGAAATTATGATACCATCCCAACTTTCAACTTTTTCAGAGTTCATTTGAAATGCTTTCATGTCTTATGGTTCGAAACTTTGATACTTCGAAAGTGATTGTCCATTTTGTACACGAAGTGCATCAAGTTTTTGTCGTAACCCTCTCTACTTTTTGGAACATGCTATGTGGGTGAAATGATGATACCATGCCAACTTTCAACCTTTTCAGAGTTCATTTTGAAATGCTTTCCAATTTCAGAGTCATTTAGCTCAAAGAATGAATTAATAGCAAACAGAATGAACTACAAAACTTTTATGAAAATAAAAACAATCAATTAAAATATTATGTTATGATCAACTAAAATAAAACTATAATATTCTTCAATAGCAAAAAGAATATAATTTGTGTGACCTAAAATCAAACTATAAGTATTTAATTGTAAGTATAAATAAAAAATAAATAGCAAAGAAGAAAAAAATTCTAATTTTATAGTAAAGTTATTCATAAACTAGTGATTCACACAAATTTTTAAAAATTCAAATTTAAACTATTTAAAATTTAAAACTAATGGCACTAACAGAAAGTTTATAATTTTTGTGACCTAAAAGCAAAAAGAAATCACTAAAAAACTGTAAGTATTTAGTTGTAAGTAGAAATAAAAAATAAATAGAAAAAAAATTCTAATTTTATAGTAAAGTTATTCATAAACTAGTGATTCACACAAATTTTTAAAAATTCAAATTTAAACTATTTAAAATTTAAACTATGGCCACTAACAGAAAAGATTTTATATTTTGGTGACCTAAAAGCAAAAAAAATCACTAAAAATATTTAGGTTTTAAGTAGAAATAAAAAAAAAAAAACAAAAAAATATAGAAATAAAAAATAAAAACCAAAAAAATGCCACCTACTGGGCCTCCACGGCCTGAATACGACTAGAAACCCTACATGGGCCAGGATTCAGGCCCGCAGAAGGCCCAATAGGCCCACAGGCAAAGCAGTGTCAAATTAGGCCCATAGGCCTGCAGTTCAGAGGAGTTCGAGAGGGAGGAGGCAGCAGAGCTTATAAACTGGTGTTGGGCGCTGTCAACTAGCGATGTGGGACTAAACTTTTGGGCGCGGGGCAGCACAAGGGTATTGGTCCCGGTTGGTGGCACCAACCGGGACTAAAGGGGCAATGTCACGGCTGGTGCGGGCCTTCGCTTCCCGCCCTTTGGGCTGCCGAAAAGAGGCCTTTGGTCCCGGTTGTGGCTCGAACCGGGACTAAAGGGGGCAATGGTCACGGTTGGTGCCACCAACCGGGACCAATGCTCCGTCTATATAAGCCACACTTGTGAAAATTTTGGTACAGTTTCTTCGATCGCCGCCAGGCTGCCCCTCTGCTCGCCTCGCCGTCGCCGCCGTTGCCCCTGCCCCGCCCCCGAGCGCGCCCTGCCTCGCCGTCGTCGCCGACCCCGAGCCGCCCGCCGTCGCCCTCGCCCTCGCCCTCGAGCTCCGCCGTCCCCGAGCCCCCGAGCTCCTGCCCCGCGCGCCCGGCCCGAGCTCCGCCGTCCGCCGCCGCCGAGCGCGCCCCGTCCTGCCCTCGCCGACCCCGAGCCCGTCCTCGTCGCCGTCGCCCCCGACGCCGGCCGCCCGCGTCTCCTCCCCGATCCCTCCGGGAGAGGTAGCCCATCCTCTCCTTCCTTCCCTGCTCCAAATTTGCAAAATATTGATATGATGTAGATGTATGTGTATGTATGTATGAGTTGGGGAGAAAGTTTATAATTTTTGTTCATATATACTGTAGATGCATGTATGTATGATGAATTTTGATATTTTTTTGTTCATATATAATGTAGATGTATATGTATGTATGGAATGATATCGATGGATGTATGTATATAGAACATTCGTAGAAAATATGACCAATGTCCCCCTCCGGTTCACTCGGGAACACTATTCGTAAGAAAGGAGAAGAAGAAGGAGAAGACGAGGAGAGGAAGAAAAGGAAGAGGAGAAGAAGAAAGGAATAGAGGAGAAGAAGAGAAAATTAGAATATATATTCTATTTTCTCTTTTCTCCTCTATTCCTTTCTTCTTCTCTTCTTTTTTTTCTTCGACACATGGGGGGGGGTCGAGAACATCGGACATTCATGAGAGAGGCGAGGAAGAAGGGGAAGAAGAGGGAGAAGAAGAGGAGAGGAAGAAGAAGGAAGTCTTCTCCTCTATTCTTTCTTTTCTTCTTTTTTCTTCTTCTTCGTCCTCTTTTTTTTATCGGGAATGAGGGTCGTCGAGAGGTCGAGGAGCGGTAGAGGAGAAACCCTAAATAGAAAGTATCGTCGGTGTGAGATACATGTACCGTCGGTGTCGGACACTACACCCACATCCCACAAGTGGCGCGGGCTTCGACGCCCACGTCACTTGTGGGACGTGGATGTAGTGTCCGACACCGAAGGCCACATGTATCTCACACCCACGATACTTGCTAGCTATTTAGGGTTTCCTCTACCGAAAAGAAGAGGAGAAATAAATAAGAAGAAGAAAAAAGAAGAAAAAGAAGAGGAGAAGAAGAAAGGAATAGTGGAGAAGAAGAGAAAATAGAATATATTCTATTTTCTCTTTTCTCCACTATTCCTTTCTTCTTCTCCTATTTTTTTCTTCTTTTCTTCTTCTTCTTCTTCTTCTTCTTCTTCTTCTTCTTCTTATTCTTCTTCTTATTAGCCAGAAGTAGAGAGATGTTTCCTAGTGTCAAAGTATTGAAGAAATCCATGCCTTCATCATTAAGCCGGAAGTACCAGGGCATTTTGGTAACGAAGTTCTGCAAAGTTGTTTGGAATGGATCCCGATAGAATAATCCGCCTTTTGGTACCAATTCAGCAAAGCCTTCCAATAGCGAATATTCAGAAGGCTCTTGCTGAACTTTGTTACCAAAAAGCGGATTATCCTATCTGGGACTCCGTTCCAGAACAACTTTGAAGCTTCGTACATCATGCACATGTTACTTTCGCCTAATGATGAAGAACATGGTTTTGTTGAATCCTGAGACACTACGCAACCTCCCGACCCCTCGGCGATCCTATCGAACATGAGAGGAAGAAGCCCTCGTTCCCGATAAAAAAAGAGGAAGAAGAAGAAAAATAAGAGGAGAAGAAAGAATAGAGGAGAAGATCTCCTCTATTCTTTCTTCTCCTCTTTTTTTTCTTCTTCTTCCTCTTTTTTTATCGGGAACGAGGGTCGTCGAGGGACATAGATGTAGTGTCGTCGTTGTCGATATATACCCCCTCCCGATAGCTTACTATGATTAGTAGCTAGTTCTACGTTTGGCACCAATATATCCAATCTGTCATGTTTGAAATAATAATTGCCATGTTGTAAATATTTGTAGAAAAAACTATGGACACTGCCCTAGACGAAGCAAACAAAAGAAGTCGTTGTTTGAGGGACATAATCACAGAAGGAAGTGATGCATCTCGTTGTTTCTCAACGAAACCGATGGTCTGGAAGGAGAGGGTGAACAAGCTGGCTACGGTGACCTAATGCCGGTGCAAGAAGAAGAACATGAGGACGGCTCCGGTGACCCAATGCCGGTGCAAGAAGGAGACCGTGATGACGGCTCCGGTGACCGAACTGAGTCCGGCCAGGTATATATATTAGTTAAGCCTATGCTGACTAGCTGATTGATGCATTCATTGTTTTGGTATGTACACATATTAATTAAGTCTTTGTTCTTTTTTCTAGCCCTCCGGATCGAGCACAACTTCGGTAAAGAGACGAGGCCCGAAGAAAAAGTTGAGCTCGGATGAAAAGTTTGAGATCATAGCAATCGCGCCCGACGGCCAACCTATTGAACCCCTCCGGACAAAGAGCGCATTTGTTGCTCAGTGCGGGGTTCTGGTTAGGGACAAGATCCCGATAAGCATCCAACAATGGTTTAAGCCGGCTACAGAAGACCCTGAGGTCTCTATGTCAATGATATGCAGAAAAATGATCTTTGGACTGAGCTGAAGTCAAATTTCACCCTACCGCCTGAGGATAATCCAGAGAACCCAGTTAAAGAGAAATTAATCAAGTCTTTTGCTCTGAAGAGGATGGCAGAACTATTCAGGAGGTGGAAGAAAGAGCTGAATAAGTTTGTCGAAAATAATGAGACACCAGAATTTAAGGGCAGATATGAGAATATCAGAGATCACTGGCCCGCATTTGTGGCCCACAAGACATCGGAAAAGAGTAAGAAGATGTCGGCGACAAACAAGCAAAATGCTGCGAAGAAGAAGCTTCACCATCGCACGGGGTCAGGTGGCTACCTCGTAGCCCGGCCTAAGTGGTCCAAGACTGAGAATGATCTGGTTCATAAAGGGATCGAACCAGAGACAATTAACTGGCCAGACCGTTGCCGGACTTGGTTCTTCGGGGCTGGCGGAACACTGGACCCTGTAACAGGGAAGTGCATTTGGACGAACGATCAAATGGACATACCAGTCAGTAAGCTTAAGCAGTATATCGAAGCAGCGCAGGAAGGGACGTTCTTTCCAGACAGAGAGAACGACGAGCTCACAATGGCCCTCGGGAATCCTGAGCACCCTGGACGGACACGAGGCACGCCAGGCTCCATTCCGTGGAAGGTTGGGTTTCCGGACGCAGGCGGTTACAAATCCCATGAGAGGAGGAAAAAAGTGCAGCAGACCCAAATGCAGGCGCTGCAAGCAAGGGTAGACGCGATAGAGGAACGAGAAGCAAATCGCAGCAAACGTACTGCCGAAGCCTCCCCCGAAGCTACCCCGCCATCTCAGCGCAGAAGCAGCGTGGCTTCCACCGAGCTGCTTCAGCCGGAGCATGCCTTGATGGCTCCTGCCAGCTATCCCGTGGATGCTATCACGGAGTCTCAAAATTGCCACCTTATGACGCAATGGATGAATTTGAAGGTCAAGGCGGCTGTTGGCTCTGTTTATCGTACTGAACCCGGCGCAACTTTTCACTGCCGGCCGATTCCAGAAGGATATGCTAGGGTGATGGTGGATGAAATAACGGAGGGATTTGAGGACCTCCAGCTTGACCACCCTACCGGTGAAGGGGAGACTCGGCTGGGGTCTGCTCTGAAGACTCCATGCCTATGGCGGAAGGAGCTCATCAACCTTCCGAACTGGACGCCTCTGCCTCCTCCTCCTCCTCCAGCGAGTCAGGGCACTCCGCCTCCTCCACCGCCTCCTCCTCCGGTGAGTGATGATCAGGGCCCTCGGCCAGCTCCTTCTCTGGCGCGTGGCGGCACTCCGCCTCCTTCTCCGCCTGCGCCGACGCGCCCGAGCAGCCAGCCTCCTCCTTCTCCGCCTCGTCAGCAAGGGCGGAAGAGACCTGCCGCCGCTCCAGCTGCTCCGGCGCGTCGTAGTCCTTCTCCTCCGCCTCTTAAGCAAGTAAAGAAGACAACCGCTACGTCTGCTCGGTCGGCGTCTAGCAGTACAACCAGAGGCGGGAGGACATACAGATTCGGTCCTTCTCTGAAGACTCCAGAGAAGTTACCATACGAGAGGACCCAGGAGGAGAACGCCGAGATCGCGCGAGAAGAAGTGAAGAAATTCTTTGAAGGGGTGAAAGCAAAGAAACATCCACCTCCGGAGGAGAAGGTAGATCGGGTGAAAGTGAAGCGCACTCTGGCTGCCCTGACAAAACCACCGAAGTCTGATTCGCCGAAAGGAAACTATGACCGCATTATTGGAAAGGAATTTGCCGAAGCGGAGCGGTCGGGAAGTACTGTCAGTGATCAAAGGCTGAAAGAACGACGAGCTGGGAAACAAATTGCCCAGCTCGGCGAACAAGCGAAGCAATCGTGCCCCCCGCTCAAGGTGCCTAGCCACAACGTCGATAATGATCCGAGGATGGTGCCCGGTTATAGCAATCTTGCAGATTACCTGCCCGACGAAGTACATTATGAACCCATGGACGTGCAGATACAAAGATACGAGTACGGGAAGCCTCTCGTCAAAGATGAAAGATCTCTATCAACGATGATGCGAAGATTGCATGATTGGTACTTGAAAATCTGCAGAGACTCTGGGGGGAGGAGTACTTTGTATGCGAGAGTTAAACCGGAGCATGACCTCGTTGGAATTGATCTGTTGCCTGTTCCATTTGAGGAGTTCTTCAGTTTTTCAATCAATTGGCCCTCGATAAAGCAACGGTCACCTGCTACTGTCTGTAAGTAGTACTACTTCTGTCATTAAGTCTCTCTATATAGCTCAGCTCTTTCATTGCATGTATTTATAATTATCCTCACTATATTATGCAGATTGAAGATCGTCGAATTGAAGAAAAGACAAATCGGTGATATTGGGTTCATTAACACAAATATCATAGATGCAACTCAGGTTAAATTTCATGCCGCAGATACCGAGGCCAACTTGCTACGATCGTTGGTAATAAATGAAAACAAAGATATAATACTCTTTCCTTACAACTTCAAGTGAGTGTTACTGTCTTGTGCATATTCGGTTTCCCTTATATATTAGTCAAGGTTATAGTAATGTAATTGATGAGTTATGCATGCGTGTGCAGTTTCCACTATATTCTCCTAGAGATTAAGCTTGAGCAGGGACTAGTAACCGTCTTAGACTCAAGACGAAAAGATCCCAAGGACTATGCAGAACATGACTCAAATGCTCGAGAAGTAAGTTAAATCGATCATTATCCACCATATCAGCAACTTTGTTCATTTTCTGATATATCAAGTAATTGTTTTCTTTGTCCGGCAGGGTTTGGAGAAAATTTACCAGAAAAGCTCCGGGACTGCCGAAGGAGCTGCAATTTAGACACCCGAAAGTAAGTACTAGCTATAGTAGCATTTTAAGCGCATCTACTAGTCATTCAAGCGCTAGTTTCATCAATACCATTTGGCATTCTTGCTTATCAGTTTGATTAACCTCTATTTCTTGTAAAGTGGTTGTGGCAGGAACAAGGGAATGATTTCTGTGGATACTATGTTTGCGAGTCCATCCGCCACACGACCTGTGAGCGGGGCTACACTGACGAACAATATGAAGTACGTAAATAACAACATTCACACTTTTATTTTATTACCATCATTTGTGTTGAGTTTCATTCATTCATATATATATATATATGTGTGTGTATTGACCCCCTTCTTTAAATTAGATGTTTCGGAAGCGGGATGAACTCCTAGCACCAGCTCGCATGCGAGGAATTCAAGAGGAATTGGCGGCATTCTTTCTTGACCACGTGATCCCTGAAGACGGAGAATTCTATGTGGACCCTGAGTCCGTATGATTATATTTGTAAGAGATAATTATTGTATATATGTAGCCGGTAGTGTCAGATAGATATACGAGAACTTGTTGTTCGACCAATCTCTCGGAGAAGGAGAGGTGGTCGATATCACTTCTCTCTGTATATATGCATATATGTTCATGACGATCTTCTGTTTCCTTCGTTTGCTTACTAGCTAGCTAGCGTGTCTAGTCCTCTCTATATACGTATATATGTATAGTATGTAGCATCGACCAAGCACGGACAAAACAGAGGACACTTCTCTCTATTAATTATAACTAGCTAACATAATATATGAAACACCTAAATTAACCCCCCAAAACCCCCAACCGCCCCCCCTTTCAAAAAAAAAACAAAAACCCCAGCCACAGAAGTGCTGACGCGTGGATGCCTATTGGTCCCGGTTGGTGCCACCAACCGAGACCAAAGGGTCTCCTGACTAGGCTCTGCGCACTGCCCACGTGGAGGGCCTTTAGTCCCGGTTCTGGATTGAACTGGGACTAAAGGGGGGAGGTATTAGTACCGACACTTTAGTCCCGGTTCCCGAACCGGGACTAAAGGCCCTTACGAACCGGGACTATAGGCCCTTTTTCTACCAGTGGAAAATGTCCCCATAATTCCCATTTAACCCCTCGGGTTATCCAAGCTTTACGGTCAGCCCCTCTGGCTTACTATATTTTACATTCCATTCTGTATTCCTCTGATATTTCCCCAGATACTACACTTGGGGCAAAACCATCTTTTCAAATCTAACATGACACAGTTAGTACCAAAAATTGGCGAAAGTTTCATAGTAGAAAAAAATAGACTGAGTGCCATATATGGAATACAAATTATTTGAGGGCCAAAAAGAGAACCATATTTCTATCCACAACCAAATAAGAAATTCTCTCTTCTGTTTATTTATATGTGCCCCCATCCCCCTCTTCTTGTCGTATGAACCCTAACTTCACGGATGGATGGATCTGGGTTGATGATGGATCCAACACCACGGATACTAGCGGGTGAGTCTCAATCGAAACCATGGATCTTGAATCTTGTGTTATTAATCAAGGGAGAATTTTTAATCCGTGCGCAGATCAAAGATGGTTAGCTTGGATGAACCGCCGCCAATCCTCATCGACGATGCATCCGCTCGAAGATGAGGACCTCCTCCAAGAGATCCTCCTCCGTCTCCCTCCCCAGCCATCCTCCCTCCCCCGTGCCTCCCTTGTCTACACACGCCGACACCGCATCCTCTCTGACCCCAAGTTCCCCCACCGCTTTCGCAAGCACCACCAGAAACCTCCTCTGCTCGGCTTCTTTCCGGTTGTGCACGTAGGCAGCCGCACCTTCACTCCCATCCTGGATAGACCTGACTGCATCCCAGCAACGCGATTTGCTCTTCCACAGGGCCACGACCTCCCCCAAGACCAATGGCACTTCATGGGATGTCGCCACGGCCTCACTGTCCTAATCAACGCATGGCAGCGCCAAATCGTCATGTGGAATCCCCTCACTGGCCAACTGCGGCATGTGACTTTCCCACAATCGATCAGGTACGAACATGAGATATTTTGTCATGCTATGGTGCTCTGCGTTGACCCCGAAGATGGGCATGTGCATGGCGATTGCTTCTTGAGCCTTTTTAAATTGGTTATGGTCAGTGTCAGAGACAGGGAAACATTTGCTTGTCTTTATGACTCAACATCTGGTGTATGGGGAAATATTTTATCGATTGTGACTATGGGTACAAATATTTTCATAAGGCACAACATCCTGGTCGAAAATGCATTTTACCTTCATGGAGGTGAGATCCTTGCCTTTGATCTGGAAAGGCAGAGTCTTGGTGTGATTGACATGCCAAGTGATGTGGACCTTCGTGACTTCGGGACTTCTCAGCTCTTACGGATGGAAGATGGTGGACTTGGACTTGCTGTTTTGTCATTTTTAACCATTCAATTATGGTAGAGGAAGTCAGATTGTGATGGAGTTGCCAGATGAGTGCTGCTAAGAAAACCATTGAATTGGAGGATCATCTCGTTCCATGCAGAATTGGTCATGATTGCATAATTGTAATGGTACTGATAGCGGGGTATGATGAGGAGAAAAATTTGATTGCACTATCTATGACGGGTGGCAACTTCATGCTCCAGGTTGGGTCAATGAAGATCAGAAATATTTGTAAAGGAGATCTCATAAGTGATGAGACCTTTTATCCCTACACAAATTTCTATACTACAGGTAATATCTGCATTGCACAAGCAACAAATATCCTATCGGGTTTCTTTGTCTGAGTATTGTATCAATTTCTTTAGGGTCATAAAGGGGCACATGATTGTTGTATTATTTTTCCCGTAGTTAAAAAATCAAATAGGCATATAAGTACAAAATTTAGTTGTTTTTTTTTGTCGGTCCAGTGATCTTACAATGATGGAATTAATTAGTTTACTACTAGGATGTGTTCATTATTTCAACTAAAAATTATCAATTTTAGCATATTTGTTTGCTACAAAAACTATATCAACACCACCCAGAGATAGAATGTACTAATACTACCAGTCCTACACCATAATTTTCGGGTGTTCACATACGTAGTATGAATTAATTGACACAACCACCTAAGGCTTATGTGCCACCAACATTAGAACCTTTAGTTAAACGAATAGAAGATAGTGTGACACATGTATCAAAAGTTTCCCTTTTCTCACATTTAACCCATGGACATTTCAGTTCAACTGATACCTTACAACATTTAATTTACAGTTTGAGGAATGGTATGCTGACGCTAGTTTCCTATCTACAGAATACGCCATCTCAGCTGGCTTCAGAGTCACAAAATGCACCATCAGGCAGGCAGACAACAAGGTGTTGGCAAATAAGCATGTAGGTACCTACCAAGAGTAAAAGACCTTGGAGAAGGATTCGGCTTGCAAAAGAATTTTTGGGAAGTTTACCATTGGTGCACAACTATGATAATGCTTTCTCACATCTCCTATCAGATTCATATAGAATTAATGCAGTGGAATGAGCTTTTAAAAGTGTCCTGATACTTCTTTTTTGTTTTGGGTGTGTATACATTGTGCCATATTATAGATGCGAGTATTTAATTCAAGAATTGATTTATACATTTTCAAGTCAGTCTAATTCTAGATCTACCATCGCAATTTTCTTGTTCTGAATTGCATTAAAATGTGCCCCTTGAGTTTACGATTACCATTTCCGACACTTGTGTTCAGTAAGTTTTTCAAGAAAGATCACCTTGCAGATATTATAGAAAAAACACCTTGCAAGTAAGATCTTCTCATGCATACCATTTTAACATCTTCCAGAAGAACACTTCAATTACAGGTGCATAACTTTCTTATTTAAGTTCAAAACTCCTTGACCTGGACATAAGCCAACACCGTCTGGTAGCGCTGGATAAGTTGGTGGGCAATGCATGACTAGTGTTTGTTTGCATGGGTTATGTGCAAAAGGTCATAACGATGTCTCCTCCAAGCTCGGTCACCTTGCCATGTGCAAAAGGCCTTATGCACCCTTCTTGATGGACATGGAATATTAAATAAAAATACAAATATATCGAGGCTTGTTGTTTCGGTTCAGGTGATCATTGGCTTCAATCCGATCAAAGCGAGAACCTCGTTACTACTGCAACGAAAGGAATGGCATTACGTAACCCACTTTGTTACTATTGAGGGTTCGGTTGCTTATCCCGATTTGTAGTGCATCAAAACTATTTATTTTGGAATCAAACACTGCTATAATAGGCACACAAGAATTGTAGTGTTCTTGAAAAGTATTGAGCTAGTCTGTATGTTCATCAAGTTCCTGTACTTGTGTAACTGTGCACAATTTGAATTATTCTAGGTACTACCCTTGATGTGCACCTCAAAGAGTTTTCTGGGTCGATAATAATATATAGAAAGACACTTACTGTCGAAAGATCTTACCTTGCCGTATGTATATATCTACAATTTATCTTTCCTTAAGAAAAACAATGGTTGAATCATTTGGTGCATTTCAACTTTCTCATGCATGGGCTAAAATCAAAGACCACACTTGACAAACCGTGGTTAGTATAAGTTCCAGAAAACAGTCCAATGTGTCAGAGTTGGAGTTTTGTGGTAATCATGCATGAGAAAGACACACTATTTGGAGATCTCACTGCTCAAGCCCGCTCTACCGGGGCTATTCAGCTAGCAAATGATTTGATATGCTTTATGAAAACACGCATCTTAATGATATTCTATGAAACTTTGTCTTGTGCCTTTAATTTGGAAATTATTTTTGTGTCTTCAAACCACCGAGTCAGAAAAAAAAACATTTTCAACCAGGCAAAATGCATTTGTAGTCTTGGACACACATGACGGGTTTCTGTCCTTTCAAAACTTTTGCTCATGCTGTAATATGTTTTGTAATGTCCACCAGCATGCCAAACATGGTTTTTGCGGTGCGGGGCATATAGGTGAAGGGAGAGCAGCTATGTTTCATTTATGATCTTTTCGTATCGATTGCAACTGCTATTGCGGAGGGCATGCTTGCGGGCACTGTCAAGAAGGATACTACAACTCGTACAATTTGATTTTTGTTTGTTCTTGCAATTGATTGATGTGAGTACTACTACTCATGCTGAGTTATAATTTGATAAGTGCGCTGATGGAGCTTTAGGTTTGAAAGAATTTCAGAAATACTTGATTTTTTTTTCGAGGACGCAAAGAGGGAGTGGATAGGAAACCTCATCTTATCTTTATCATTTCATTTTAGTCCTTTCATTCCTTTTTATCCCCAAAAATGTCTCCATAATTTCCATTTCAGCCCTTCGGTTATCTAAACTTTATTGTTCAACCCTCTAGCTCACTGCATTTTATATTTCTATGACGTTTTGGTCACACAAATGCACCAAGGGCAAAAATGTATTTCCAAGTCTCACTTAACACGGTTAGTATCCAAAATCGATGGAAGTGCCATAGTAGGAAACAAATAGCTGAGTGCCATGCATATGAAAGAAGAATAATTTGAGAAACACATTGGGAAACCTGAAAAAAAAGTGACACTCAAATCGCAAACAGAAAAGACCATTCTACCCCTGTGTGGCATTAGTATTCTTTACATTGGAAACGAAAAAAAAAGAAAAAGATAACCCCTCCCCGTCCCCCGCTGCCCGTAGGCGCCGGCGGCGGTCGCCCTCCTCGCCCCTGCCGGCGCCCGGCCGTCGTTCGCTCCGACCTCCGACCGCCCCACGCGCCTGCTCCCTCTGCCCCTCCCCCCGGCCTGCCTCGCGTCCGCCCTCTGCCCCAACTCCCGCGCGGGGCCGATCCCGCCGCCCGCAGGAGCGCTTCGGCGCTGCCCGCGCCGGTGGCCGCGCCGGGGAGGCCGCGTCCAGGAGCTGGTGTTGGGAGCAGTTCCGCGCCTGGATTCCCGCGGCCTTAGCTACTGTCAGACAGAGAAAAAGCTCCAGATTTTGCTCAGATGTGCCGCCGCCGCCGCCATTCCTCAGCCGGGCCGGCGCTCCCGCTGGAGGAGGAGGACCTCCGAAGCCTTCCGCCTTCCCCCGCGCATCCCTCGTCTGCAAGCGCTGGCGCGGCATTCCTTGGCCGCTACCGCAGGCACCACCGGAGGCGCCCGCTCCTCGGCTTCATGACAAGGTGGGAGTATGGCATGAGGCACGAATTCGTCCCTCTCCCGCACAAGAAGCCCGACCGCATCCCCCCGGTGCGCTTCGCCGTGCCCAGGAGCTGCACCATTCATGGGCGCTGGCAATTCCTCGGCTACCGCCACGGCCTTGCCGGCATGCTCAATGTGTGTGGGCGTGAGGTCGTCGTCTGGGATCCCCTCACGGGCTGGCAGCACCGCGTGCCTTTTCCACCGGGGATCCGCAACTCCGAGGGGGAGGGTTTGTGGATATGGCACACGCCGCGGTGCTGTGTGCTGATGCTGATGTCAAATGTGGTTGTTCTGGCTACGTTTTTTGGCGACTTCGTGCTCCTACTTGAGTCAATGCGGTTCAGAAGAATTTCTGAAAGAAATGGCTGGGATAATGCCATCCATTATGCCTACAGAATTTTCTATACTGCAGGTAGTACATCTGTACCTTGTGCGTAACAAGATTCATCCAAACACTATCAGCATGTGCTTCTCTATTAATGTCTATGCGATTAAGGGCCTACTAGATATTTAAGAATAACTTGAGTTGTTTGGGTTTTCATCAGTCTGGTGATCTTCTGGAAAACTGCCAATGTAAATCTTTATGTTATTACCAGGCTAAATTATGTCTAGAACAGAAATATAACTATATTTATTGCTGCCTGGTCATTGCTAAACTATGTTTCCGTGCTTGTTTTTACTTTTATATCATAAGTTCATTAAATTTGAATAGCACTAAGTAATGCTATTTTTGTGACAATGTTTTTGTTGGACCTATTGGACATAGCTGGTACGAATTATCTTCTGAATAATTATGGATGGATGCATTTTCTATGAACTATGTTAAAGGATTATTGCCATTCTTTCTTCCACTTGGCAATAGATTTGGCTTCATTTAGTGGCCTTGTCACAAAAACTGCAACGTTCCTTAATTTTCATTGGTTTATTTGCCTTATTTTGCTTGTAGGCAGGGGAGTTGGTTGGACGTGGTTGGATCTGAAACTCTGAGCACGTGAGATCCGCTAATGTGCTATGTTGGTTGACCAGGTGAGGTGAAAATTTATGTTTTTACCGTGTGTATTTTTTGTTGCTTGGTTACTTAATTTATAAAATGATGTAGTGCATGAATATGATTAATTTCTGAACTGTTTATTTCTTTACATTTCCAAAAAGCATACCTTTGAGTAACATACCAGATGTTTCTTTGTTGTATTCCTTGAGCCTCTCATGTGCACATGATACACCAAGTGAATCTCAAATAATTGGAAAATCTAGGAGGTTTAGTTTTTTGCCTCTGATCGCAGACATTTGAGTCACTGACTGCGATCATGTGTAGCCAAAAAAAAACTTGACAGAATGTCAGTGTTACATTGTGAAGGTGTGCCTGTAGAACTAATTGTTCTTCGATCGCTAGGATGATGTTTGTTTTGTGTTGTTTCAATAGAATTTTTTTATTTGACGAGAAACATTCATAATAGGGGTGTCCCCTGTGCATGAGTGTATGATCGGCAAGCTGTGGAGCATGGTGGGGGAATCGGCCTTTGAACTGGGCCCCTTAAGCTAATATACCTTAGAGTGTCAATCATTTGTATTTTCAGAATGCTGTTGTATAACGGAATCAATGTTTCATGGCAGTATGCTGAAGCACGCCGCCTATCGCATGAATCGTATGCTCATGGTTATGCATCCTTTTCAGCATACTGCCTCTCACATGATTCGTATGCTCGTGGTTATGAATGCTTTCTCATTCAGATATGTGTGAGTGAAGATTTTCCTCTTATATGACAAGTAGTGTATAACAAATCCAATCTGACAAAAAGTAAGGTACCTGGGTGAGGGACCCTCTAAGACGAGTTTGTATGTTTGGAGGGATATCAAGGCATTTATTATATATATATGTTCTGCATGAACTGTTCTATTATTTTTGCTTTTGGGTGCTGCATAGTGTTGCCTGCGTTGGACTTCCGTTTGTAAAACCACTTTTTAAAATCTATCCAGACCCTTGTTCGTGCTCAATTACGCCCATCCTGATCCTTGTTCTCTTTTGCTTGAAACAGGGACGCCATGTGAGGAACAGGGGATATTGGGAAGGTCTTTAGATCAGAGAACTTTCCTCGCACAGCCTATCTTAGAGTATGTGCGAACTTTTGTTTTGAGCCAGTCATAAGTTTGTTGGGTACTACTGGATTAGGATGTTAGGTGCTCCTCTGCCCTGCTTTTGAGAACCCTTGTATGCTTATGTTCGAAAAGGCCTATCTGTATGTTCAGAGTCTAATCTACCTGCGTTGCGACACGTCTTCTCCTTTTGGTAGTTGTGTTCTAGTTAGCAATCTGCAGCTCTTCGACTTGATGCCATGTATTTTGGAACATACAAACTGGTAGTGACGTTCTTCCTCAACACGCCAACTCTGCTCACCGTTCCTCATCCACAGACCACAGTGATTCCTCTGCCACACACATAAAGCTAGTAGGTGATCTGACTGCAGTGCAGTGACCCTGTATGTAGGCACCCAGCATCTAGTGCCCTCAACTATTCCTTGTTTATTCCAGGCACCATCTAAACCAGTAATCATGCATGCACTTTGTACCATTCCTCCACTCACCTTGCCTTTATGTATCCCCCCTGCCTGCTCCAGTTACCAATGCTTGGCATTAACATTAGTAGTAGAATTAGCATTGCTCTCTCACATATAAAGCTAGTGACAAGGCACCTGATAATGCTCTCTCACATCACTACATGCATAGGAATTGTCCCACATGCACCTGATAATGCTCTCACATGTAGTATATATTATGTATACTACAGGACAGATAGGATCAAGTCTGCTGCCTGGATAGTTAGAGCCCACCACCTAAGACCAGTGACAAGATACCTCTCTGGTTTGTGCAGAATCAATGGGGTGGATTGAGCTGCTGAAGCCGGTGGCGGCCATGATCGCCTTCGACACGCTCTTTGCGGTGATGACAGTGCTGGTGAAGAAAGCGCTCGATGACGGCCTGAACCCTGTCGTTCTTATCGCCCTTCGGCAGCTTGTCGGCGCAGCTTTCCTGGCGCCGATTGCCTACTTCAAAGAAAGGTTTGTGGAGAAGATCTTAGCCTTCAGAGTTCAGTTGCTGAATTGTTTTTGTATGATGTTTAGCACCTGGAAACTCATGCTGATGATATGCTGCTACTGCTACATGCATGATCCTGTCCTCTGCATGTTTATCTGAAAAGCTCCTGCTAAGCTGATGTTGCACTGTATGATGTTTTCAGAACCTTGAGAAGTATCTCTTCCTTGGTTTTCTAAATGTTTTGTTGTTGTATACTACTGTATATTTCCGTATCTAGAAAATTGCCGCTGAAAATTTCTCCTAATTATTTGTAGTTGATTTCAGGAATGCAAGACCAAGATTCACAAAGGAGATCTTTGCCTACTTGTTCATGAGTGCTCTACTTGGGTAATGTTTTTGTTCTTTTGGAGAATCCTAATTGGGTAATGGTACTTCTGTCTAGGTTCAATGGAGGAGACAATTCAAAAGAGTGCTGTAAATTAATAGTGTTTTCCTTTTTTTTTGTCTGAATGTGTGTATAACTGTATACAGGGCACTATTCGCTCAGTATCTGTTCTTCTTGGGCTTGAGCTACACCACTGCAACACTGGCTGCAACTGTCTCCAATATGACCCCAATCTTCACCTTCCTGATCGCCGTCCCTCTTCGGTCAGTTTCTTAATAATTGACATATTGCTTCAAGTCACAAACTGTTCATCCAGACTGAAACTAGTTACACAGGTCGGAAACAGTAGATGTGAGGAGCAAGGCGGGTCTGGCGAAGATCGCAGGAACACTAGCGTCTGTCAGTGGTGCGATACTGCTGAGCCTGTACAAGGGTGCTGCCCTGACTCACACAGCATCTTCGACCCAAGAACACGGTGAAAATAGCACAACGGGCAACAGTGGCAGCAAGGGAAGATGGTTGCTGGGCTCGGCGTTGCTGCTGCTGAACTGCATCACGTTCTCATTATGGATGCTGCTGCAAGGGAAGCTCACCAAGAAGTACCCTGCAGTCATCTCCAGCACTGCATTCATGGCCTTGATCAGCTCACTGCAAGCAGGGGCACTGGCAGTCACCACCCAAAGGCACCTCTCAGTTTGGCTGCTCCGAGGAAGTATACAGATTGCAACCGTTCTTTTCGCGGTACGTAAGATATGGCTCAAATACCACCAACCTGTAAAGAATCAATAAAATCTTCTGTTATCTATAAAAAGACCACCAAGTAATCTTTTCTTTTTCGAGTATAGCTATTTGATCCCACTTGTCTGGACAAAATGGTTTAACAGTCTAGCAGTCTTGCTTATATTATCCTATATGTTTGGGGTTGGATTTGGTAATGTAAGGAGACTTCACAATTCTTCATGGCTCTGATAGTTATGAACACATGGCCCCACGAGTTAGACACATGCCATGATCTGGGGCAAAAAATTGTAAATTCAGTTAGAACAGGAATTTTCGACACAAAGAATGGTTCAGGTTCAGCGTAAGTACACTGAAACTTTGCATTTTTGCTTTACAGGGAGTGGGAGTATCGGGGATAGGATATGTGCTGATGACCTGGTGCATCGAGAAGAGAGGGCCGGTGTTCACTGCAGGCTTCTTGCCTCTCATTCAGATCATTGCTGGAGTCCTTGATCTCCTCGTCCTTCATGAACAGCTTTACGTGGGAAGGTATTGGCCTTTACTAAAGTTTAGGAGAGAAACTGCATGACAGAGAAATGTGCAAAATAAGTATAAACTCTATTTAGTTGTTCAGTAGCACATCATGTGAAATATCATGCTTGTTAAGTTAGCTATTTACTTTCTCAAAGTCTAGTAGACTAGTACAGATCATGCGTCCTAATTAGATAGAAAAAATCTCTGAAATAAAATTCTGATCCAGATATCGTTGTACACTTGTACTATGACTTATCACCTACAAGGACTAAGAATTGACATGTTTCATAAATGTTGCAAGTGTAAAAATACCTATCAACATCGACTCTCAGCAACGGACTAACAATTGACATATTGCAAAGTTGCGTACAGAACTATCGGCCAAACAACAACTTTGCTTTAAGACATAGAACTTCGGCAAAACAACAGAAAGTCACACTTTTGTTTCTCTTTTTGTCCTTGAAGTGTGGTAGGTGCTGCTCTTGTCATTGGAGGCCTCTATCTTCTGCTCTGGGGGAAGAGCAAGGAAGCATTGTCAGCTGCCATTTTATCAGAGAAAGGACTGGAAGAAGATAAGGAGACACAGGAAAATTTGTGAAGTATTGAAAGGGCATTCCTAGTAGTTAGTGGGGATGTCAAGAATGACCATAAATGTTCCATCTATCTGCCCTGGCCCATGCTCTATGTACGTTGCTACAACTTTGAATAAGTCAGTGTCATATTTGTGCTCATTGTGCACTTTACTTTCTGGTAGTGTGGTGCCTGGTGAGGTTGCCTTCCTTGCCTGGTATTCAACAGTGTACCAAATGATTACAGAAAACACTCGTTGGTGGGTTTTACCGCCTTCATTGGAATGCAAAAACTAGCCCTAATTTGTCATTGAAAATGACAGTTGCGCAGGAGTAAAATCACACTAACAAGCACAAAGGTGAATGGTCAGTAGTGGTGTTTGAGTTGAGCAATTCACTGCATCTTGTCATAGTATTGCTGACTCAAGGATAGCATTGCTGGTTGACATATACCAGGTCACCTTTTTTACTAATGGCAAGTATTAGGTTCTTTTGGAAGTTTTCTTTATGTTAGGAAGTGAGGCGACTAGTCCACATACATAAAAAGGAGTTTCTGCAGTCTCAGTGCTTCCGTCCTTTCTCCACTTTCTTGGCATCTTATGTAATTTTGGTCGGGGCACCAGAAAAGGTAAGGGGCTGAATCAGGACATATATTTTACTTTCACGTTTGCACTACCAATTTGATTCCTACTGTCTACTGATATGCCATTTTATAGATTATTATTAAAAATCTTCAGTAGTACGAGTAAGTTGTCACAAGAGAGGCAAAGGAAATAATTTATTATGTTGATAGCATATTAACATTTACTTTTTTGCCCCCCTTGCATGAATGACGGCCGCCACTTTTGGTCAGTGAGTAGCATTGCAGGGCTATATATAATCATCAGACAGTTAATGAGCGTATCAGTCATCTTGTAGCGGCAATCTTACAATGTGGGTGCAGGAGTGGAAGCCGGTGATGGGAATGCTGGCCTTCGACCTCATCTCTGCTGTGATGACGGCGCTGGTGAAGAAGGCTCTGGAGCAAGGGCTGAACCGCCTGGTCCTCGTCACCCTCCGGCAGCTGGTCGCCACCATCTTCCTTGCTCCAATAGCCTTTTTCAAAGAACGGTATGCATCCTTGTACATACAATCTGCATTAATTCCCTGGGTGACTGAAACTGCATAGCGCCACGGCATTCCTGCAGGAACACGAGGCCCAAGCTCACATTGGAGATCCTGGCGTACCTCTTCTTCAGCGCCGTGTTTGGCGCGGCGCTCTCGCAGTACACCTTCTTCTATGGCCTGCAGTACACCACCGCCACCTTCGCCATAACCTTCATCAACCTCTCTCCTGTGCTCACCTTCCTCATCGCCGTCGTGATGAGGATGGAGCCGCTCAAGTTGAAGAGCATGGCGGGAGCCGCAAAGATCACCGGAACGCTCACGTCGCTGGCCGGCTTGCTGCTGCTGAGTCTCTACAAGGGTGTGCCGCTGACGCACCAGGCCGCCACTTCTGCACCTAGCCCAGCTGCTCACCATGCAGCACCCTCTGACAGCAGTGGCAACAGGAGCTGGATGCTGGGCACCATCGCGTTGCTGTTCAACTGCCTGTGCTTCTCCTTCTGGCTGCTACTGCAGACAAAGCTGACCAAGAAGTACCCGGCCATCTACTCCAATACTGCCATCATGTTCTTCATCAGCACTCTGCAGGGCGGGGCGGTCACCTTGGCGATGGAGAGACACGTGTCGCTCTGGATGCTGACCAGCAAGCTGGAGATCGTTACCGTCTTGTATGCAGTAAGTTAAACATCACCATCATCTTCTTCATCTCCTTGACTTGTACGTACCACCTTCACAAAGAGAAGAAAACAGGAGCCACTTATCCAAAAGGGGCAACTACTTATAAAAGCCATTGCTTTAATTATCTTGCAGCTAACACTAGTCTATATATGCAATCAATACACGCCAGCTACTTTGACCAACTTGAACAACTGAAACCCAAAGTACGTGGTGGTGAAAATAATAATAGATATTAAGTACTTAACATATTGTTAATCATACAATGAAATTATTACATGTGCAGGGGATAGTCGGATCTGGAGCCGGGTACCTGATAATGACGTGGTGCGTGGAGAAGAAGGGCCCGGTCTTCACCGCAGCCTTCATCCCCATGATGCAGATTATGGTAGCCATCATTGATTTCTTCTTCCTCCATGAACAAATCTACCTTGGAAGGTAATACATATATACTTCTTCTCAGTTTCATGCCTCCCTGTCCTTTTGTGATGATCATTGTCATTGCCGAAGTTTCATGTATACATTGTTGCCAACTGAATTGCTGTTGCTGCTGGAGATAAACAAAGTTAATTGTTTCCGCAATCGAGTTGTAATGAAAATTTATACATATTTATGCGTGTTGATTATCGTTACATCGGCGTGCATGTACAGCGTGCTAGGATCTGTACTGATGATACTGGGGCTCTATCTTTTGCTGTGGGGAAAGAAGAGGGATGAAGCATCTGTATCTTGTACCACTACCACTGACAAGCAAGTCGACGAACCAGCTGACGACAAGCCGTGAGACTGGAGATTACACCCTTGGATTTTATTACTGCAATGCAACACATATATGTAGTTTTTCTTCCCATTTTACTTAACTGCTGGATGCAGCTACCTATATATATGTTATATATAAGGTTGTTCCTAGCTGGTACTGTTGACATATGTCCAAGCTACTGAAATAGTGGGATTTAGTAAATGAGCAGAGATCTCATTTAGCATACAGCTGCCAATGCTCTTTGGTAGCTGCATATGGGAAAATTATATGCGATCACGGGTCGAATGGCACTTCTTCCTTCTCAAGAACTTTGTAATTTTGGACATTTTCTTTTCCTAGTACCGATGCCTTGCAATTTCGTTTGCATTTCATCGAAAAATTCTCGGCGATCTTGTTTTGCCTATGATTTCTTGGCAAAGACAGCAAAGTAATAACTACTTTATGTACCGTTATATTTCTTCTACAAGAGCAATAAGAATATATTCTTTCTTATAAATAAAAAATGAATAAGAAACATATTCTACCGTAGGTAAATAGCATATTGTGCTTGTGCTGGCGGGTTGAGGCTGAGCTATGCAATTCTGGTGCGGCTGACGTAGCTAACTAGCCATCACAGTCAAAGTACACTTTTTCCTCTTATGTATATGGACATATTGTGTCCTTGGATTGTAGTAGTGGAACATATAATAATATTTAGGGTTTGTCTAAGGCACATCTAGATGTGTCCTAGTTATTGCACATCTAAGTGGCTCATATTAGATTTGATTGAAGCGTTCCTATTCTCCTGGAGGAGAGCCGCGGCTGTTTATTTATATGTTGGCAAAACACGGGAGGTACAAGAGAAGGATTAGGAATCATGTTTGATTACAAGAAGGAAAAGAATCGGGAGAGGAAGAAAGAGATAGTTGAGATTACAACTACTACTCAAACTCTAACACCCTCCCTTAATCTAAACTATCCTATGTTGAGATTTCTCTTGAACTCTTCAAAGAGCTTAACCGGCAAGGCTTTAGTGAACCCATCTGCCACTTGATCCTTGGATGGAATGAACCTTATGTCCAACTTCTTCTCTGCCACTCTTTCTCACACAAAATCAAAATCAATTTCAATATGTTTAGTCCTTCCATGAAAAACTGGATTAGCAGAGAGATAGGTGGCTCCCAAATTATCACACCATAAACATGAAACACGACATTGCTTAATTCCCAATTCATCAAGCAATGATTCCACCCAAATGATTTCAACAATGGCATTTGCTAATGATTTGTACTCATCCTCTGTACTTGACCTTGACACTGTAGCTTGTTTTCTAGCACTCCAAGAAACAAGGTTTGAACCAAAAAATACCGCATATCCTCCAGTTGACTTTCTGTCATCGATACATCCTGCCCAGTCAGCATCAGAGAAAGCACTAACAAGTGAATAACTGGAACGTCTGAATTGAAGTCCCAAGCTCACAGTGTGCTTAATGTATCGTACAATCCTCTTGACAGCTGACCAATGAGTAGAAGTAGGAGTATGCAGGTATTGACAAACCTTGTTTACAGCAAATGATATGTCTGGTCTTGTTAAAGTCAAGTATTGTAGATCTCCAACAATGCTTCTATATTTTGTGCTTTCCTCTTCCTTAAGTGGTTCTCCTTCATGTGCTGAAAGTTGTTCTGAAGAAGACAATGGAGTGGGTGAAGGCTTGCAATCCTTCATTCCCATACGATTTAGAAGTTCAGTAGCATATTTTTCTTGACTCAACATTATGCCATCTTGAACTTTCTTAAGTTCAATGCCCAGTAAGAAGTGTAAATCACCGAGATCCTTCAAGGCAAATTCTGAACTCAAATCATGCAAGAAAGCATTAGTGGCATTTTGTGAGGAGCTTGCAACTATGATATCATCAACATAAATTAGCACAAACATGACAGTATTTGCTTTGCTATAAATGAAGAGAGACGTGTCAGCCTTGGATGCAACAAAACCAAGATGCTTCAATTGTAAGCTCAGCCTTGAGAACCATGCTCTAGGAGATTGTTTCAGACCATAAAGAGCTTTGTCAAGTTTGCAAACATAGTGTGGTGCTTGCTGATTTTCATACCCTGGTGGTTGCCTCATATAGACCTTCTCTTCCAGAACACCATGCAAAAACGCATTCTGAACGTCTAGCTGTCTAAGACTCCATCCTCTGGAAACAGCAATGGCTAGCACAAGTCTTATGGTAGCAGCTTTCACAACAGGACTAAAAGTATCCTCATAATCAATACCATAACGTTGCTTAAATCCTTTTGCAACTAGACGTGCCTTGTACCTATCAACGGAGCCATCTGCTTTTCTCTTAATTCTATAAACCCACTTGCAATCAATGATATTTTTACCTCTTTGGCTGGGCACCAAATGCCATGTTTTATTCTTCATGAGAGCACCATATTCTTCATCCATAGCCTTTTCCCACTTAGGATCTCCAAGCACATCACTTAATTTTCCTGGTATAGTGCCATCCTTTCTTATTTTCGGATTTCTAATACATTTTTGTAAACGGGTCATAACCCTTGAAGTAGTGGCAAGTTGTTGTTGCGGTTGCACAGAAAACGGCACAATCTGACTATCCACAAAAAGATCCAGATGAGCCTTCCACATGTGCAGACCGAGTGGACGTAGAAGATCCTGTAGTCATTGGTGTGGTGGATCCTGAGATGAGGCTATCCTGGGCTGCAATATTCCTGTCCGCAGAAGATCCCGCGGTTGCTGTCGGATGCATGCGCGCAGAGGCGCCCATTGGTTGCATGCGCTCGGTTGCTGTCGGTCCCATCATTGTCTGCACGCACGTGGACCAGGTACCGCCCGCGGAATGGCCGCGCTCGATCGCTATCGGGCCCGTCGCTGTCACCTGGTCGGCCCGACCGCTGCTGCCATTGGGCGACCAATCTGAGGCGGATCCGCGCGAGCGATCCGAGGCGCTAGGCGCACGGGTGTAGCAGGTGCCGCCGAATCAACCTCGTTGACTGCGCCAGACTCTTCTTCCCTATTCACATGAAATAACGCCTGATTTTCATGATTTTGATCATGTTGAACCAAATTTTCTTCAGGTACCTGCACAGGCATAACAGCAGAAGTAGAGGCAGGAGTATTTTCATCAGTTTGGTTAGCACAATTGTTATCGCCCCCTTGATCAAAATCTGGTAGAAGCAATATTTATTTTCGAAGGAGAGCACCGGCATTTGGATGAAGTTATTCGAAGGGAAAACAGATTTATCAAAGATGACATCTCTCGAGATATAAACCCTACCAGTAGAGACATCAAGACACTTAACCCCTTTGTGCATGGGACTGTATCCTAAAAAGACACATTTTTTGAACGAAACGCAAGTTTGCATGTATTATAGGGTCTAAGATTTTGCCAACAAGCACAGTCAAAAATACGAAGAGATGTGTAATCGGGAGTGATACCAAAAAGGCGTGTGATAGGATTCTCTCATTTAATGACTTTGCTAGGACGAATATTGATAAGATATGTGGCAGTAAGAAAGGCTTCATCCCAAAATTTAAGAGGCATAGATGCATGGGCTAATAATGCAAGTCCTACTCCAACAACATGACGGTGTTTTCGTTCAGCAAAACCATTTTGTTGGTGAGCATGTGGACAGCAGACATGATGTGAAATTCCAATTTTTTTTAAAAAAAAGGAATTGAGTTTTTCATACTCACCACCCCAATCCGTTTGCATAGCAAGGATTTTGGAGTTTAACTGACGTTCAACAAGATTTTGGAAATTGGAAAAGACTTGGAATACATTAGATCTTTTCTTTAGCAAATAAATCCAAGTAAATTTACTATAATCATCAATAAAGCTTACATAGTATGAGAATCTACCAACTGATGTAGGGGCTGGTCCCCACACATCTGAAAAAATAAGTTGCAAAGGAGCAGTAGATACACTAGTAGAGATAGGATATGGTAACTGATGACTCTTAGCTTGTTGACACACATCACAAACTGACTCAACACTAGACTCATAAGGAAGATTATTTCTACTAAGAACATGCTGAACGATAGTTGAAGAGGGATGACCCAAGCGACGATGCCACTTTGCTGAAGACGGTTTGGTAACACTCCATGCTTGTTTATTGGACCATGATGACGAAACGGATGTATGAGTGGGTAGAGGCCTCCCTGGGACTTTCCTCTAAGAATGACTCTCCTCGTTGCCAAGTCCTTAACCACAAAAGAATAAGGATAGAATATTATGAGAACTTGGTTATCAAGAGTAAATCAATGAACTGGGACAAGATTTTTTGATGCATGAGGGATGTGTAAGACATTATTAAGATGCAAATTTTTCTTGGGGGTTTTAACAATTGAGTTACCAATATGAGAAATTTCCATACCCGATCCACTTGTTGTGTGAATTTGGTCACCTCTGTGGTAGCTTTCTCGCATTGTCAATTTGTCGAGTTCTCCTGTTATGTGCTCGGTAACTCCGGAATCTGCGTACCAATTTGTATCAATCCCGTATGAGTTAGTGACGAGGTTGGCCTTCTTCTTCTTCTCTTCATGGTCATCATCATACTGATGCCAGCAGGCCCTTGCACCTCCGGGATGAAACATATAGCAAATCTGGCACTCTAGATAGTCCCCTTCATGTTGTTGCTACTGTTGTTGTGGAGGTTGTTGCTGACGTTGATGATAGTTGCCGCCTCCACCGCCGCGAGCAGAAGAAGAAGGGGCACGATTTCCATGGCCGCGCCCTCTGTTCCCTCGCCCGCGACTTCCTCTATTGCGGTACTGTCCATGGCCTCTGTATATGGCGTTTGCCGATGAACGATAGCATGAAGGCCCGTCGCCCAACATCTCCATCCTCTGGTCGAAGGCTGAGATCTGTGAGAAAAGATCATCAACGGTGATTGAGTTCTTGATTGCGCCGACTGCTACAACTATGGGATCGTAGTCCCAATCAAGACCGGCAAGGATATAGTCGACCATCTCGCCATCGGTCACTGGACGACCGGCGGTTGCAAGCTCATCTCCGAGACTCTTCATCTTGGCAATGAAGGAGTTGCTTGACATATTGCCCTTCTTGGTGTTGGAGATGGCAATTCTTAGGTTTGTTATCCTAGATTGGGACTGCGCAGCAAACTATGTGGTAAGAGCAATCCATAGATCATGAGTACTCTCCTTACCAATGAACTGCACTAGGATTTCAGGGGTGAGCGAGTTCGACAGGTAGCTCAGAATCTGTTGATCTTTCGCCAGCCACGGTCCATATAGAGGATTTGGCTCAATGGCCGTGGTCTTTTCTGCCTTCGCGACCTCCACCGTTCTTGGCGGTGCGGCATCTGAGCCGTCGAGGAGGCCGGTTACTTGTGCGCCTCGCAGCGTCGGCATTACCTGCGCTTTCCAGAGAAGGAAATTTCCCTTCGTGAGTTCTCTGTTGGCGGAGCTCCGAGGTTGAGGGCGACGACGCTGGAACCGGCCATGGCGATTGGGTTTCTAACGATAGCTGGGTGTTTTTGGGTTTCTGTTTCGAGGGGATCGATAGACGTGGGAAGAGACTAGGCTCTGTATACCATATCAATTCATGCTCCAGCCAACTCATCCAAAAGTCCGAACTAATGGAGGGAGGTGGGCAATATATTTCAACACTCCCCCTCACGTCTAGGCTATTTTAGTCCTTAGACGTGTGATCAATGTAGGCCGCAGAATCGTTTTTATTTAATACTGCATTGGCAGGGTCTTAAACTCAAGACCTCTTGGCTCTGATACCATATTAGATTTGATGGAAGCGTTCCTACTCTCCTGGAGGAGAGCCGCGACTGTTTATTTATATGTTGGCAAAACACCTTGCCCTGAGGTACAAGAGAAGGATTAGGAATCCTGTTTGATTACAAGAAGGAATAGAATCGGGAGAGGAAGAAAGAGATAGTTGAGATTACAACTACTACTCAAACTCTAACAACTCAATCAAACTAGGAAGGAAAAGAAAAAAGAGAAAAGAAAATGTTTGCACAAATCTCCGTGTAAAATCAAGGACATGGGACTTAGATGTGCAATACTTAGGGCACATCTAAATGTGCTTTAGCAAAACTGTAATATTTATTTATTTCTTGTCATTTTCCTACTGGATGGAGCTAGCTATATATATATACTGAATGGAGCTAGCTATATATATGCTGGTACTTGTTCTCTCCTGTCCAAATTACCAAATATGACACAGTAAATGCGCAGAGAGAGTATGATTTGCCATTTTGCGATTTTGAAACTCTCTGTAGTCTTAGAATATATGATTTGGTTGATGGAGACAACAAAGTTATTAAGACTTTATTCGTGTTATTTTATTCTGTGAAAAGAAATTTAAAAACGTATTCTGTCATAAGAATGACAAGAAATAAATAAATGAGCAAGAAATATATTCTGATGTACATATCATACAATGACAAAGGCCGCTGAGCAAAGCAATTTGGGTGCTGCTGACGTAATTATCATAACGAAAGTGTATTTTCCTGTTTCTTTTGTTGTATGTAGAAATATCGTGACCTTAGATTGGGACAATAGTATCCCTAGCCCATGAGAGTTCAAGTTCTAGACTTGATATTGGTGCTCGCATTTTTCTGAATTTATTTCATGATTTCCGATGATGTGTGTTCAGTGGGAGGAGAAGTCGACTATGATGAAGGCGTCTATGGCTACTTCGCTAATCTCAAGATGATGTGTCGGGTCAGTTTCTTGAAGGTGCTCATAGGGGTAGGGTTGCCTTCATTCATAGGGGTGAGTATATGTGAGTGACTTCGATTGTACCGTGTTTTAAGAAAAACTGCACATTGTTGAACAGAGTATTAACATAAATAGATGCCAGGCAGTGGACCAGCTGAGTTGCAACACAGGTCTTTGCAAACATAAAACCTTTTCTAGGAAACACGTCTCATGATCTTTGCAATCGCAAGTGGAGCACCTGATCCAGTTACACACGTATAGCATTAGCATCTAAAACTGTTGCCCAATCAACTTGTCATTGACTCCAAAACCTTTTATGGGAAAAGAAACACGTCTCATGATCTTTGCGATCTTCACACGGTGTATCTGTTGCATGCAAAACAGAGCGAACGTCAGCATGGAGATAATTGAGCATGGCACGATCTATTGTGACTAGCCCACACGGATGCCGGTGTGACTATTGTGATTCATAATTGAAATCTGCAGGAGCAGCGCTCGCAAAATTCATTCTATTACGAGCATCACTATGAAACTAAATTTTCTTTTCTTCTTTTCTATTGTGCTGTTCCCCATTTATTTATGTTCTTATATGACCCCATGTCTACAAATCATGGAAGGCCTATAGCTTGAATCATATGTTCAAAATCTGCTTTCCGAGTATTGTCTGTTAAGGCCCACATAACTGGTACAAGAATATTTATCCTCTATGGTAACTCACCTAAACAACTTCTATTATGACCACACAGAAACAAATGATAGTAAAAAACATATCATCCGGAGGACAAAAGTCAAACCTTGTCGGATCATCCTTGAGCGCAGGGAATGTGGGTGGCCAGATCATTCTAAAAGGATGAATATAATGCCCAATGTCTTGCTCTTTCGTCGTCATCTCATATGCTTTGTGCAACGTCCTGGCCTTAATATCCATGTATAGTACGAATTTTCCCATCTGCAAGAACACAAACTCAGCGTTGGCTCCAACTTGGATTATCTTCACATCAGTGTTATGCGCGAACGCAAGGTTGTGATGTAGCATCCTCGAATCGGCATACATCTCATGCAAATAAATGGTGTCCACCAGCAGCCAATTATGCCCCTTGTGGAGCCAGATGTCAAGTTGAAGCTCCTCAGCATGAATGAGATATACACCAGAATCATCATCATCATCACCACCATCAGCCCATGACAACATGATCATCTCATGAAATCCCACCCCTAATGGGTACTGAATTTTTGAGAAATTTGCGGTCTTCAAATCAAAGGCAAGAACGTAGCTTCCGGAACACGTATATACTTTATTGTCGACCAACACAAGTTTCGTGTTCCGTGGTATACCATGGACCTCTGTCGTGCCCGAGGTATGCATGCACCACACACCATCTTGTAACATGTGTACGCGCACCGTGGCTTTCTCGTGGGTAGACTCCATCCATAAGTAGGAGAAGTTGTCGCTTTTTTCTCTAAAGACGAGTTCAGCAACGAAGCTGCGGCCACGCCGGAGTTGGTGGCATGGGAGTGGTGGGAAGATGGTCATGCTGCTCTGGACGCAAAATAATGGCCTATGCACTGCAAAAAAAAATTTAGAGGAAAAGGGCCGCGCCCCTGTTCCATTTCTTGAAGAAACGAAACAACAGTTACAGGATCGTCTTACAATTTAGGCAAACGGCGGACAGCAGGATGGCTGCTGCAGAGGAAGCAGAAAAAGCTACCAGACTAAAAGTTTGAACTAAAACAGAAAATAAAGAACGCTCGGACAAAACGCCATAGCCTAGACAGCGACAAGAGAAACACCGAGCGATCCCTCTAAGAGACAGCAACAGCCTTCAGAGGAAATGGCTTCAAAATGTATCTCCACGCCTCATCCAGGATCTGGCCACATTAGCAGAGGTGGGCTTCTCGCTTTCATCTCCAGTTCTTTCGCAGCCCACACCACCCTGTCCCTGGCACACCCTGAGGACAGGCACTCCCATGTAGACAGATTTGACACAGTTTTTCGCCAGATAGCCTGTAATCCAAACCAAACAACATTATTGAAAACCATGTCATTGCGAGTTTTCCAGATAGCCCAAAGTCCAGCTGCATGGACAATATTAGTTACAACAAAGCTATCTCCTCTGATCCAGTACTGGGAGATGGACATTATATTGATGTCTTCATCAATCCCAGTTAGGATACATAAGGCTTTCCAGAATTCAGTAGCAACGACACAGGTACTAAATAAATGAGAACAAGTTTCTTGTTCAGTGCAAAAAACACAGGTGAAATCGCCTACCTCCTGCCTTTTGGACAAATTATCTCTGGTTAACAACTTGTTATTAGTCAAGAGCCAGAGAAAGATCTGAATTCTAGGAGGAATTTTGATCTTCCAAATGGCAGGGGAACTACTAGGCAACACATCTCTGAAATTTATGAACTTATAAAAGGATTTAACAGAGTATACCCCTTTGGAATTCATATTCCAGACAGGGGAGTCATCCTCTATAGTGAGATGAATAGAACTGGCTATTTCCAAGAGCTCGAACCACAGAGACATAAGCTCCTGAGTGAAACATCTCCGGAAAGTAATTTTAAGGTTAGTACCATCCCAAATTTTATCAATGGTGGCATTATGCTCATTAGCAAGAACATATAGGTCCCAATACTGGGTAGCCAAGGTGGCATTTCCAAACCAATGGTCCTCCCAGAATCTGATCCTTTTGCCATTACCAATTTTCCAAGAAAAGCCAACTTTGGCAGCTTGAGCTGCCCAGAGCACCCCTTTCCAAAAAGGAGATGCTCCAGTATTTGGGCAAGCAAATAGATTACTTTGAGGTTTATATTTGGAATCAACATATTTTTCCAGATTTTACCCTCTGAGTTATAATATCTGCTGACCCAAGAGGCTAATAAAGCCAAATTCATGCCCCCAATGTCAGTAATCCCAAAACCCCCAAATTCTTTTCTCATGGTAATAGACTTCCAGGCAGTCAGGTGATATTTGTGGTGACCCTCATAATCATCCCAAAAGCAATGAGCTAGTTGGGAATTTATGAGTTTAATGGCCCACTTAGGAAATTTAATGAAACCCATGAGGTAAGAAGGAATACTAGCTAAGCAGGCTTGGACTAAAATAAGTCTTTTGCCAAAAGAAAGAAGTCTCCCCCTCCACCCAGCAGCTTTCTTGATAATCTTATCAATAGTGGGTTGGAGATCTTCCTTCCTAATTTTACTAAAATGCAAAGGGGCCCCTAAGTACTTAATAGGGAAAGCACTTAATTTGCACCCCAAGGTTTGAGCAAAAATAAGAGCCTCATCTCTATCTATATTGATAGGGACCAGGTCACACTTATGAAAATTGATTCTCATGCCAGAGATCTGCTCAAAGCAGGACAAAAGCCATTTGAGGTTTTTGGCATGGTCAAGATTATTATCTAAGAAAAGCAAAGTGTCATCAGCATATTGCATGCTAATGACACCAGCAGGATTAGAAGGGGGAAAACACCAGCAATTAAGTTTGCCTTTGTAGCTTTAATCAAAATCCTAGTAAACACATCAGCCACTAAGTTAAACAATAGAGGAGAGACAGGATCACCTTGTCTAGCTCCCTTGCCAGCTACAAAATAGTCACTGTTGGTGTCATTAATTCTGACACCCACAGATCCATTGCAGAGCAAAGATTCCAGCTTATACATCCAAATAGGACCAAAGCCTCTCTGCCTCAGCATTTTCAAGAGAAACTCTCTACTAATCATATCATAAGCTTTTTCATAATCTAATTTAAAACAGAAACCAGACATTTTATTGGAGGCCACTACATGTACCACCTCATGAGCAGCTACAATGCTTTCCAGAATAAATCTCCCTTTGAGGAAAGTAGTCTGATTAGGAGAAATAAGAACATTGCAAACAGGGCCAAACCTGTTTGTAGCACATCTAGCAAAGATTTTAAAACTGCAATTGATCATGGCTAGAGGCCTAAACCTATCTAGCTTAACTGCATTAGGTTCTTTGGGGACCAAGGTCAAAAGGGAGAAGTTGAGTCTATATAGATCTAGATTACCAGCCTCCCAATCTCTAAAAACAGCAAAAATATCATGCTTAATTAAATCCCAATATTTCTGGTAAAAAAGAAATGGAAAGCCATCAGGGCCTGGAGCTCCTTTAGCATAAGAGCCAAATAGAGCAGCCTTGATTTCCTCAGAGAAAGGCTTTTCCAGTAAATTAAAATGCTCTGTAGAAAGTAAACTATCCTGATCCCAAAAATCATCTTTGAGATCAATATCAATAGTAGGAACAAAACCAAACAACTTTTTATAATAATCAACAGCTATCTGCAAAATACCTTTAGTGTCTTCCACAGGTCCTGAGGGAGTTTCTAGTACATCAATCTGTTTCCTTCTCCTTTTTTGATTGGCTACTGCTCTGAAGTATCCAGTGTTTAGCTTTCCCTCCAGTATCTCCTTCTCCCTGGATCTCTGTCTAGCCTTGATCTCCTCTTTCCTCCATATTTCATTTAGATCACCTGCAATGGTTTTCATTCTTTTTTTAGAGTTAGGGGATAAAGGTTGAGACTTAGCTAAAACATCTAAGCAATTATACTCAGCCACCATAGCTTGCTTAGTCCTATTCTGGTTTGCTTCATAATTAGCACACCATCCTTTAGCAGCTTTCCTGGTGGTTTTGATTTTAAACTGCCAAATATCAATGGCCTTGGTGGAATTGCATTTAGTATTCCAGGCTTTGTGAATAACCTCATCAAAGCCAGGAATTTCTAGCCACCATTTTTCAAACCTAAAAAACTTAGTAGGGAAAGAGGGAGGTCCAGTGGAAGTGTTCAGCACCAGGGGTGTGTGGTCACTGCCCAATCTGGGGAGAGCTTTAATGGAAGCCCCAGGAATAAGGCCCTCCCAATCAACAGAAATAAAAACCCTATCTAGAGTGGCCATGATAAGGTTGTCTTGGTTATTAGCCCAAGTATACCTTCTACCAGCATTTTTAATTTCAATGAGGCCAAACTTGTTGATCCAATCATTGAACAGGTCAGCCCAGTGTTGATTAATGGAGCCAGTATTCTTCTCACTGGTATTCCTGACTAAATTAAAATCCCCTCCAACTAAGGTGGGACCAGACCACTCAGTAAGGACACTGTTAAGTTCATTAATGAAATCAAGTTTAAACTCATCATATGCTGAACCATACACAAAGATCAATCTCCATTTTGTGTCATTGTACTTGCACTTTAAAATACAGGAGATGCAGAAAGTGCGAATATCACAATTTAAAATGTCAAACTTATCTTCTTTAACTCCAACTAAAATACCTCCTGCAGTACCAACAGCAGGGAGCCAATTCCACACAAATCCACTTCTAGTATCAATAGCTTCTAGTTGTGGAATGGTAAAATCAGCTTTCTTGGTTTCAGATAAACAAATGAAATCTGGGCAACAAGCTTTTACAAGCTCTTGAACTCTGGTGTTTTTAGAGGGGCCATTGAGGCCTCTAATGTTCCAGAAAGCACCAATCATTAGTAAATATTTTTAGAAGATCTACTCCTACCATGACACTTTTTGGACCTTTGATGGGATACTTCCATCCAAGGAATCTCACCCTCCTCCACTTCTGAGTTATTTCCAGTGTGGGGGAAAGGGTTTGTCTCAGTGTCACTCTTAGTATTGCAGTAATTAACTCCATTGACATCAGTGTCAGGAGGGGGAAATAAGTCAGGGTTGTCTTTTTGAAAATTAGACAACCTTTCAAGCTCTTTTTGCTTAATATACTCAATATTATTGAAGCAGCTAATAGGATCATTCCCAAGTTTTAAGCCAGATAAATCAGCATTATACAGAAGAAGCTCATTATCAAGGCAAGCAAAGGAATTATTGGAACTAACAGTAGTTTTACCTCTGGTTACCTCCAGGTTCTGAACTTGCTTAATTTCTTGGGCTTTAGCTATAGTATTCTTGCCATCTCTTATAATCCTGTTGCTCATCCTAGTGGCAACAACATGGCCCCATCTTCCTTGGTCAGTCCTAGTGGGCTGAGGTCTGGGAGCAGGACAAGAGAGAGTAGTGATAACTGAGGCTGTAGTTAAGGGATTGGGGCCAATGTCATTGGAGTTGCCCTTCACTGCTTCAAACTGAGCCAGCAAACTGTTACCACAACCTTCATAGTTGGCTTTCTTGGCAGCATCTAGATAACTCTTAGTCACAGGGGCTCCCAGTGTCGTACTTGTGCAAGGTAACAAAGACGTTGCCGCCCCAGCAGTCCACGGTGGAGAGCCCTATGCTGTTGTACTTGGAGGTGTTGAACTTGAAGCTCGCTCGGTGGATGACGTCGGCGAGCTCCGACGGCTGCTGCATCGGCATCGGCACGAAGCATGGGGTCTGCTCCAAACTATTGCTTAAGTAGAAACCGAGGAGGCACGGCGGGTGGAGCTTGCGGAAGCGGCGGAGCAAGGCTGGCTCGGTGGCTTGGTGGAGCCATCGCCTGCAGACCGTGGCGGCACGGACGAGGGTGGTGAGAAAGTCGACGCGGAGGAGGATCTCGCCGAGGAGGTTGTCATCGCCGAGCACCCTGGATATGGCACCCGACACTGCCGTCACGGAATCTCGCCGCCTCTTGCTACCCCCACAAGGCGCGTCGGGAACGTAATTATCTCTCCAACAACTACACCCACGAAAAGAATCCAATAAATTGGCTGATGTTTCCAACAAATCTGGCTGGCAAAATACCCAACATAGCAAACGGCTGAAAATTAAGCTGACTGGTAGTCTGGTACGTACCCTGTGCTAATCTCATCAGGATCCATCATCTGTCGATCTCCTCTAGCTAATCTCCACTGTCGCAGAAAGTAGCAGACCTAACTAGGGTTTAATACTAGTTACGATTCCTTTCTCTCCGGCCACCGTACGTAGCGGTGGAGAGAGTAAAGTTTGTAGTCGTGTTTGACCTTGACACGAACGAAACAAAAATCGTGTCGGCGTACGTGCAGCCGGACAAAAACTGATTGGTATATAAGTAGCAGGACTTTACACAAGAAAGCCCATCTAACATTGCAAGCACAAGCAGCAGCTTCATTGGCATCGGACTGGAAAACAAATAAGACGGAGAGACGGAACGACAGGGCTATATTTACTTCTCGTCTCGTAGGCAAATTTTACAACCTCGATCGGGACGGATCGGAACTTTTTGACGCCGGACTCAACTCCCTCGTAGAGCCACCATCGACAATGGCCGCCAGATCGCGGACGCAACCTGCAACTGCAACTGCAAGAGGGCGGAGGCAGACCACAGCCTCGCTGCCGTTGGACGTGCTGGTGGACATCGCGGCACGCAGCGACCCGGCCACCCTTGTGCGCTGCGCCGCGACGTGTGTCGACATGCGTTGCCGCGTCAAGGAGTACATCCGCCTCCGTGGCCGCCTCCGCCTCCGGCATGGCGACCGCTTCGTGCTCCCCCTCCTGCGCGGCCATCTGATCCGCGGGCACCATCGGAAGAAGGAGTTGTTCCTGGTGGACACCGCCGCTGCGGACGACACCACAATGCACAGGGCCACCACCATCAGCAGCGTCCCCCTCGCGTCGCGCGATGGACTCGTCCTCCTCCTCGTTGACGGAGAGCTCCGCGTTTGCAACCAGGTCACTGCCACCAGCCAGACCCTGCCACCTGAACCTGCCTTCCCTGTGAGTGTGAGCAGCGTGCCGGCTAGGGAGATAAGTTATGTCTTGGTCGTCGGGGGCGATAACGATGATGGTGCCATCGCCGTTGGCTGGCATTTTCAAGTGGTCATGGCATATCTAGACGTGTCACAGCACCGCCGCAACCTGCAGCTCCAAACTTTCTCGTCGGAGCGCGGCACGTGGGGCCACTACACCGAGATCCGGGCTCACAACCTGCAGGGCAGCCGCTTGGAAGGAGGCCTCGGCAGGACCCTAATCGTCGGTGGTGCTATGCACTGGTTGTGCAGGACCAACACCGGGGCCTATGTCCTCAAGCTCCTTGACAAAACAACACACGTGTCAGCGACGAAGCTCCCTGAATGCTTCCCCCGGGACTGGTCACACCACCGACTCTTGGCGACGCCGGTGGCGGGCGGGAGCCCCATTGTGCTCACCACGGATGGCGACAAGATATTTGCTTGGGCGCAGTCGAAGCAAACGGCCAAGTGGCAAGAACGACCACAGGTGGTGATTGAGACGCAGGCAATGTTGCGGTTCATCGACAAGGCGGGCGGAAGCAGGCCGCCGTGGACGGGACGGGGCCTTAATGTACTGTGGTTTGGTGAGCGGAGCGGCACCGTGCTCATCAATTCATACTGGGGTTTTTTCTGGCTTGACCTGCGGTCTATGAAGATTGTGAGGTGGTTCTGGGATCGCGATATCCCGTACATTGACGAGAATATCGGCTATGAGATGAATTTGGCGGATTGGGTTCCAACATTCAGTAGTACTTTTTGATTCATTCGTTTTCATTTCCCTTTCCAATCTCGACTTTACATTGTGTTTGTTCGACAACTTTGGATGCATGTGCTAAGAAAAATGATTTTATTTAAGTACTTTTATTTGCCCCATTCGCATAATGGTTGCTCTATGGTTTTGCTAGTTTTCTTTTTTTACTAATAAAGTGCATATGCTGTCTAAAGACTGGTTTTGTGTTCTTAACTGGCTCTTGAAAGTGATATATCAACTATTAAATGTTTTTAAACGATTAATTGTTGGAGAAGTTAATCAAAAATTTATATCTGAAATAGTGGTGTGCAATGCCGGTCCTTTACTGAAGACTGCACTAACAGCGGCTGCAAGGAGATGGTGGTAGTGGAAGAAGTGTTGTCTCCACCTCAGCATAGAAAAAGGAAACTATGAACAAGAGGCAGCTCATTTCATTGATGAACTCTAGTGGATGCAACATGGTCGTGGTGCTGGCGGCGGTTCTGAGTCCTTCTTCTTTTGCTCGACGACGGTGGCGCTTGGCGTCATAAACCTCTCGAGGACGACAACATGGAGCCCCGGTTCTATTGTAGCTGACCAGCAACTTTGGGCATACCTTATCCTATCATGTAGCGCTCTCGACTCCGACGTGGGGTGATCTCGGTGATCTTCTATCTTCTACATGTGTCCCTGTGGTATCCTTTCTCATTTCTTGCTATCTCCTAGGAGGAGCAGCGATCCACGGCTCGAGGCGACGGTTAGTCTCACGGTGAGTCTTCCACCTCTAGAGATGGCTTAGTGTGTTCGATACTAGGTGTCCGGTGGTTTCTCAAGGCGGCGCGGTTCCATTGATGTTCATTAGTCTTGGGTGCCTCTTGTTAGGTGTGGCGTCTCCTGTTTTCATGGTCAGTGTTGGGTAAGCAGCACTTGTGTCTCCTGCTCAAATGTCATTTTATTTTTCTTTTGACCTGGTTGCTTGAGAATTTTCTCACCATTTTGTATTGGTTGAACATCCTTCTCCTCCGGCCCCCCTCCCCATCCTCCTCCCCTGCCATCCCCGCATCCATGGTCTGCCGAGGCCTTGCCTGCGCGATGGCAGCGGTGGCAGGTTGGTCTTTCCTCAGGCACACGGTAGGGGCGATGGGCTCCTTCTGGTGGCGGTGTGGCTCAGCCGGTGACGGTCTGGCTCAGCAGGGTGGTTCCAGTGGGCCTCGGGTGCCTTAGTTGCGGGGCGAGGCCGTTGGCTGGGAAGTGACACGGTGGTGTGGGAGCTCGGCTGGCGGTGCTCGCTAGGCCTAGATCTAGGCCCTTTTGGGCGGCAGCGGTCTCCGGGCGGCGGCGGCGTTGGGAACCGACATTTTGCAGCATGGCGGGAGGACTTCGCGGTCCCATCTAGGCCTGACCAGGCCAGTATTGGCCCAGATTGTCCGGGTTGCTGAAGGAAATATGCCCTAGAGGCAATAATAAAGTTATTATTTATTTCCTTATATCATGATAAATGTTTATTATTCATGCTAGAATTGTATTAACCGGAAACATAATACATGTGTGAATACATAGACAAACAGAGTGTCACTAGTATGCCTCTACTTGACTAGCTCGTTAATCAAAGATGGTTATGTTTCCTAACCATGAACAAAGAGTTGTTATTTGATTAACGAGGTCACATCATTAGTTGAATGATCTGATTGACATGACCCATTCCATTAGCTTAGCACCCGATCGTTTAGTATGTTGCTATTGCTTTCTTCATGACTTATACATGTTCCTATGACTATGAGTTTATGCAACTCCCGTTTGCCGGAGGAACACTTTGTGTGCTACCAAACGTCACAACGTAACTGGGTGATTATAAAGGAGCTCTACAGGTGTCTCCAATGGTAGATGTTGGGTTGGCGTATTTCGAGATTAGGATTTGTTACTCCGATTGTCGGAGAGGTATCTTTGGGCCCTCTCGGTAATGCACATCACATAAGCCTTGCAAGCATTGCAACTAATGAGTTAGTTGCAGGATGATGTATTACGGAACGAGTAAAGAGACTTGCCAGTAACGAGATTGAACTAGGTATTGGATACCGACGATCGAATCTCGGGCAAGTAACATACCGATGAAAAAGGGAACAACGTATGTTGTTATGCGGTCTGACCGATAAAGATCTTCGTAGAATATGTAGGAGCCAATATGGGCATCCAGGTCCCGCTATTGGTTATTGACTGGAGATGTGTCTCGGTCATGTCTACATTGTTCTCGAACCGTAGGGTCCGCACGCTTAACGTTACGATGATAGTTATTATGAGTTTATGCATTTTGATGTACCGAAGGTTGTTCGGAGTCCCGGATGTGATCACGGACATGACGAGGAGTCTCGAAATGGTCTAGACATAAAGATTGATATATTGGAAGCCTATGTTTGGACATCGGAAGTGTTCCGGGTGAAATCGGGATTTTACCGGAGTACCGGGAGGTTACCGGAACCCCCCGGGAACCATATGGGCCTTAGTGGGCCTTAGTGGAAAGGTGAAAGGGGCAGCCCAAGGTGGCTGCGCGCCTCCCCCCTCCCCTAGTCCTATTAGGACTAGGAGAGGTGGCCGGCCCCCCTTCTCTCTCTCCCCACTTGAGGATTCCTATTCCAACTAGGATTGGGGGGGGGGGGGGAGTCCTACTCCCGGTAGGAGTAGGACTCCTCCTGGCGCGCCCCAAGGCTGGCCGCACCTCTCCCCCTTTGCTCCTTTATATACAGGGGCAGGGGGCACCTCTAGACACACAAGTTGATCCTTGAGATCGTTCCTTAGCCGTGTGCGGTGCCCCCTGCCACCATATTCTACCTCGATCATATCGTAGCGGTGCTTAGGCGAAGCCCTGCGTCGGTAGAACATCAAGATCGTCACCACGCCGTCGTGCTGACGAAACTCTTCCCCGACGCTTTGCTGGATCGGAGCCCGGGGATCGTCATCGAGCTGTACGTGTGCTAAGAACTCGGAGGTGCCGGAGTAACGGTGCTTGGATCGGTCGGATCGGGAAGACGTACGACTACTTCCTCTACATTGTGTCAACGCTTCCGCAGTCGGTCTGCGTGGGTACGTAGACAACACTCTCCCCTCTCGTTGCTGTGCATCACCATGATCTTGCGTGTGCGTAGGAAATTTTTGAAATTACTACGTTCCCTAACAGTTGCCGTGTTCGGTCGGCTTCTGCATCGGCAGTGAGGTAGGCTCCTCCCTCTTGGCTACGTTGCTGGGGCCCCGGGTCCATTGTTCCCTCTTCCTTTCTCTAGGCTCCATATTGTTCGGTAAAACATAGACATGAACAAAACACATTTCGTTTAGTGATCGATAGCTGAACCGTGGACATTCATATCGATCCCTATGAGTGAACGAATGACATACAAGTGAACCTCTGGTTATCCTATGCTATTTCTGTTGCTTTGCCATAATTTACAAAACACGACGAGAGATATATCAGTATCCGCTTGAGTCATACACATGCTCACTATATCGGTCTCCTCATTACCGGTTATGTTCTTCTTTGTCGTTGACATGTTTCGGCATCCCAATGGCATAGTCACCTATGTTTCGCCAGACAATGATGGACGCCGTCACACCAAGAGGGGCCTAAGAATATCTGTTCATCGTTGGAGTAGCAAATTCCATTCTAGAGGTATCTAGTCCCTTGCCGAACTTCCTGATGAACCTATAAGTTATCGTTATAATCACCATGTTACAGACGACGTTTGAACATATAAGTTATCACTATGATACTCTCATGGTCTAAGAAACTAAATCACATGTTAACACTCCGTGTTATAACAATTGACTTCTGACAATATAATTTCAAAGTATAACATTTAAGTTTGGGACGATTTAATATAATAGTTCTTCTATAGTCGTACTCTCAATGTTGTTTTAGGACTATCAATACACTTAAAGATATCCTAAGATGCAGAAAAAATGATCACCAACAACATTTGAGCTAGTCTTAGAGGCGAGACTCCTTATTTTACCGTTTATCATTCCACACGTGCATATGAGTTTTCCACTGAATCGCATATTTCAGGATCATAACAGTTATAGCATAGACTATAAACTCTTAATTGTGAATATAAAAATATAATAATACAATATTATTGCCTCTAGGGCATATTTCCAACAGGAACCGACACCACCGGAGCCCTTAAAGGAAACCCCAGTGCCCTTTTTTATTCCTTGGAGGCGTTTGTGGTCCCGTGGAGTCTAACAAAAAAAATTTGACAAAATTTATTTATTTAGAGGCACATCACCAAATCGGATGAAGAGTGTATAATAATGACATATGAAATAGTTATGTGTTCTATGCAAATAAAATTAAGTTGTATCAAGGTTGTTTAACATAGTAGAATAGTAGATGCCCACATATACTCACTCTTATGAACACATGTGTGCCTACCCTACTCCTATCAGTATCTCTGATATACAGAGCCGACATCACGTCTTCAGATTCACGAAGTCAGCACAGACGGCACATAGTCAATGGGGAAGTCTTCTCCCACCAGAAGAACAACGTCGGAAAGCCTGAAATCAATCACCGGTGCTAAGTATAGGACTATCCCTAGTGGGTTGGATTCACCAAAAGGAATCTAACCATCTAAGCCACGCTCAGCTGCAGTTCGTGAAAACTGTAGGTTTGAGGCAATAGTTTCGCTGATGGAATTATCTGATTATGTGTAAGATGTGTTTTCTATTGTATTTCTTATTGAAAAAAATGTAGTAGTGTATTAAATTGAGGCAAACATTTCTTTTTTTGAGGGAACGACAAACTTTTCTTTCACTATGGAAGCAAATTTCTTTTTAATCCACGCAGACACGAAAACAATCATTACAATATTTGCATGAAAGCAAATACCGCTCACAAGAAAGTAAATTTAAATTTAAAAAATTCGAGACCATTGTTTGTAAATGACCATCTGCGATTGTACTTAGTCAGTTATTATCTTCCCTAACCCTAGGCGGCTAGGGCAAACTCTTCTCTCCAAACTACAATGGCGAGACCGTAGATTCGCCTTCCCTCTGCTTTCCGCTCCGGCGGACGGTGGTGGGGAAGGGAATCTCGGCACCTCTGCTCCAACTAGGAGTTTAGGTTAGGGATTTACGGTCCTTGCAACTACGGTGCTCGAGCAGATGGTGGTGCTACTTCTTCGAGTTTGTTTTGCGGGCTTTGATCCTCCTCGAGTACGTCTATTTGGACGTAGTCGACGGAGCTCCGGTGTAGATTCCTGCCATCTTTTTGGGGCGGTGAGGTTAGGGTTTCTAGTCTTGTGGCGAATTTTGGTGTCAGGTGCTTCAGATCTATGTAAGGGTTCAATGCGATGATTGCGGATTGAGGGCGCTCGTCCTTAGGGACACGTGCACGAAGAATTCCTCACTATCATCGACAAGGTCAAGCCGACTCCGGTATCGTAGAGGCAACATCGGCGAGTTGGCGGCTCGTTTTGACGGTAGTATTGATTGTTTGGGGGTCTTGCAATCTCAATGTAGTTTTTATTATGTTTGAGATGTTTTGTAGTTCCGCTGAATTTTTATAATAGATCTCCATCATTTTCGCAAAAAGAAAAATCTGTGATTGCATTTATATGTAAAAAAAGCAAATCAGAATAACGTTGGAAGCAATATTTTCTTATGAAAAGAATCCGTAATTATTTTCTTAGGATACCACCACGTATAGAGTCTTAATGGGGCTGGATAACAACCAATCCCATATTATTAGCGTCGGAGAGACACAACAATTAGAAAACAAATCGCAGTTTATTTCCTCTAATCCCACATTATTAGCGTAGGAGAAACGGAGCAAAGGCTGTCCCTCGCCCTAGGCTAATTGTACGACGTCGATCGGGACTGATCGGATCTTGTCCCAGACTGATTCCCCACCTAGAGTCATCCATCAACCATGGCAGGTGGCGGCGGAGATCGCGGACTCAACCTGCAACAGGACGGCGGCAGACGACAGCCTCGCTGCCGTTGGACGTGCTGGTGGACATCGCGACGCGCAGCGACCCGGCCACCCTCGTGCGCTGCGCCTCTACGTATGTCGACATGCGCTGCGCATCAAGGATGACACCGGCCTCCGCGGCCGCCTCCGCCTCCGGCACGGCGACCGCTTCGTGCCCTCCCTCCTGCACGGCCACCTGATCTTCACGTACGACGCATATGTGTTCCTGGTCGACACCACAGTGCAGGACGCCACCAGGCTGCGCAGGGTCTCCAGCGGCGGTATACCCCTCGCGTCGCGCGACAGGGCTTGTCCTCACCCGCGTGGACCAAGAGCTCCGCGTGTGCGACCCGGCCACCCGGAGCAGCCAGACCTTGCCATCTCAACCGGCCTTCCCTGTGGGTGTGGACCATGTGGACGCTGGGTGCATAAGTTATGTCTTGCTCATCGGGGTCAACGACAAGGAGGGTGTGGCCGCCGTCGGCCGGCATTTTCAAGTGATCATAGCATACCTAGAGCTCTCACAACACCACCATCGACGCCACCTTCGGCTCCTGACTTTCTCATCGGAGCACGGCGTGTGGGGCAGCTGCACCGAGGTGTGGGCTCCTAACCTGTCTGGCAGCTACTTGCAGGGAGGCCTCGGCAGGGCCTTGGTCACTGGCGGCACTGTGCACTGGTTGTGCATGAGCAACACCTCGGCCTACGTGCTCAAGCTCCACGTCAAAACGGCGCATTTGACGGTGACGATGCTACCGGAGAGCTTTGGCCGCAAAGAGTGGGTCAACCATCTCTTGGCGACATCGTCGGTGGACACGAGCCTAATTGTGCTCGTCACGGATGGTAACAAGATGTCAGCTTGGTCCAAGCAAACAGCCAAGTGGCAGCAACGACCAGAGGCAGTGATCGACAAGGATGCAATCTCGCTGTTCCTGGACAAGGAGGGCGGAAACAGGCCAGTGACGAAGCGAGGCAGGCTCATTCTAGTGTGTTTCGCTGAGAGGTCCTCATCAGTTCAGGCTGCAGTTTCTTCTGGCTCGACTTACGCTTCATGGAGATCGTGAGGTCGTTCTCGGATTCTCGGCTCCAGTACATAGACAAGAACATCCCCTATGAGATGAATTTGACGGCTTGGGTTCCAACATTCAGGAGCACTTTGTGATTCAATCGTTTCTGGCTCCAGTCCCAAGTTCAAGCAGATGTGCGTCCATTGTTGAAGAACTTTTTTTTTAGAACAATTTAATTTTAGTAGTTTTATTTTCCGGTTGATCGGCGAGCTGTTGGTCCCGGTGTAGTAGTAGGTCTATGATCATGCTAGTTCTATTCCGCTCAAAACCCTGTGCCCTGTGGTCCGGCTCAGTGGCACATTCATGAGATATTTTCCCAACTCCGGGCGCGGTCGGTGGAGGGAGGGCGCCAGATCGTGCTCGTCACAAATGGAGCCAAGATATTGGCTTGAGCGCAGTCAAAGCAAAAGGCCAACAGACCAAGTGCCAGCAAGGACCACACATGGTCATCAGAGGCATTCTTTAGGTTCCTCGACAAGGTAGGAGAGAAAAGGCCGCCCGTTAGCCCATGGCCAGTTCAGCTGGAAGCCTGGAACTACAATAGCTACCGTGGTTCGCTGAGTGGAGTAGCACCGTGCTCATCAACATGTCATACTTTGGTTTCTTCTGGCTCGACCTCCAGTCCATGGAGATCGCGAGGTGGTTCTCGGATCGTGGGTCCAGGCCACGGCAAGAGAATATCCGCAATGAGATGATTGGCAGTTTGGGTTCTAACATTCAATAGCACTTTATGATTCAACTTCATGCAGGTATGCGCATATGTGGATTATTCCACAACCATGGAAGCATGTGCGTACGACTTTGTTGAGAAAAATATAATTCCGTTTTAGTAGTTTTATTTTTTGCCTTGTTGCCACGTTTATGTCCCAGTGTAATTGTACATCTATGGTTTTGCTAGTTTTCTTTACTATTATAGACGGGGGTTTGTGCTGTTTTTTTTAATCCAAATTAGACTTTATTCCTCAAATAATGCTCATATCGTTTACAAGGAGATGAGAAATAAAGTCCGGGATTACGTCATCCCAAGAATCAGGAACTCTTATACTAAAGCAATGTTTTGCTAACTCATCTGCTACCCGGTTCGCTTCTCTGTAGCAATGTTTAAAGGAAAGTTTGTTAAAGTCGATGGACAGTTTCTTGCACTCCGCTACCACAGCACTGTCAGGCCCCATATAATCATCCATGCTCTGAAGTGTCTCCACCGCAAACAAGCAGTCTGATTCTACCTCTATTTTAGTGCATCCAATACTTGACAGAAGATAAATACCATTCCGTATTGCCATGAGCTCAGCCGAATCAACATCCCGAACATGCGGTATAAACCAAGAAGCCGCAGCAATAAACTCTCCCTTATCATCTCGACCAACAGCTCCACTTGCTCCCGAGAGTGTGTCTGCATGAAAAGCTGCATCGACGTTAACTTTCACCATGCCATAGGAAGGTTTCTTCCACATATGATCCCTCGGCCTCATTGGCAAATTTGGAGTGAGCGATCTTGTGTAGTTGTTAGATGGGGGGTTTGTGCTGTTAACCGGCTTTGGAAGGAGATATATCAGCTCCTGAGTGTTCTTTAAGCATTTAGTTGTGGCAGAATTTAATCAAAATTCCCATACTATACCTCAGTATGGGATTTGTTTTGTAGGCACCTTGTTTTGTGTCATCGGGTATTTGCAGCGCTTGGGTTATTATAATCTAGCAAACGACTTGGCACAAAACCTGCCGCTCGAAGAGAATCTGATGGATCAAGTCCAGACCATGTGCAAGAGCTCTCCACAGTGATGATTTAGCAGCAGAGCAGATTGGGATTCCAAGCGCCGTCCACTGCCACAGCAGCATGCCGGCCCCTCTTGCTTCAACCAAAAAAAAATGTAAATCTGAAAAAAAATCAATGCAAAAGAATGAAAACAGTGAAAACCAAAAAAAAATAAACAATGAAAAACAAGTAAACACGAGAAAGAAAGAAATAATACCGATGAAGAAGAAGATAAAAGCAAGAAAAGAAAAAAAAATCTAGTGAAAACCAAGAAAGAAACATAGAGAACCGAAGAAAACAAAGGAAAAAGAAAGAAAAAATAAACCTAGTGAAAAAGAGCAAAAAAGATAAACTATTAAAAACATGAAAATATCGGGAAAACCACCGAAAAAACTGTCTATTTTCACTCAAGTTGATCGCGCCATGTATTTCACCATGAACCCAACAGTCCCTCAAAGGCTACGTACCAGCGCTACCCAACAATGAGGATCTGGGTTCAGTTTCCTGCTCCCTTATTCTCGATTTCCCTTGTTTTAAGTGTGCACAAATGGGCGGCCCATTAAAGCAGACGTTCTAGGTGAAAGCTTCTTCCATCTCAGCTCTCGTGGAAAATTGCCTCGAAATAAAGAAAAGGTCTGGCGGAAAAGAAGTAAGGTGAGATGAGTCGGACGCAATAAAGACCCATCCCATTCCGGCCCATATAAAGCACGACACATCCAAAAGGAAACACATGTGCACTGCTTGCTTTCCTCTAAAAAGAAAGACACTCTATTACTCACATTGCACTCCAAGAGATGAAGTTATGCTCTTGGAAAGGCGGATTCAGTCCAAGAAATCGTAGTTGACCGGAACGTGTTCTTCCACTGACATGCATCACCGAAAATCCTATGATGGGCTGGGGATACCACCGTCCTCTTAACCATCCAACCACACGTTGGTTCACAAGAAAATGAGAATTTTTATAACAATGTTATTGCTTCGAAGTGATCGGACAGTGAATACCAATGAATACTACCAGAATAAAATAACCCTTACAACGAGCAACTAGGAACAGTAACAGCTTGCAAGAAAAGGAACATTAACGGTGGAAATCACACGCCCCCATCCTCATGCATGCGTGCATGGAACCTGGATCAGCAAAGGTCTCAGGCAAGCCCAAATAGCTACAGTAGCTATAGCAAACTACAGTATCATTTGTGCTAAGAATCTCTCCACCACACCGGCCCCAGGAGAGGCTCTGGCTGCATGGGGCCTGCCTGCCTAGGCATGCTGGACATTGGTAGCCATGTCAACCTTCTCGACGCTGGCTGATCTCTTTGGTCTGGCCGCTGGCACAAGCCACGATGTTCTCCATGGTTGGTGGCCGGACGGCAGCTGGTGTGTTGAGCTCCATGGCAGCTGCCGGGCCGAGCTTAGCGACGTTGATGACGTGCTCTGGCATGGGTGCATCCACCTCCTTTGGCGCCGGCCTGGGCGTGGCGTTGCAGTAGAGAGCGTAGAGCCCCATCTGGATCACCCCGAAGGCAAACCCGAGGATGTTGGGAAGCTGCATGTTCAACACCAACACTAAAGTCAAATAGAAATTTTGAGATTGGAATTGAGAGATAATTTGTGTTGTTCACGTACGGCAACATATTTGTCCTTGATGAGGAGGCCGTAGAGGAACCAGACGACGGCGCTGACGGTGAGAGAGAGGGAGAGTGAAAAGGGCATGAACTCCACGCTCCGGGTGCGCACCACAAGACGCTGCACAAATAGATCGATTATAATCAATCAATCATGGTGGATCACCACAAACTAATATGTGTGAGAGAGGCCAGGCAGGTGCTCACGATGACGCTGAGGGGCGCGACGAAGACGCTGACGGAGAAGCCGACGCAGACCCACCCAAGCATGATTACGCGCTTTTCGCCCCCCGCCAGCAGCAGCGTGAGAAGTAGGATGAGGCCGAACACACCCACGTTCAGGAGGAGGAGGATCTTCGCCGTGAAGAGCTGCATGTCACGCATTTTGTGTCAGCACAAACCAGTTCACTCAAAATGCCCAAACTGATGAAGAAGGGTGGACACATGCATGCATGTGTGCAGCTGAGTTGTGAGTACCTTGGCTTGCTTTGGCGCGTAAGCAAGGTACATGACGATGTAGATGGTTTCGATGACGCAGCCGGCAGAGTTTATGGTGATGAGCAGGAGCTCGTCGGACTTGAGGAGCGCGTAGTAGATCCACAGCATCGCGCTGAAGAGCGCAACCACGTACGGGACCGACTGGAACCCCTGCGTCGACTTGCTCCTGTAGATCCGGTAGAACGTCGGCCTGCATCCCATGCCCCCATGCACCATTAGTTTCTCGTGAAACTAAGCTAGAGAGAGAAACGATGTTGAGCGCGATCGAGAGGCTTACAGTGGGGCCAGGTAGGTCATGAAGGAGATGACGTTGCCTGCATGGAAGCAATACGACGACAGTTAGGCAGCGAGAACAAGGAGACACGTGTACAATTAATCCCCACTTAGCGAGCTTTCAGTAACTTGTGTGCGTGACACAACACCATGCTTATTATACATCTTGCTTTAGTTAGTTTATTATACATCTTGCTTTCCCTTTTCTCCCCTTTTGTTTGCCACCTCCAACGACTAATGAACTATTCTAGATATACTAGTTTACTCAAAAGAGGAAGGATCCCATGTATCCCATGGTGCAATCCGCACTACCTAGCTATATAGTGTAATTGTTGTCTTGGATACACAACATACTTCCCCAAGTAGGGGACGCCTAAGAGTATTAGTTTTGCCAAAACATATTGTGAAACCAGAATGAAAAGAAAATGAAAAGGAAATAATAAGAACTCTTAAAAGATACTCAACTATTCAGTATACCTAGGAGGCCAAAGGCAAAGGCCCACGGGTGCTCAAGGGAGAGACCACCCATTGCAAAATCTTAATTAGCTCGGGAGTTGGTGAGGATATCAGAATGTGATAGTTCTACCAAGCTAGCTTGGGTAACAGCTAAGCTTCAACTTCTACCTCCCTTGAGGTTGGATGGGTTTATATAGCCCTCGCAAGGAATACAAAATAGATGGTTCAATGGGAAGAGAAGAAGTGTCAGCTTACTACTCGAGATAGTTGCTTGAGAGCGTGAAGGGAGCTGGAGCTGGGATGGGTTTATATAGTGCTAACATGGAAGCCAAAAAGGTGTGCATCCTTATGGTGTGTGACTCCATTGGCACATACAAACTATTCCTCATCAATCACAACCATGGTACCGCCTTAAACAAAGGACAGGATAATCATCAACATCCATGACACAAAGTGCCTATCTTCTCGGTAGACTCTTTCTCTCCCAATTCCTGTCATGGATATATTAGGGAAAATTTTGTACACTTCAAGTTATCTGGTAACACCAGCTTAGCCACACCGGCAACGCTGGAGAGCTATAGCCACCGCTGAGCCACAAAAGGTTAACAACTCCCTCTCCCCCCATTGGTCATGCGTCCAATTAAGAGGCTCAAACCAGTGTTGAAATATAGCTCCTGTAAATTTCAGATGTTACGACCCAGAATGAAAATTCCTCTTGTAACCATATTTTCCAATGATTCATCGATCCCCCTACGCACTGATGAGTCCTCAGGTCTCATCCTCTCTCGTTTGCCGCTTCGGCGACAGAGGGGGCGGGGACCACGGATTTGCGATGTGGTGATATAGTTAGGTATCCTAATAGTAGTGCTATGATCCTCCCAACGGTGGCGCAGCGGTGGCAATTTCGGCGTTGTGCCTATTAAGAACAAGGTTTCCTCTACTCCTGGTCCACCTCATCGGTGAGTCTCTCGCCAGTAGCATTGAGAGGGATGGGGGTCGCCTAGATCGGTGGATCTGGTTTTGTCTTCCTGTCATGCATTCGGTCTTCGAAGGTGTCTTTCGGCAGAATGGACGACGTCCCTTGGTGACTTGATTCTATGACTCAGTCTCCTATTTCGCCAACTTCAGTGTCGTCTGTGATCTGGTCAGTGCATTTCCCCCAACATATGTCTGGCCAAATTTGGGGTGGTCGTCCAACCCTCTTCACTGCCTTCTTCTCGGACACTATTCTATTTGCCAGATCATCGTCACCGTCATATTCTCACCCCAATCAGCTCCCTCCCAGGCGCTGCATGAACAATATTTCTCTTGCTCAGATGGTGTTTCGGGGGTCCAAAGGTGGCATCGATCTTCGCTGCTACTGTCATCGATTGCATGATGAATTGATTTTCGATTTACCCAAGGACCAGTGTTTTTTTTTGTAAGAATGGCCTTTTAAGGGATGGTTAACTTTAATATATAGCATTTGGTCTACCACAAAACATCATCAGATGAGAACCAAAGCTTTTTTTATTTTTAGGAATTATCATGTATAACTTGCAGACATCAGTTGAATTAGTGCCAGATCATGGTAACATTCACCAACAACTACACCACAGGTTATCAGTCACACACGTGAAACATGTATGTCACGTTGGGAGTTATCAAGCGATTATTTGCACGGTTGCATACTTGAATGCCGTGCCAGTCACAATGCAGTTTTTTAGGGCAGCTGAAACAACACGTATGTCTCCACACAAAAAAACACGTATGTATGAGCTGTATACGTTTTTTTTTGCGGCTGTGAGCTGTATACATTAGTATTACCCCCTATGCTTTCTTCCATGATCGTTGTTGGAAGGTTTCGGCGACACACATAAACAAGCAGCTCAGTTACTCCTGATTTACTGATACATAGTTTCCTACCGTAATGGATAAAAGCAAATTAGGAAGATATTTAACGTAATGCAGTACATAAGGCTGAGGCTCCACGGTAGCAGAAAAACTTCGACGCTTTTTGACAATGGGTTGATTGATTGCATAGAAATCTTTGGCCTCATGATCATGAGTGAGTAAAGAAAACATCCATTGGAACTTGAGAGGAGCAAAGAACGGCTCGCTAGGTTTTGCTGTTCCTTTTGGGAAAAGGTGTCTGATCTCTGTTGTTGGTGTTCTTGTACCATCTGGTCAGAAACACGGCCATATGCACATTATTTCCCACATCTAGGGCGTACTTTCCATCGTCCATGGTTTTGCAGATTGTGTATGCAATAGAAATAGATAGCCGCCAGGCTTACGCCATTAGCGTACACTTACTCAGGGGCTTACTAGTGCACTGTGAGGTTTGCGTGCATCTACAAATTGATCCTAGTATTCATCGGTTTTGCATGCTTTGCCGGCTGAATTATAGCCCTTCGAACGTACTAGCTGATGCCATTTCACACTGCACATGGTTGCTAAAAGGTGACGTGGCAAAGCCAAACCAATTTATTTTCCACGGTTCATCAGTGGCTGACTGCAGAAGCAACGTAGAGATTTCTTGCAACTCGAAGATGCACTTTGGAGCCTTCTGAACCACTAACTAATTAGTCCTTCAATTAACCTATTCTGACTGTCAGGAAGCAACGGATGGTCGTTCGCAAAAAGGGAAAGGAATAGGAACCAGCGGATGGTCGAGCAGTAGTAGCTTTCTCATGTACAGCAACTAGATAGCTAAAAAAATGCCCATTTCAACTGAGTAACTTAGATCAATTAAACCAATGTCCCGTCTCAGCAAAGCAGAATTATTTCAGGTCAAGAAATGAAGAAGATCCTGGACGGGCGAATATTCTCGGTAGAGATATTTGCGGTAGTACACGTGGGTCTGAGATGAAAAAGGCTGTTCTACAAAGATCCTACCTATACACTTCAGCGGAAGGGATTCCAACATGTGACGTTATGAAGTCACTCTCAGAGGTTAATGCTTTAAAAAATATACAAAAACTTCAGTGGCTGCCCGCAAAGATTCACTAAAGGATCGGTGTCATGGCCTCATAATGCCAATAATTAAGATATTAACAAAAGGTAGTGCAAGATATTTCAATGTAATTAAACGGTGCTCCAAGCATACTGAATTGTCCATTGGCATGTTCAGACATATCAGAGATTGTGAGAAAGCAACGTAAATATGATCGTCATATAGGAATGTGCATAAGCTGATCTAAAACAGTATTGGAAGAAATCTCCAAAAGCATCCGCGCCACACAAGTATCTGCAAAAGCTTATCTCGGTAAATATGAGAGAGAGAGAGAGAGAGAGAGAGAGAGAGAGAGAGAGAGAGATTAACGGACGATGTGGCCGACTGAGCCGGCCATGTGACACTGTGGCCAGCCATGGCAGCTAGGACAGTGAGAATGGCCTGAACCGAAGGTGATGGTGCTGAGGCATCGAAGGAACTTGTGGTGGGTGTGTGTGGGCGGGTGGGGTAGCGGGGGACTGGAGCAGCCGGGAAACTAATTTGTTACGCGCTGCAGTATTTCTTTGGAATCACAGTACAGATATAGACGCTTACATATATTCATTTTATGAATGGTACGCGTACCCTGCTCTTATGAGCACAGTTCCGAGATACTTAGCCCGCAAATGAAGACGAAGTCATCATAGCAGCTCTATGGAGATGTCGTCTACCAGCAAGAGGTTTGCACCAAAAATCATGCAATAAATTCAATGGCATGCAAATACCGGTGCAAAGTTTAGGACTTCAACACATGTAGGTATGTTCTACCACAACGAATCTAACCAATTCATTTATGTTAAGTTTGCGGTTCAGTCTGCTGAGAACGCACATATGCTGATACTGCGGTCTAGTATAACACATGTACACATAAAACTACATTTTTTTACAACATGCACATTAAACTAGGTTTTAACAAAAGACATATATGCCCAACACCACCTTTTTCTCATAAATATTTCTAGCACTATTATTTTGGAAATAAGTAGATTAGGACAAGCCTTTCTTTTGGGTTGTTCACCAGACAGTCTTTCGCCCACTAGGAAATAATTCAAGCAAAAGCTTGTTTTTCTTTGTAGCAGACAACAAAAAAAGATGTACATGATTTAAAGCGCGCGATCTCCTATGTTGACAGAACATTAGTGACTGATTTGATGCACTTGGTGAGCAGTTTTTATGTTATTACAAGTTAAGAATGCAATGACTAAAGTGTATATGTCAACAGACTTGCATAGAAATGGTCAAATGCACTCCATAGCGTTTAGAAGAGGTCCTGCGCTAAAGGTGTTTTGGCTAAACACATGAACATGCATTTTAAATAGCATGCAATAGCGTTTAAAAGAGATCTACCGCTAAGACCCTTAGCGTGCTATTGAAAACTATGGTTTTATCTGATCATATAAGTCTGGTGGTACCAATTAATAGGGAAACAATCAGATCATATGTAGGATGCCGATCCTGAACAAAACTTGCCCATATTACTATTTTATGTTGTCATCTTCATGCATACCTGATATCCATGATTTATAAAGTTACGAAGCTTTCCGTAAATAAAAAGGAAAAACGAACAAATTGGCCTGCCCACCTTAGCAGAGCGTGTTGCAGCTGCTTGCACCCATCGGCGATTAGCATTATCACAAATCGCCTAACCAAAGTGTGTTGGTCCTGTACAACCTTTACCTTTCTTAGATAAAATGGGCAAAAGACCAAATTAGCCTGCGCACTTTAGTAGAGCGTGTTGCAGCTGCAAGCACCCATCAGCGATTAGCATTACCACAATCGCCTAACCAAAGTGTGTTGGTCCTGTACCACCTTTATCTTTCTTACTATCACACTCCAAAGTTAGTAACAGATAGCTTCTAATCACAATCAGTGATGTGCCCATGTTTGCCCAAATCGTGCACTAACATATTAATTACCCGAAACACATATCTATAATACGTAAATAGTTCATCCCGACTAACCAATTTATCTAAACATGCAGCCTGTCCACATCAGCAACCTAGCCATGTCAGCATTTTGTTACCCACTGTCATGAGGGCCCACCAACCACATCAACTTTCGGTTACCAGCAGTAGGACCCATCACACACCGACCACGGACGTCTCCCTGATTCAGCTGAAACCATCGCCCACCTTCCCCTCAGGAAAGACTGTTGTCTCGGCTTCTCTTGACGCTCCGGCGCGGCGGCGAGGATCCCATCTCATACCCCACCAGCAGAACCGCTGGAGCGGATCCCGTCTGCGTGCGGCTCGGCGGCCGAGATTTCATCTCGCACCACTCCGGCAGCAAGACCGCCGGCCCAGCTCTTCTCTCCCGTTCTCCGGGGATCACTCGGGTGACGTTCCCCTTATCAGTGTGCTCCCTAGCTATCTCGGTCATGCGCTGGTCCTCCTCCCGCTTCTTCGTGTCCCCGTGATGCCCTGTCCTCCTTCTGCTTCTCCCGCCAAGGTGCGTCCGGCGTCGATGGGGTGGTCGGATCCAGCCCGTTCCACCGGAATCGGAACACCAACTAACATCCGGAGCTGGTCCAGGGCTGGCTTCCTTTCTGGCCTGGAACGGCACTGTGGTGGCCACAGCATCATCACCCCATGCATGCGACCCCTGCCAGCAATATCCCGACTGGGTGCCGTCCTCGGCCAGAGTCCACATCCTCTAGCGGGTGCCGTCTTTGGTTATGGATTTGCTGCGAAGGACTGCGGGTGCCATCTATCGACTTCAAGGTACTACTCTGTTCTTCACAAGGACGTGCCACTACTACTGATTTTTCCTGAGTTGTGACGATGCAACGTCATCTGCTGACGTCGATTTTGTTTTTTGTTTTTCTTTTGCCAAAGAGTTCCTCCGTTGCGCCAACGCACCCCTTTCGTCTCCAGGGCAGGGCCAGTTCACCTTCTTCAATCTCAAACAAATCCCACTACTGGCTTGCAGCAGAAACGGATGCATTGATGTCAACAAAGGGAAACAGATGGATTTACTACTCCCTCATGGACGGGTAACCGAGGCAATTGCCCTCCATTATAAGCAGTGGAGCTGTTGCATTCCTGTCGTCCCCACAAATTCGAGCCCACGTGAGAGGAATTTGAAGTCTCAGTTGTTGACAGTTGACACCCATCGATAGCCGGGGCACGCGTGTTAGCCGGGACAGATCTGCAGCCCTTGGCGTCAGCTCACCTCATCTCAAGTTCTCCCTGCAGTCTCTTCCTTGCAGCGTCCGCTGATTCTGCCCCTGCCCATCCTGAAATTAAAGGTCTGCATCAGTTAACTGTCTTGGCCTATGCAAAGCTCAATTGTACAATTTAATCTGATACACTGCAGCTTGAAACAATCTCGCTGTACTGAGATTTTGCTCTTACAATTTAGCTTTCTTCCATAAATAAATATAATAGAACTGAGATTTTGTTCTTAAATTTAGAATGTCCTGATATGTAATTTAGTCCCCTGTCCTTCCTATTCTTTTTTAGAGATAGGTACGTACAACTGTCCTTCCTATTGGTTTATGCATTTTTTGATATATGTTACAAGCAGAATCCAAGCATGTCACATGTCTGTTTATTTGTGCAGATTTTTTTATCTTTGTCGAAAAGATATTTTTCTATTGGATCACTTACCGTCTCCTCTGCCTGTTTTAGAGGTCGCACATGTGCACTAGCAAATGATCCATTGAATGCTTCATGAAATCACACCAACATATGTTTTGCTCTGATAGTTGATACGCAGCATATCCAATGAATAAACATCTACCAGAATTTAGTCTATTATCTGTCTTTCTTCTCTTTTGAAGCTGTACGTTTTCACAGTGCAAATAGGAACAATCTGTGTTCTTGTTTGTGAGTATATGTCAGCATATGCTTGATGTAGTTTTCAATCAAGTTGTATGTATAATCTTTATCTGACTTATCTATATGTATACCAGTTTATGTATGTAATGATCCAATGTTGTCCTCGCTAAACCAAAGGATTTTGCTCTTCTACTCAGCTCAATTTCACCTTTCTGTAGGTTTGAGAACTGTCAAACATCACATTAAATCAATCTGTTAGCTCCCCATCAGTCAAGCATAATCCTTATAAAGTTGCGTCTGCTGATTTTTGTTTACTATACTTGAATGAGGTTTTAGTTTACAAAGATGCAAACCATGACAACAAGGAAGAGCACTTTACTGTACTAATTGTGCATGCCTCAGATTTTTGTTCTCCGTCAGTTATATAAAGGAAAAGACTCATATACAAGCAATTGACACGAAACCGGGATTAACCCCATACTATAGATCGTTATCTTAGTGACTGTCTATGATCACATCTAGGATTCTGCTTTATAATTTTACATCATCTGCTTATGATGTCCCGCAGCAATGCGCGGGATGTTATCTAGTTGCAAGAAAGAGAGGGCGCACGAGAGATACTTATATGGCTGGGGGCCATGGATTATGTTGTGTGGATCAGTACTCTTTAGGTTGCACCTTGCATCATTTGGTTATCCGTGCGCCATGCCCCTTTTAATAATGTCAAATTACTTTTTGCAATATCTTGGGACACACTGCCTCATCTCCCCCTAGTTAGTGTCTTCTGACGCATGCAAGCTTATGATATTAAACATGAACTGGTCCTGTATTTTATTTTATTTTTGCTGGTAAAACTGGTCCTGTACTTGAGGGCAATTTTTGACGAAAAAGGGTTTCCTCCCATTTTATATTATAAAGCAACCATGACCGCAAACATCCGAGCAAACTGATACAAACGCAGGACACCACCGCACCCAACACACACCCAAGAAAAGATACAAGGGTGCTGGGCACCGTCACACCACCCCAACGACTACCAAGCAAACTACAAATGAGCAAAGAAGAACCGCTTGAGTCAACGAAGACTACCACAATGAGCGATCCACCGAGGATAGGTGAGAATGAAAACGCCGGAGCGATGTCTCCAAGACGATGTCTCCAAGAAGGGCACGACCAAGATAGCCACCACTGTCTGATCCTAAACATCATGTTTTCACCTGGAGCATCGTGAAAGCGGTGGGAACACCGCGACGAAGCCTGCAGGGAGGAGAACGACGTTCGCCGCCGTCGCCGCCACCATAGGCCAATACACAAGCTGGACAAGTGATGTAGCCCGGTGGTCATATCCCTCCGCCGCACCCTGCTCTACCAACCACCCGCAGCCATGCCACCTGAGCAGCATGTCTGCCCACCCACACCCGAGTCATGCGACCTGCCCAACATCAATGTGCCTCCGATCGTCACCAGGGCCGCCGCCCGTCACCTGGTCCGCCGCGAGAACACCAAAGGAGATGACATTGAACAGATCAGGCAACCTCAACCACCGCCGGAACCAACAATGATTGTTTAGCCTCAAGAATCACTTGATTCGTAACAAAGTATGAGGAAAGTGGGCGGGGGAGGAGCGGCTCACAGCCACGACCGACAATCCCTACGCCAGCGACGGGCGGCTCGACCTCATTGTAGAGACCTTCCCTCCTACCAACCTCCCCACCAGAAGCACACCTGTTTCACTCCCCTCCTCCCCACGGCAACTGGCGCGGAATAACATGAGGCCATAGAGAGCCACCTATCCGCCGATTGGGGGGGGGGGTGGAGATCCGCCGCCATCGCAGCCAATTATGGGCCCAAGAGAAGTGCTCCCGTGTCGCTCACCGTCTGTCATCGTCCATGGCGGACCATCGACGGGGACAAGGGCCAGTGCGGCCATCTAGCCACCGCCACTCTAAGCACCGACACCTCGCTAGAAACAACACACAACACCATCGGCCCATGCCGACACAACACTTGCTGCCAGTGGCCGCCAGACGCCAGATCTAGGCAGAGCCTGCACCGCTACCGAACTCCACCACCAGCACAACCCACCGCCCTCCACGCCGCCCATCACGAAGCAGACAAACATGCAGGTTTCCTCTGCGCGTGGGCGCCACGACGCTGTGGTGCCTGGCCACCACGTTGCATCCTACCCGTTGGAGCTACCACACATCGTCCCAACATGCGAGGAGAAGAGTTCACCCTGCCGCCGTCGTCTCCAACCGACCTTTTCCTAATTGTGCACGCTGGCAGTAGCGAGGGAAGGCAAAGGAGGAGGAGGGGTGCCCGATGGCGGCGCGCTAGAGTTTTCTCACCGTCACCTAGCGTGCGACCGGGGGGGGGGGGGGGGGGGGGGGGGGGGGTGGACGACGACTGGAGAAGGATTTCCACTACCGAAGGAAGGATTGCCTTTTGAGGGCAAATTTCACTATGCTGGTTTACAGATTGTTACCAATCCTTGCTATAGGAACATATGATGATGTGATGTCGATGAAGGTGGCCTTATTCTACTCCTCTATAACGCACAAGGATTCAATAGGTCGAGTATAAATTTATGTGTGTTGCCATGGTGAATCCAACCCGGCGTGTCTAAAGTTAAGGCTCGGTTTCTCGCGTGTCTACTGCTCGGGATTCAGCTTGGGATTCTACTAGTGGATCATACTGCAAATTGAATCACTTGAAAAGGAGCTATAGGTCCCAAGTTATGCTCAAAAGAGGGTGTGAGTTCAAATCTGAATTTTACTAAATTTTGTGTCACATGAAAAGAGGGTGTAAAGTTTGAAGGTTTAATACTTTTGTGTTACATGATAGAGCATATGATAATGATTATTTGCAAAAAGTCTCGTAACAATCATAGTCGTAGGTTAAAGGATATAGGGTTTCAAATTTTTAGGGTTTATGGGGTGACATGGCTCAACCTGGATCATCTGATCTGAGATCTACGGTTATCAAGAAATAAGACAAAGAAACAGAAAGTAGAATGTAGTCAGGTGCTTCTAATCCGTTGATACTAATTCATCTACAAATATCTAATCCTGGCTATTAGAGCCAATATATGCGGTTGTTATCACGTACTTGTTTGCATGGTTATTATATCCAATCTTGAGCCTGGATGTGAGATCAGTTGCCAAATGTGGTGCTCGGAAAAGAGAGGTTGCGGCTGCCGGACATGGTAAAGGTGGTGGCACATCTTCTAGGGCATGAGAATTTGGGAAGTTGGGTTTGATGCGGAATCTACGGAGTGTCGGTGGGTATTTATTGGAAATCATCCTTGGGAAGGGGGTTACAATTTTGTTCAAATTTGTCACGCTGTTGAGGTAAAGCATTGGCCCGGGTTGATAAAGGATTCTTATTTAATGGTCGGTAGTTCATGGGCCACATGGACGGTTATATGGGCCAAAGTGGTTTCAGCCTAGCTCGCAGCGTTTTATTTATTTTAATTATTTCTTTTATACATGAAAATGAGTTTCACTTATTAACCGTTATTTCAATTCCATGGAAATCTAATTATTATTTTTGTAAAATTAGAATTTTATTATGGATCCAAGTAAAATTATTTCCACTAAAAATGCATGTTTTTTAAATAAATTTTCTTTCAATAAAGCTATTATGGCCTTAATATTAATTGCCTTAAATATCTCTAGAGTTTTAAAAGTAAAAAAATGTTTTTGAAGACCCAAATATGCAGATGAGACATTTCCAAAAGGCTCAAAAATAATTGTGCACATCAAATGATTCTGTTAAGGTCCAAAAGTGAAATTTTGGGATGTTACACGTGTGTTGTCAAGATATGGCCATCTACTATGTATATGGCTAGAAGGTCATATATGGTTTACAACTAGGACATTGGCAATGTGATTTGCTTTTAAAGCACCGTGGATCGAGGATCGATGTTTATATTCAGATGAGCGAAAAGTACATTGAAAGATTTCTTTTCCACTAAAAGTGATCCAACCCTTTAGCAAAGGTGTCATCTTTCTGTATGTACACCTGGATGTTACTGAGCCTTACAGTTATATATTATTCACAGAGAAAATGCTATCTCAACGGATGTACCAAATTTGTGCACCTTTGTTACATATAGATGTTTCTTCCACTATATTTTTGGCTTCATGGGAGCGCCTTTAGTGGAATGGGGAGTTCTCATGGTGCACAGATTTGTATTAAGAAGAGCAACATAGAAGAACCTGAGGAAGATATATCCATGTGTACTTTCTTGGAAGATGATTGGTGCTGACAAAATGAAACTCTAGCGAGAGATTGTAATCAGAATTTTAATGTTCTTTTCCTGTGGTGGGTACAGAGTGAATTGTCTGAGTTGTCCACTATGCCGCAGATCTACCTTTTTTGTAAGCTTTTGAGTTTTGAATCTTTGAACTGGGAACTCAATGGACACCTCACATGGCTTAACTATAAGATGATTGAAAGTAGCTGAGATTACGCACCCTACTACTGAAATTCTTAAAAGAATCATAGTTGATGACCGATGCTTCGCTCTGCACATTATTCCCTTACTTAAATCCGTGCCCTTCTTAAATTATTACAAACTCTACCCTTTACAAGGAAAGAGCTATTGGGTCTGAAATAACTCAGCTGGTGCTTGCCTTGTACTCTCTCCGTTCTGAATTACTTGTCGAAGAAATGGATGTATCTAGACATATTTTAGTTCTAGATACATCCATTTTCGACACAAGTAATTCCGAACGGAGGGAGTAAATACTAACCTTGATAAAAGGTTTGAAAAAGAAAGATGTACCATCATATATGGCTCGCTCCGCCACCGAACGGTTTCCCCTTGGTCCTAGATCCTTTCATCACTGGTGTCCGGCTCCCCAAGGTGCTACTGGACAAGTGGAGCAGGGCAGTCGACATCATCCACATCACCGTATCAACAAAATTAAGATCGCTTGCTCCCGAATTAGACCAATCGGCACGCTCATCCGTCAGACATCCACTGGCATCAAGCGCACATGCTCGGGAAAATTGACCTCCCGGTCACCTTCAGCATTCCCACCAACCAAAGGACTGAACTCCTACCATGTCATCCTCAAACCCACCCCCTTGTTTCGCCAAGTTCACGGCAACCCCTTCCTACGCAAGTCTCCAACCCATGATGTCGGGCCCTAGGGGAAGCATCACCACGCAAGGCCATACCTCTCGCATACCATGATGTGTGGGCAGTCTCTGCACGCCTCACCATGATGAGCCTACTCAAAACCGTTCTGCCTGGTTGGTGTCGTCCTCCTCGACTGTCACTCCAGCTAGCCACTACTCCGCTGGGGAGATCTACAAGAGGGGTGAAGGTGCGCATTGCCATCGGATTTATTGTCCTTAGTGCCCCCATCATTGGAGTGGGCATGGAACGGGAGCAACTCAAGGCGATGTGACTCCACCTCTGGGCAAGAAGGGATGAGATCGAAAGTGTCAATGAAGAGCTCACCAATGTACGGATATAGTGCATTGGGTGGTTGTGTGACCGCAGGATCTAGGCCAACTGTTGTGAACCTAGCTAGTCATGCCATCTGCAGGGGATTAGGAAGACATGGGAAAGGAGGGGATAATATTGCGAGAGAATATATTGATTCTTGCTTGCTCCCAAAGAATAAAATGCACGCTCGTATATAGAGCTAACCTAACTTTGACCCGAAAGACATGGAGATACTCGAAACTATCAAGCTCAGGCTCCACCGCATCCGCAAAAATAGGCTTCAGAATGTCATCAGTCATTATTGAGCTGCATGCATGGTATGCACTTCCGACAATGTCCTTGTACAATTTTCCAGTATTTGTCCAGAAGAGATGCGTTATATGGTTATTGAGCTGAAATGTGTATATGAATTACAATTATCCCCTCCTGCATCAATAACTTCTGCATTAATTATGCTTGGAAAATATATGTTTGTATTGCAGTGTTCTGAGTTCAATGCATGAGACTACCGTACTGTTAATCATGTCATCAGTGTAATCATGAAACTGTTTGAAGCAAAGTGTTGACCTTCTTCGGTGGAGATAGAGAAACCGAAGCCAAATCTGGCGAGCAGGTGGACGACACTATCAGAAACCCAATTAGACAATCTGCACTATAGAATGACACCCATCCTCCGGTGGCGAGGGGGAACTCGTGCTTCTTGTGGAGCACGTGGGTGACGGCGATGGCGGTTGGGTTGGCCACGCCAGCGCCGCTCCCACCGGCAGCCGCAGCCTGGTGCGCCCGTCAAGTGACGCTACCTCGGCTGGCCCCACCCCGCACCCGGTCGTGCAGACCTGCCAGAGCGGGAAGTTGAACGCCTCGGCCTCGACGTCGTCTGCGCGGGAAAAGACGAACGGCGCGGCCATGGCCATGTCTCGTAGTAGGGTACCAGCAACGGCTTGGCCGCGTCGCGCACGATGAGGTCCTCGAACATCTTCCAGAACACCGCCTCGGGCCGGGAGAAGAGTCTGCCGCGACCGTGGCGCCCGGAGAACACCTTCAGTTCTTGGCCACGACGTCGCGCGCCGCCTCCGCCAGGATCTGGCGCCCATAGGCGCGCAAACAGCACAGCCGCCAGGAACCCACCGGCGTCGGACCCTGCCGCCACGTCAAAGTAGTCCGCGACGCGGGCCTCGGATAATTAGGTTAACTAGCTAGGTAAACTAGGTTAACTAACTAGGTTAACTAGCTAGGTTAATTAGGTTTGTTACTTAACAAGCTAGGTTAACTAGGTTAGAGCAAAAATTTACTTTAGAGCATTAGGTCAGAAGGGTTAGAGAAAATGGAGTTTCGTTGCAATTTAATTGGGTTCTGTCCTAGGCAGAGAAGGATTAGAGAAAATAATTTGTGTGTGTGTGTGTGTTAGAGGAATAGTTAGAACAGAATTTGGGTTTTGTCCTAGGCAGAGAAGTGCTTAGTGAGGTCATTTTGCAAAGGTTTTTGATTTTTGAAAAAGACCACTATTTTTCAAGGAAAATAATTTAGGCAAGTTTTATTTTAAAGATGATCCCTTCCTAGACTTTTAGCTTTAAACAAAAAATAAAAGCATTTAGCTAAAAATAAAAAACAGTAGCTATGGCATTTAGCTATGAACAAAAAACAGAATTGATGTTATATGATATATGTCATTGATGTTCATTTGCATATTCCATTATTGTTGATTATATCTTTTCAATGAAGTGGTCATGTTATATCTTTTCATTGAAGTGGTTCGATTGTGCCCAAGTGGCCTTTTGTTGTTTCTAGGGAATGAAGCCGAGTGGCCTATGTTTTGCCGGAATGTTGGTTCATTAACGTTTTGGTAAATTTTAGGTGCTCGATTTGTTCACTTTTTAGCAAAGGTCATGCCGAAATTTTCTGTGAATTTCCACATGACTTGTGCTACAAACTAGGACATATCGAGTGCCCGGGATTTGCCGAAATTTTCTGTGAATTTCCACATGACTTGTGCTACAAACTAGGACATATCGAGTGCCCGGGATTTGCCGCAACTGAAAGGAATCAATGTTCCTGCAAAAACATAGGCCTTTTTATGTCATTATTTGTTTTATTAGGTCTAGAATTAATTGACTAGATTTAATCGTAGGAAACATGACCAGCAATGATGAAGGACAGGGTTCTGGTGATTGCGACGATGTCTACCTGGCGGTAGACAAATATTTGAAGCTTGTCGACGATCAACAGTTGTTTTTGCTGGGCCCAACCTATCACATCCGAGACCGGTGCCGAGACTGGCGTTGAGACCCAGACCGGCACCGAGACCAGCGTAGCCGGTATAGAACCGAAACCGAAGAGGAGACGACGATGCCCAAACTAGCTCAACACTACTAGAGTGGTGGTCACGGAGGTGGACGATGGCAATTTTGAGCCAAAAGAGCCTGTCGAAGCGTGAGAATGCTACGACAATCAAATATGACACATCGTACGGACAACCTACACCATCAATGATGAGAAACTAGGGAAGGTAGAAAATACGAGGCCCTCCCTCCTAACGAAGCTGCACCAGGTATTCTTGTTCCCGGGCCGGGATGAAAAGAAATATACTGATCCAGATAAAGACCCTCCAATGAAGAAGATAAACAAACGCACCATGAGAAAGTTTAGTGACGTGTTGGCCGCCTGGAAAGTAAGGGTGAAAGCAAGGATCATCGACAAAAAGGAATCCTACTCCGACATTGTAAAGGATAATCAGACAGTTACTGACGAGCAGTTTGAAATATTCAAGGCGGCTTGCGATGCCGAAGCTTTCAAAGAAAAGTCGAAGTACATGAAGGGGCTTCAAGAGAGGAACATGGGGTGCCACCACCTTGGAAGCCGTGGTTACGCGGGGAAGAGGTCCGTATGGGCCAAGGAGGACGCGGAACGCGAAATTCTGGGCATCCCAAACCCCTTGGCGGAGTTCACCGTCCCGCAGGAGTGTGACGTCCTCAGGGCCCGGTACTGTTGGGACCCAGTGAAGAAGGTTTTCGAGATGGACGCGGTCACGACGGAGTTCATGAGATTGCTGGTAATTTTAGTTTCTGATCAATTCGACTGCATGTTTAGTCATATTTGTAAATGATCCTTATTCCTTTTTGCAGAGAGAGCAGCATAGGATTGCGGCCGAAAGCGACTCGCCGTCTGAGGCGTTGGCGAGGCCCAATTGAGACACCCCATTCAACCGGGACTTGAACATATTGAAACGACTCCCGGTGGACACTCGGCCGTTGTATGGACGCGTGCACAGCGTCGGAGACGGCACCACGTGGAAGAAGTACTACCGTGAGACCACGAAGGAGAGAAAGGAAAGACGGAGGTTAACTGAAGAAAACATCGACAAGAAGGTTGAGATTGCGGTTGAGAAGAAATCAGGTGTGACAGTAAAAGCAGCGGTAGCTGCCGCAAAACGGGAGATGGCAACTACATGTGGTGTCTTGGTTCCGGCTATCGTCAGTGGAGCACACAAAATCCAAATAAAGATGCAGTGGACTTTCCCCTTGCCGACTTCTTCGGGTTCAGCTCGATTAGCATTGCACCAACACCTGCTCCCGCACCTGCACCAGCACCTGCTCCTGCACCGGCTCCCGCACTAGCTCCTGCACAGGCTCCCGCACCTGCTCATAGCAGTCCGTCCTCCGTCTCGGACGTGCTCGGTGGTGGTTCGTCTTTGGCTGAGCTCGATGCCCTCACGGTACCTGTCACACCGGTCCTCTTCAATAAATGTATAACCTCCTATTTCCATTGCCTTTGGGATGTTTCACGTCGCAGACATGTCTTCACAGGCGGACGTAATCCTATGCACCATATTGTACACCATCAGCGGCCAGAAGGTGGACGTGGGGAAGGAGAACAATTGTTCCACAGGCAGCCGATCCCCCCTGACGCCTTTAAGGTTTCCGTGGCTAGTGTCAAGCCGGGCCATGAGAATTTGGCTCCTCCGGTACTACTAGGGTGAGATGACAATGAGACCCCACGACGGCTTGGCGATTGCAAGAGGTGGGTCCTGTTGTGGCCAAAGAGTCTGCTTCGTTTGGAGGCAGCCGGGAGCACACCCACGACCACCTACCCAATTAGCGTCACCTATCGTGCCATGTGATAGCTGACGGGGTGAGGAAAAGGCTCCATTAGTCGCTGATGACGTCGCCACTGTCGAAGAAGCAATGCATGATATCGATGCCATAGATGAGGATGAGGATGACCATAACACTCTACAGTATCCCTATACTGGCGCCTATGACGATGTAGGATTGATGGCTCAGCAGTATAAGTACTCCGGGTTTGAGCGTCATGAGTCGGTGCGTGAATTGCCGCCTCTGGAGGCTGAACGTATTATAGATGACCTTCCAGTACCAAAGAAGGATAGGAAGAGAGGGAGAAAAGGCAACAATAAAGCTGCTTCTATGATCGAGCCGCCTTCGCAGCCTCGGGTTCAATACTGTATACCTGTCATGGGTGCGGCGAAATACCTTATGCCTGGTGAACCAATGCTACCTAATCCATCGGTAGAGGCCATATACGGCAATCTAAGGAGACTTCATGACGATCACTGGTGGACCAATCCTACCTAATCGCCTTGGAAAATACAGGATACCCACTCTACGTGGTTAACGTGACGCGGTAAAGGTTGTACATGGACACATTCCCCGCGGAGAAGTTCTTCCTTCGATTCGATTACATCTTCGACATGTTTCACTTGAAAAAGCTGAATTTTACGTTTGTCCGCCTTTTTGCCTTGTACATGAACTACATCATCTGGATTGAGCAGATACCTTATATCGGTGTCGCTGCCCCGTACTTCCTGCATGAGGGCTTCTTGGCAGTCTGCACAAAGCACCGTGAATACACGAGGGACTACATCGTCGATTTCATGGTTGCCAATAAGGACAAGGAGACGATTCTCGTGCCTTATCATCACATGTAAGTTATCCGCGCGGATATCCTTCCTTCGATTTCAATCATTCATTTGCACGATGGAGGCTAATTAATTTGAGGTGTACTTATTTTGCGTAGCCACGGGCGCGCCATCCTCATGATCCTTTACACCCGATTCTCCCACGCTCTTTACTTGGACTCGTCGAAGAACATGAACAAAAAGGATTACACCCACAACAAGTCTGTTCTCGATAATGCTATCTTTTTCTACGACGTACGGGGTGGAGAAATCAAGACTAGGAAGACAAGGAACGACAGGCCTGCCTTCGGCCATAAGACTGACTTCTGCTGCATCCAGCAACCGAGTGATACTCTTAGTTATGGATTCTATGTCCTACACCACATGCTGGAGTACAGACAGGATCAACAGAACCTTCGCATGTCACATACATCCGACGATGCCCATATGCTGCAATGGGCAAAGAACGTAGGAGATATCCCGGATCATCGACTTCGAGTCGAGTTCTTTCAAATCCAGCGTGAACTTGCCTGAATCATCATGAAGGAGGTCCTCGAAATAACAGGGATGTTCTATGAGGAAGGGCAAATGTCGCGGGAAGATGTCCGAACATGCGTAGCCGCTCAGCGTCTCGACCTGAAGCCTTTGACTAAGCTCGGGGACTATCTCCCTGACTTGGATGGATGGCACGACATGTTGGAGTGATTGTCGATATAAGACAATGAGTCTGTTTAGTCCATACTATTTGTATGACAAAACTTTGAGTTATGCATGACAAAACTTTATTTGTGATGTAATTAAACCGTCCTCCTCAACTAGCAAAGATCACTCTAGTTAGGGCATTTTGGGTATGATGAACTTTGTTATTTATGCTTATGATTTGTTGCTTCTATTTTTGCCAAGTCTGTCTCTATCTGTTGCTCAACAATATATGTTGCATATCATCGACTCATGTGACGATGCAGGTGCATAGATCATTGATGACGAAGAAGAGCTACGCCAGGAGTATACGATGAGTGGCGGAGTGTCAGGCCCAGGTGTACCGATTTCCGGTTTTGAAGCGACAACCAGTAGTTAGTTTAGGTTCACGCCAGTGCGAGAGAGGGATATGAACCGACGCCTCAAGAAGTACTACATTATGTATGACGAGACATCTCATGTAACTTGTATAGTTATATCATGATTATGATGTGACGACATGATTTGTGTTCGATGATATGATGAGACTATTATGTGTATGATATGATGAGCATATTGCATGTTTATGATATGATTAGAATACTGTATGAAACCTATACAAAAACATTACAAATATGCAGCAAAAAAAAAGATATGAGAAAATATAGTAGTAGCGCTGGCTAGGGAAACGCTACTGCTAAAGCACTTAGCAGTAGCGCTGGTATGGGAGGCGCTACTGCTAAGTAGGTATAGCACTAGCACGTGTCAACATGCACTACTGCTAACCGTTAGCTGTAGCACCTTATCAGTAGCACGGGTACCCGCGCTACTGATGCACCAAATACCCGCGCTACTACTATATCTTTCCCTAATAGTGTATGCTTGTGCTCTCCCAACCGGGTGACTATGGTCCACACTCGGGCACCCCTAGTCGGTGAGTAATAACACCTACTCGAAGCAGGATGCCCTACAGACGTGTCCGCACCTTGTTAGACAGAAGAATGTTGGGATCCCGAATCATGCGCCGTGTCACGTCTGAGTAGGCACTCGAAGGGGATACGGATTCATGAGATATATTGGAAACTAACAGTTTCGAGAGGTATGTTTCCTATATGGCCGATGCTAGGCGTAAGCCGGCTGATAGCTCAGAGTTATCAGCCGCCTTGATAACCGTTCGATGGAGCAAATCCTAGCCGTTTTTTTAATGTCCCACGGATCGCACTTCCCCTCAGTGCTATCTTCCCCTCGCGCAGCACATGCATCACCCACAGCTCCCACTGTCCCGCTCCAAACACGGCAGCAGCGGTCTCGACGCCGTCTGAGCTATGATGCAACGGCCACAGGAGCTACGATGCAGTGGACGATGACGCCGCCGCTGGAGCTACGATGCAGCGGCCGCCGGAGCTGCTACACAGCGATCATCAATGCCGCCGGAGCTGCGATGCAGCGGTCCTCGACGCCGCTGGAGTTGCATTGCAGCGGCCGTGGCACCGCCGGAGCTGCTATGCAGCGATCGTCGATGCCGCCGGAGCTGCTATGCAGCAGGCGTCGATGCCGCCGGAGCTGCGATGCAGCGGCCGCCGACATCGTTGGAGCTGCTATGCAGTGGCCGCTGGAGCTGCGATGCAGCGGTTGTCGACGCTCGCGGAGGTGCGATGCAGCGGTCGCGGCGCTGCCAGAGCTGCCATGCAGCGGGCATCGATGTCGGCTGTCGTGGACGAGTTGCATCACAGCAAGAGCAGCCATGACAAGGTTGCATCGCAACAAGACCAGCGCCGGCGAGGTGCATCGCACCACGGTGGCCATGGGCGAGTTGCTGCATCGCAGCATGGCCGCCATGGGCGAGTTGCTGTGTCACAGCACGACGGCCGCGCGCGAGCGCCGCATCCCATCGCCGGCAGCAACGACGAGCGGCCGCCTCGGCACCTCGGCCCGCATGTTGTGTCGCCCCCGCTGGGTTGCAGCACTACGACGGTGGCGCTCAGGGGTCGGGGCTTCAGCACCCACCGTTTGCAACGGGGATGTAGCATTGGGTGGGCGCCGTCGCTCCTCCCTAGTTCACTGCAGCGGGCGGGGGTGGCCGGCGTTGCCATGGCCCATGGGAGATTCTCTCCTTCGAGCGGGAGGGCCAGAGATGGGGAGGGGAAAAAGATGAGCGGCGAAAACGTACGGAGGACAAGGGATGCGAAGAGATAAGGCTGGCTCGAGCAAAGCGATGGATGGGTCCAGAGGGCACGTGGCAAGCAGTGCGGGAGGTTTAAGTTTCGTTATTATCAGCCGGTGGAAACAGAGAGTTTTCCTTCCTATATTTTCCGGGTCACCTGATCATATTGTATTCCCCAAAGAGAGTTACTAAACTACCAGCCCTCGCCTAACTATAACTGACATCCAAACCCCCGCCAAAGAGCAAGGTCATGTGGGAACCCTAAACCCGTAACCTAGCACAACTGCTAAGCGAAATATCACTATAATCCTCTCGTTGATCAATAAGAATAAATAGGTACTAGGACGTAGTCCTATTACCCACTTGCCTGAACCAGGGTAAAACTACTATGTCACCTTCACCACCAACGAGATCTCTTCGGGCACCACACAACCATGTACTTCCATCTACGACTCTATGTAGATCATAAGATTGCAGCGCATTAATCATTAAAATTTAGCGCCCACTGTGCAGCCTGATTTTGATCAGAGTCCGATAAGATCTTCTTGTCATTCCCCTTGTTAGTGAGGCTGGGAGGCTAGCACTCAACTTACCCTCAAGGGGATCGAGCTCACCTATTCCCCTCACGGCGAAGAGCAGTGAAGGAGTAACTACACTATATGTTTGTGTTAGGTAATGCGGGTTCTTCTGGTGGTGGTGGTGATTGTTAGGTGATGCAGGTTCGTCGATGTAAATTTTTATTATGTTTGTATTGCTCTATACTTCTTTGAATCCTTAGAATAGATTCTGATCATTTTTGCAACAGAAAAAAAGCAATTACGTATGGGTCGCTCCCTAAGGCGACTTCAGAGGCCACACCCGCCTCTCGTCATACACACCGCGCCGCCACCGAGGGAGGCCGTCGGTTCTGGCGTGGTGGCGGGGCACACCCGTTCAACTCTGTCCATCCCTTCTCTCCCTTGTTGCCCGGCATCCTTCAGCCATTAATCAGTGGGTGCCCGCCTGGATCCCGTGCCATGTGTGTTGTGTTGGAAGTAAACACGACAGTGTGTGTCCGTGTCCTTCATGTACATGTGCTTGTACATGTATCCGAGTAGGTTTCCAAGTCAATCAACGTATAGGACTAGTACTAGTTGGCTTAGCTAGTATATATAGTCACGTATCCCCTTGTAACTAAACATCGTGAGAAGCAATAAAGTAAAATCACCATGTACGATACGTACGTGTGGCAATCAGCCGAAGTCACCTGTGCGTGCGTGCGTTTGAGTATCCAGCCCAAAGGCTCTTGTGTACGTGCGTGTTTAGGCTTGGAGATCAGTTAGCTGAGGCCAGTTTTGCACTGCGGTGCATCTGCTTCGTACGGTGCGTCTCGACGTAAAGTATCTTGTTGGGTCTGGCCGGCTTGGGGCTGAAACCAAGATAGTCAGCAAGCTTTGTTCATCATCGTCGTTCGTTGTTGGTCGTCATCATCGCCGGAAAGTACTTGGCGTCGGATCTGGGCCAACATGTTGCTGCATCGACTTGGTACATGGACAAGGACGAAAGGCAGCCACACCGGTAGTGTTCTTCACGACGTGAGGCATAGCTGGCATGGGCTCGATCAGATTGGGCGGCATGCATCACAAACGGATTGGATCCGGCAGGATATAGCATGTGGTGGCTTACTGGTGGCCCATGGTGGTGCTCTGAATGTGCTCGATGCATCAGATGGCTGATTGCGTCTCTGGTTTTTTCTCGACGGCTTTCGGGTTGCATGCCGCCATTGGTGGACATTGTGCAGTGATTCCCACCGTGTCTCGGTCGGTGTTGGTTATGCGGCTCTCGACTAGCTCGATCCTGATGGTGGTGAATGCTTGGTGGTGGTGCACGTGATTTGGCCATCAGGCTTCACGTGCCAGGCTACCCTATGTCTCCCGCCCTCACGATGGTCTATCTTCACAACATATCTGTTGTGCTTTGGTGATAGGCGGGGTGTGCCCCACATCGGTGCCAGATGCAAGCATGTGTGGCCATTGTATGCGTGGTCAGTACTGTTGTCTCAGCAAATGCCCGATGTGTGGTGTTCACTTTGATCCGCGATTCCAGTGCTGACTAGGACATTGCAACATGACTTCTTTACTGGCAAGTTGGTAGGTTACAACACAGAGGACATCATCTATGTTAGTTAATACCAGGTCTTGAGTTCTGGGGGTGAAAACTCTAGGATTGGCCTTCATTGCTCGTACTTGGCAGTGGCAGTTTACCTCCCGCATTGAAGGCATTGTTTGGATATCACTGGGTCCTTCTCTTGTGGGTGAAAACCCATGATCTTGCCTATGTGGTTCGATCCAGCGATGACAGTGTTCATGCATCGTTTCCTTCTTGAAGGTGTTGCTGTTGGGGGAACCTACTCATCATTTGGGTGTTGCTGAAGGCACTGGTAGTAGTTATGTTTCGCTGCTGTGGGTCCTTTGCCTCACCTTGACTCATGTGGGTCCTTTTCTTTCTTTCTTTTTGGCTGTGTGCATCCTAGTTGTGCAGAGGACGGGTGTACTCATTGTGTTTGTATTCTCTTGATATGACATTATGAGTTAACAAAGAATGCCCTATTGAAAAAAGAGAACATAAGGACTGAAGTGGCTTTATGTGATTGGGTTTAGGTGATTGGAAATTACGGTGAGCCCCTCCATGAAAATGGGGAAAGGGGAGATTAGTTGGGAGAGGCCGTCCGTAGATTGCAGTTGGTATGTAGGGTATGTAGGTTTAGGATATTTCGAAGAAAATGTTAAATTAAGAAGGTGTTTAATGTACATAAGGACGAGGTTGCATGGCAGCGAAAGCTTTGCCGGTGCTTTTTGACCATAGATTGACACAAGATCTATGTGGTTTATTTTGGGGCCTCGTGATCAACATTGAGTAAACAAAATTTCCATTGGAACTTGGGAGGAGAGCAAAGAACGGCTCTGCCAGGTTTTCTTTTTCCTTTTGGGAAAAATGTATTTGCTCTCTGTTGTTAGTGTGGGAGTACTACATCCAACTTTGGTCTTTGCTCTCTGTTGCCGCCAGGCCTTACACGCCATCAGCATCTACTTGTTCAGGTGCTTTCCAAGTTAATTTGTAGCATACATCTACAATTTTGCTGCTTTGCCCGCTGAATTAATAGTGAAGCTTCAAACAGACCGTCAGGGCATATCTAATGGACTATGCAATAGCAGGACTTCTATGATGTGGCCACAAAGAGATGTGGGGATTTTACAAAAAAAAAAAGTGGGGGAGAGAATAACGTTGTATGAATATCCTCTGTTTATTTACACTCTTCTAATGTGAGTTTTGTCTTAAGTTAAATTACGTAAATTTTGTTCAACTTTATGTCAAAAAATATTTGCATCTACGATACAATAAGTAGAATTGAAAAAAAATACTATGATGTATCTAATGATGTTGATTTGGTATTGTGAATGTTAATACTGTTTCTGTAGATTTGGTCAAACTTCGTGAAGAGTAACTTAAAGGACAAACCTGATATGGGAAGAAATATATGGAGTATTGGGTTGTACATGGTTTTCAAAAGGTGACATACTGATATGCCAAATCAATTTGTTTTCCCCGGTTCAGGAACAAGCTAATACAGTTAATCTAGGTACAACTCGATGTCTGCCTGCAAATGCAACATGGGAATTTCTTCCGTCCGACCTTTTGGACTCACTACAGAGCCACCCGAACCGCTAATCTTAAATTAACTATTCTGGCAGGAAGCAACGGATGGTCGAGCAGTCGCGGCTTTCTCCTGTCCGGCGACTAGCATAAAAAGCAGGTGTATACTAAGGCCAAAGGAAAAGCCTGTTTGAAGGAAGTAACATAGATTCACTGCATGTCTAGATTCACTGCGTCGGCGAGCTAGATAGAATTAAAACATTTTGCTATCTCAGACAAAAGCAGAATTACTCCAAGTCGAGACTACGGGATCGAGGACATGAAGAAGATCCTTGCCGGGCGAATATTCTTGCGGGAGGTATTGGCGGTAGTTACGTGGGTGGTGAGTCTAGGGCCTCTCGCCAGCCATTAGGCAAAAGCGCACAAGCGGGGCTGAGAAAAAAGAGGAACCTTTTTGCCTGCTTGGTTGATCACCGTTCCTTTTAGTGATGGTCTGACACATTATTTACTCGGGCATTCATTGCAAATTCAAGTTCTCCGAGGCAATTGAAATATTGAACCAATATCTGTGTTATATAAAAATTATTACAAATCATTAAAATACGTATGGTGGTAATATTTGATAGTATGGGTGGCTCCACGTATGCAAACCAAATGATGTATTTGGCTTGGGAGAATTCTATGTAAATTTTAATAGGAACAAATTTAAATTTTATGAATTTATTATTTTACATGCAACCGAAAAAGATTTTCACGTCGGTCAATTCTTGGTGGTAGAGAGGACCCGCTGCACCTCTGCTTCCTCATTGAAACTGAGCCAGAACCTCGCCGTAGCTGGCCGTGATGTCATCGTCATGGGCATGGAACAGGGCTGACAGGTGCGAGACAAAGGGACGGCAGGGTGAAAATACCAAATAGTACGCACCCATTGAAGGTGAAGGAAGAAGTGGTGGCCATTGGGTTTAAATTGAACAGGTCTATCGGCGGAAACTTCAGAAATTTTCGTCGCCTTATTGTAGATGGTCCCTAAATTTGAAGGTAGTGAGCCGAGATTTTCTGGCACTTTGATTCTAAAATATAAATTTGCACACATGAAATTATTTTAAAAAGTGGTGAACTACAAATCATGAAAACTGGAGAAGACCTACAACATAAAGATAACCACACATACCATCTAAAGAAATAAAGAGGCAGTTACTACACAGATCGGCGCAACAAAGAATTTTGAGACTAACTAGCTCAATGCCTGTACGTCGCAATGGAACCATGGAAAAGACAATAATAAACTACTGCCTTAGGAGATCATCAAAAGATGATGTTGTCTTAAGGAGTGCATGCTTTATGATTAAAAAGGGAGCATAAATGTAACGAAAGGTCATGTTGTAGTCATTGATGCTTTTTAAGCGACCATTGTAGGTCCTTTGCATGATTTACGGTGAGATAACATTTCAAATTTTAAAACATAGGCGAATGTTCATGAGTAAGTTGAATGCACAAGATAGTGGATTTGGTAGGAGGACAACGTCTATGACCACGTTGAAATTGCAATGTGTTCGTTCTATACTAGTATGCTATAGAACTGGAAGAATTTGTTGGGCAGATTAAAATAAAGACGGGAATCATATGCATTTGTAGTCTGTGTTTTATAAGAGTGTTATGCTCATATTAGTGTAGTAGTGTATTTGTTTATCTACGATAGGTCTCATCACAATGGTAACATTTGTTTATTATATCTTTGGAAGGTTGCTAGTCTCACATACTGGTAGAAGTGCATTTGTTTATTTGTATAGTACCACTGGTGAACTCGCCACCAACTCAAACCTTCGTAAGCAGGAAAGATTAGAGTTAAAATTTAGCAAACATTGACAATACAGAACACAATACAAGATATTTAGACGACACACACATATTGCAGATGTACAGATTCACTTTTGTCAACATTGTTATATAATTGATCTTAGCTATACGCTTCAGAGAAAGAGATTCCATTAGGTGACGTTATGAAGTCACTCTCAGAGGTTCAAACTTTAATAAATATATTAAAAGTTAAGCGGCTGCCCAGCAGAGCCTCAAAAAAGGACCGTCATCATGGCCTCATAATGCCATTAATTAAGATATTAATAAAAATTAGTTGAAGATATTCGAATGTAAACAGTGCTATGAAGCTACGTAAACCACTCTGAAACAGCATCAGGGAAATATCTGGAGAAGCACGAGCGGCATACAAATATCTCCACAAGCTTATCTCTGTAACAGCTGACCACGAGATATTTGGAGAAGGATGAGCGACATGCCAGAAAGTTACATGTCACAGTAGTTGGATGTGTCTGTTTTAACCGCCTGGTCCAAGATGAATTGGTGGATATTTGGTACTGAGCAGAATATTTTACACAGGACCAGCCAAGTTTTTATTTGTTATGCACTGCAGGTTTAGTGTTTCATTGGAAACAAACGTATATCTGAATGAAACAAAAGCGAAACACAAGATGTTTACATACATGCCAACACATTCATCCTATCAATGTACGTACACATAACCTGCTCTTATTAGCAGCGATTAAATACTTCGCCCCCATCTAAAGATGAAGTCATCATAGGTGCCTCGATGTCAACATCGCCTACCATGCTAAGCGTAGTGTCAAAAACCTGCAATAAATTCTGTAGAATGCAAGCACCTATGCCAAATTTAGGACTTGGACTTGTGTAGACAGATTCTACCACAACGAATCTTACCAGATGCGTTATGTTCGGCTCGTGGTGCAGTCCGTTGGGAGCAGACATATGCTGAAATTAGAGTCTAGTAGAACTTATGTACCAATAAAACTTACATTCTTTTACCACACATATACATAAAGCTAGGTTGTGTTGATAGGACATATTTGGCCAACACTGCATTTTTCTAATAAATATTTTCTAGCGTTATTATCTTGGAAATAAATAGTCACATTAGTACAAGCCTTTTGTTTGAGATATATGTGCGTCACACAATATCTCGTCCACTAGCAAAAGCTTGGTTTCCTTTGTAGAAGACAATAAAAAAGATGCTCAAGATTTAAAGCGCACAATCTCGTATGTTGACAGAAGTTTAGCCACTCATTTGATCCCCTTGATGAGCAGTTTTTATAATAATACAAGTTAAAAAGGCAGTGACTAAAGCACAAATGTCAACAGAGTTGTGTAGAAATGGTTCTTCTAATATTTGTACAAATGAACTTAGTAAACACAAACAAAAATTTCCCAGTAGTTTTTTGGATAAGTGCGTTACAATTTCTGATTATATGATTCTGATGCTACTAATTAACAGTGAAACGGTCAGATCAGATGTAGGATTCCAATCCTAAAAAAACTTGCCCTATTATTTTATTTATTTATGATCCCAGTCACGTTGATAAATTGTGATGCTTTTGATAGAAAAAGTGGGAGAAGGTGGAGAGAACAAAATAGCATGCCCACTTTAGTAGAGCACCTTGCAACTACTTGCACCCACCAGCGATTAGCATTATCACAATCGCCTAACCAAAGTGTGTTAGTCCTGTACCACCTTTTGTCATTCTTCCTATCAGCCCAAAGTTAGCCCAAGCTTCTAATCACAATCAGTGACATCCCAATGTTTAATTGTGCAAATTATGCACTAACACACTAATTACCTGAAACATAGTTTTACCAAAAGAGAGGGCAAATGAGAGATACTTATATGGCCCGGGGTCCCTGGATTATGTTGTGTAGATTAGTACTCTTTGGGTTGCTTCTTGCATCATCACTATAAGAAATATGTCAACTTATGACCTTCTGTCAGTGACCCTCGAAGAATTGGTCATAAATTTATGACCATTTTAGACCAATTGGTCAAAAGCTGTCTGGGGGGCTCCAAACCCTAAACCATTGCGACCATTTTGGTCAGAAAGGTCATAATTTCCTTACACGAAATGGTCATAAAGCAAACAGCGCTAGTCCGCTGCCTTATTTCTAGTTGTTAACGACCAATATAGATGGTCATAGCCTTGTAAATTGTGGTGGGTTGCGATGACTAGGCGCCATCTCATCAGTTTTGCCTATGTGTCATGTCCATGTGGCAGTTTTTGCCCTAGGTTGTGAAGCAACCTATATTTCTGTCATTCCCAAAATTCCCAAAAAAATCTCATAAATTCTTTGGGTCATATCTTCATCAAATATGTAAAAACCTTCCTTTCCTAGTTCAAAAATAATTCAAAAATATTCATTTTCCTATTCTGTTCAGAACAACAGTTTGTGAAGGAAGCACCACTTTGGCATGTCCAAATGGTATCCATTTTCTACAGTGCTTTCCTATGCCCAAATAATCATCCTCCACCAAATGCCAACTCAATCCATTGATTATTTTGAGCCCAGCTTCAACATTCGTATTTATGTCCAGTGTGGTACTTTGTAAAGCAAGTACCACCTAGGCTCCTCCTTTTGAGGTGAAAATTTGTGAAGACGGTATTCTTAGTAACTGATCATCCTCAGCCAAAACTCACGCCCATTAGCCATTTGCATTTCCCGTACCGCAAATCAAACACTTGGCTGCTTATTCATGTTTGAGCATCGATCGGTCTCCTCGTGAGAATCTTATGTTGTGATTTTCTTCCTAGCACCTACCTGGGGAGTGCCCAACCCACTAGACATGCCTAGGCCGCCCAGAACACATGGCAACGCCACGGTCACGCGGTGACCACGCGGCGGGCATGCGAGCTTACGCGCTCTAGAGTTGGGGCCCTCGGCCACCGTCCAAACCTCGATGTCTCGCCATCAAACCATGTATTTCTGATTAAATAGATACTTATTTACCTAGAAATGATTTTTGGAAAAAATAAATAGCAAACTATGAGGCAGCTGCAGTTCAAATTTGACCCGCTTCCAGCTGAATCGGCGGGAATTTGTCTTTTTCACCAAAGGTGGATCAAAACTTTTGGCACCCAACCATTTTGGCAATTGTGCATTAAATATGTCCTAATATTTTATAAAAATGATTTAGTACAATTTTGCAACAAATATATGGTAGGTCCTTCACAAAAAAAACTCATTTCAGGCACTCAGAAAATGGAAAATGGTTTTTTCGTCCAAAGAAAATGAAAACTTCCTTAGGCAACATTGTTTGCCATTCCAATATGCACCCTTGTGCATAATATGAGATCATTTGAACAAACTATGCCATGAATGTGGCCATAAGATTGATCATTTGGCTTGAAAGCCATGAATCTTCACACTTGATAGCTCATTTCTGAGAACACTTTTTTAAAATAATTACCGTATTACAAGTTTATTATTTTTCCTGGAAACTTGGTCACATATAATGACACAACGCGAAGGTTTTCCAATTTTTTGATTTTTTTTCAATTTTTTATGCCCGTTTCAAAATGCGGTCAAAATGGCGGGCTTGACCGTTCCTAGCTAGTGGTTGAATATTGGAATTTTTTTTGGTGTTTCTCTTATTAAATAGATACTTATTTACCTAGAAATGATTTTTGGAAAAAATAAATAGCAAACTATGAGGTAGATGCAGTTCAAATTTGACCCGCTTCCAAATGAATCGGCGGGAATTTGTCTTTTTCACCAGAGGTGGATCAAAACTTCTGACACCCAACCATTTGGTCAATTGTGCATTAAATATGTCCTAGTATTTTACAAAATTTACTTCGTACAATTTTGCAACAAATATATGATAGGCCCTTCACAAAAAAAATCTTTTTTCGGGCACTCGAAAAATGGAAAATGAATTTTTCGTCCAAAGAAAATGAAAACTTCCTTAAGCAACATTGTTTGTCATTCCAATATGCACCTTTGTGCACAATATGAGATCATTTGAACAAACTATGCCATGTATGTGGCCATAAGATTGAGCATTTCGGTTGAAAGCCATTCATCTTCACACTTGATAGCTCGTTTCTGAGAACACTTTTTTTTAAATATTTGCCGTATTACAAGTTTATAATTTTTCCTGGTAACTTGGTCACATATAATGACGCAATGCGAAGGTTTTCCAATTTTTTTGAATATTTTTGAATTTTTTATGCCCGTTTCAAAATGCGGTCACAACGGCGGGAATGTCCGTTCCTAGCTAGTGGTTTAATCTTGGAATTTTTTTGGTGTTTCTCTGATTAAATAGATACTTATGTACCTAGAAATGATTTTGGGAAAAAATAAATAGCAAACTATGAGGCACCTGCAGTTCAAATATGACCCGCTTCCAACTGAATCAGCGACAATTTGTCTTTTTCACCAGAGGTGGATCAAGGCTTTTGACACCCAACCATTTTGTCAATTGTGCATTAAATATGTCCTATTATTTTAGAGAAATGATTTGGTCCAATTTTGCAACATTTATTTGGGAGGTCCTTCACAAAAAAACCTCCTTTTGGGCACTCGAAAAATGGAAAATGGTTTTTTCATCCAAAGAAAATGAAAACTTCCTTAGGCAACATTGTTTGCCATTCCAATATGCACCCTTGTGCACAATATGAGATGATTTAAACAAACTATGCCATGAATGTGGCCATAAGATTGATCATTTGGCTTGAAAGCAATTGATCTCCAGACGTGATAGCTCGTTTCTGCGAACACTTTTTTAAAATAATTGCCGTATTACAAGTTTGTTATTTTTGCTGCTAACTTGGCCACATATAATGACACAATGTGAAGGTTTCCCAATTTTTTGAATTTTTTATGCCCGTTTCAAAATGCGGTCAAAACGGCGGGAATGACCGTTCCTAGCTAGTGGTTGAATCTTGGAATTTTTTTGGTGTTTCTTTGATTAAATAGATACTTATGTACCTATAAATGATTTTTGGAAAAAATAAATAGCAAACTATGAGGCACCTGTAGTTCAAATTTGACCCGCTTCCAGCTGAATCGGCGGAGATTTGTCTTTTTCACCAGAGGTGGATCAAGGCTTTTGATACCCAACCATTTTGTCAATTGTGCATTAAATATGTCCTAGTATTTGATAAAATTGACTTGGTCCAATTTTGCAACAAATATATGGTAGGTCCTTCACAAAAAAACTCATTTCGGGCACTCGAAAAATGGAAAATGTTTTTTTACCAAAAAACTCATTTGTCATGACATATTTTTAAAGATATTTATCTTATTTCATGTTTGTTACTTTTCCTGAAAACTTATTCACATTTGGTGACACAATGAGAATGTTTTTCATTTTCTTTTTGAATTTTCTCAGGTCATAAAATAGCTGATATGATTTTTAACACGCTATTTTTAGTCAACTACGACCAATTTAAATGGTCATAACGTGGTACTGCATTTTGATCGGTCCGTGGACGTCTCACGCGGATCGTGCTTGGAACACCGTCGGATGCTCGCGGATCCAACGGCAGTCCTCGGCCCACCACACCAACCCCAAGCCCACCTAAGCCGAAACCCTAGCTCTACTCGTGGACGTTTTCCATCCACCCCCCGCCTCCTTTCTTTCTCTGCCTCCTTTCTTTCTCTGCTCCTCGTTCCCTCACGCACCCACAATCCCTCCCCCGAAACCCTTGCTGCCGCCACCTACGCCTCTTGTTCCGGCGTGTTCCGGCGGGCCTCGCCGGTGTGCATCCCAGATCCGAGCTCCCCTGCCTCCGCTCTTCCCTCCCCTCCGGCCAGATCCGCCTCTTGCGTCCCGGGTAGCTCATCCCCAACCCCTTCCCACGGCTAGGATTTCGAGGGTGGCGTTCCCACCAATTCCGGCGCGGCGGCGGTGACTGTGCTCCGCCCTCTTCGACGCCCACCAATCTAGGCGCACGGCACGGCCATGGCCATGGCGGCGGCCAGATCCACCCCTCCCTCATCTCCTCGCTGCCGCCACCTCCTCCCCGTCTTGCAGCGGTGCGTCCCGCAGCGACGCCCATCGCGTCCCGAAGCTGGACGACGGCGCAGTGGAGAGGGAGCCGGCGGCAGCGTCGCGCGGTGGCAGGTGACGAGTCCTCATCTTTTCCTTGGTCCTCTCTGCTCCCTCCCTCGTTCCATCTGATTCGATTCACTGAGTCGGTTGCCTGCCACTGACAGGTGCATCGAGCGGGCTGTCGCCGCGTCGAGCTCCACCGCCCAAGTCCGGCGTCCCGCCACCCGCCGGACCTCCCTGGCTGTCTTCCTCCACTGCATCCCGTCGCTCCTCGAACGCATCAAGTCCCCCTGCATCAAGCGTCGCCCTCGCCAAGACGCATCGAGCGCACTCACGTGCGTGGGGTCAAGGGCGTTGACCGCGCCCCTGCCTGGCCAGATCGCCAGCGCCTCCCCGCTCGATCCCCTGCTCGACCGCTCGCATGGTTGGGCCACCACTAAATTTCAGTCGTGATTTATATAGATCCTCTCTTTCTCTTTTTACGAATCAATAAAGCAAATAGCTGACAGTCTTAATTCACTACACAACTAGCCAGGCTTGTGTCGCTATCTTATTATTATCAAATCAACTGGCCTCTATCTTCAGTTCAGATGACAAATACGTACTACTAGTAGGACTACTTTGTTCAGATGACTGCTCTACTCTAGGCCCAGCACCAGCGATTCTTATCAGATCCTAAAAATGAACAGCACCCAAACAAACGCATGGTAGTAATCTGAGGCTTTTAATGGATGCCTGGACTATTTTACAAGGATTCCTTTTTGCGCACCTGTAATGAACTTCCTGATTGCTTTCAATTCAGTACCAATTTGTCTTACCACTCGTAATCTATGTTGCACATTGCACTACTGTATGAGATGAACAAACTATGCATCTAACAGATGCTTGTACTGGATACTCTAATACAAGTATTTAGCGATCCACTTCGCTGTCGAAATTGTCTTATGATTCTTACAGCCCTACTCAGGATTGGGCTCCAAACTGAATTCGATGCGGCTGTTCAATACAATTTGATTTTGATTTTATGGCAGAATTTAGTAATGGTTATGTATACTTGATCAGGGTAGTCCTATTTCCTGTGATCTTTCCTATCATTTGCTAGTGTGATGCTTCAAGATGACAAATTTTAAAACCCAAACTATTGTAAACAAGCTTTCTGCATCTTGAGAATTAATTGTTCATGATAGCCGAATAGTGTAGTTGATCATCACTATTGCTAAATGCTATTGCCTGCTATAATATAAGATGAGCACTCAACCATTGTACAACTATTTGCATATTTGTTTTTTATATTTTATAAATGATGATAGTTTGTATAAGATGTCCACATGTTTTTTTTACTAAAATCTCTTATGCCCTTGACTTAGCTTAACCCAGAATAGCAGCATCCTTGATGCGTACTGACCTTCACCTCGTTCTTTCTCTCGCAGACTCGAAGGAGACCATATGCAAGGCACCTCCTCTTCGGCTGTGAGAGTGTCCAGGGGTCGTGGGTGCGGCTAATGCCTATGTCTGTGGCCGCACTTTGACACTGCCCTCTCTTTAAGGGCACATATCATTTTTTATAACTCTGCTATCTTTTCCCAAGTCTTTATTATCTTGCCTAGCCTTGTACTGATATGTATTGTTTGATGCTAATTACCCAAGCTAGTGCATGATGTTAGGGATAACCTGAGAGCACTTGCCTAAGTTTATAAGATATGACATGTGTCAGTCCAAGCCTACTGCTCTTTCAATGCTTTTGCTGCTGTACTGTGTTTCTCTAGTTGTTCGAATGTTTCTGCTTCTTTTGGACCTGATGATAAGGACCTTTCTTTTCTCCCGTGGGTTAAAAGAATGGGAGTTTGCATGGAAGGTTCTCTCGCTGTATGTGAACAGCAGTATGATGTTACTTGGCAAATGTTTTTTCTATGACATGAGGGAAGAGCTACTATCATGTGCATGGAAGGTTTTCAAGTGAGCACTTGTTAGTTTGTTTAGTACTTATGTAGTATGGGAAATATGCATAGGAATGTCCATGTGATTTTTAAGCATGCTTACTGCCTACCTGATACAGAGTTCTATAACTGATGTTCTTTATTTGACAGTCTATAGCCTCTTATAGTTGAAAACTTGAATAGTTACATTATGTGTGCTGCTATGTCTCTTATAGTTTCAGAAAAACATTAATTTATCTGTCCTGTTCTATTAATCCTAAAGATGAAACTCATGCATATGTTGCTTAACCTGACTGGCTTGAGTATTGTTCCGAACGAATTATACTACAGATTCCCTTCACTGTTTTTCTTCTAGTTATCTCATAGGATTACTCATGAGGCACATCTATTCTCTCCATTTTTTAGAACAAAAATGTGATTAGTTCAGCATGCTTATGAGTATCATGCTTCTGAATATCTCCAAGCTGGATATTTCCATTAAACATGTTTCTGAATACCTCCCATATATATTTCCGTTAGTCTGCTTAGTGCATCATTAAGATTATAAGCATCATTTTCATTGAATCCTGGTTACATATTTGTGTGTACTCAAGTTGAAAATGGGACTTGGAATAATATGCAAGTTTCATATTTTCTATTGCAGCGAGTGGGTCGGTTATGCACTGGCAGCATCCTTGCTACTAGCGGTGGGCGCGATGGTCCGGGCCAAGTAGAGAAAGATAGGTGAGATATGCTCAGAGGTGATCATCGACAAGTCCTCGGACAAGATGACGATGGAGAGTATAGTGGAGGCACAACACATCATGAAGAAGGTGCACGAGTACGTCAAGACGACGAACGTCGTGATCCTCAGGCTATGGTCCATTATTCTAGCCCGGTCACCAAAGGTATATATCATTGCAGACTAGTCTTGATCATTGACCATCCTTTGTGTAATGTTGGGGTACCGTCCGTCACATATGGTTCTGGACTATAATGTTTTGTGTACTGTTCATTGTCCTGATCATTGTTTCAGTTAAATTCAGTCCAAATTCAGTCCAGGAGTACTCCAAATTTAGTCCAGACACAGTCCAGATATTGTTTTGGTTTCCTTGTACTCCAAATTCATTCCAAACACAGTCCAGGAGTATAAACAAGTTTACAGATTCAGTCCAATTTCACTTGTGCAGGAAATTCACCTGTGCGGCGGCGGCGGGGAAGGAGCAGCATCGGCAGCCCTGACAGAGGAAGCCATGTTGCCGTTTTGTTTGTTCCCGGCCTTGACTATGGTTGTCCAGCGAGTCCGGCATGTCGTCATTTTCTTGTAAAGCAGTATTGTATCACACTTGTAGAGCTCGTTACACATGTAGATCTTGTAAAGTACTGTATTACACATGGTCATATGTATTGGCAACGTGATCTGGTTGCTCTTATTTGAAGTATCATGTGTGCTTTTGTCTGCCAAGTTAAATACTAGTTGAAATATGAAGAATATGAGCCTGATAGATGGGACTCACTTACCAGACCCAAACCTGACAACTGGGACCCATCTGACTGGTGGACCCATTTAATAAAAAAAGGAAATTATAATTATTTAGACGAAAAGGCCAAGGCCCAATAATAAAAAAGGCTGCAATGTTGGGCCAGGCCCATGAAGTCGACCAAAAATTGATAGAAAAAAAATATAGAAAGGCTGAATTAATGGGCTAGGCCCATGTAGAAACTGAATTGGACCGGGCTGAATCTTGTGCCACATCAGCTTGCCACGCTGGATGCCTACGTGGCCTGGGGAGGTTGCTAGTGACCAAAATGCCACAGTAGACATATTTTGGTCATAAACGTCTACGACCTTCTCACAGAGAAGGTCGCTATAGTCAGTTTACGACCGCCAGCTTTTGACCTTCTGTTTTTGGTCACAAAAAGGTCGTAAATGGAAATTTGTGACCTTTCAGTGACCAATAGTCAAGGTCACAAGTTGACATATTTCTTGTAGTGCATCTGGTTATCGCCGACCCTTTTTCTAATGCCAAATTACTTTTGCAATATCTTGGGATGCTCTGCCCTATATCCCCTAGTTAGTGTCTTCTGATGCATGCATCCTTGGCTGCTTGGAATTCACAAATCATTTTGATATTAAACATGAACTGGTCCTAAGTACATTGGACAGAAAATTTCACTATGGTCGTTTCTAGCTACTTAGCAAGCCGTGCTAAGCGCTATAGGAACAAAATCCACAGACCCCGGGCCATATAGGTGTGTTGTCTGAGGAAGATGGATTCCAGAAAATTCCAAGCATGCATTTAAAAAAAAGCAGGATCGACCCCAACCTCTGCATGGTATGATGCACATGACCATGTATTCTTGATTACTCGACGATACCAAGCAAAGTCAAGCCGACATAGGTCACAAGTCCACCTAGTTTATGCTAGAGTTCGACGCTCACATATCTATCGCCACCCTATATAGCCAAAGCTCGACCCAACTTTGTGCACCGTGGGGTAGCCACCAACACCATTCTACACATGCATCACCTACGAGGAGAAAACGAGCCATTCCATGCATGCAACATTCCTCTCAGATCCCTCTTCCTTCCTAATTGCTAGAGACACAAGCCGTGTCTTTCCTTCACTTTCCCTTAAAGCATGCAATGACCCTGAGCGCTTGATCGTATCCTCCTGTGGCTGCCCTATATACGCATAAACCTCTCCCAATACTCTCCAAGAGCAGCTCTAGCCATTCCCCTTGACTTCAAAGCTCTCCAAATTTAGAGGAGTTAAATTTTGTTGCATTTTGCTCTTCGCTAAAACTTGAGAAAAGAGCTAGGCGGGGCTTAACTCCTTAAATAAAAAAAGGAGTTAAAGGGTTTTGAGGGAAGATTATAGATGCTCTAATCATGCTACCCACACCCCACTTATCCTCAATGTTACTTCAGTCCAAGGAATGAAGGCTGGAATGGACGCACGAGAAATGTAGGATTCAGATCAAATGGTCGGGGGCTAAAGGCCAAATAGGCCGCATGGTTGGTTATATGACCTAAGGTGGTTTGAGCCAGGCTGGCAGCAATTTTAATTGTTTTTCTTTATTTATTTTATCTCTATCTCTACTAGTTAAAAAGAACGTAAGGTTCCCATTTCACCTTTATCCACACCACCCCTTCGTCCAACCTTCCATGTATATGATAATCAAGCATATTAATTTACTTACCTTCTGAACCAATTCCACTTCAATTTAGTTACCAAACTTCTATCAAAATATTGGTAATTCACCGTCAGAATTTAATGAACATTTATTTACACAATCGCATTATTATTGACAGGTATATCACAAGCTAACGTACTAGAATATTTACATCCCGTTGCAACGCACGGGCATTGTTCTAGTATAAAAAAATGAATATAGCTTATATAATTGTTACTCACTCCATTCCTTTATATAAGGTGTATTTGTTTTTATGGAAGTCAAATGAGTGCATATTTGACCAAGTTTTTAGAAAAATATATCAATATCCACAATTCAAAATATATATCATTTGGTTGATCGTGAAACGTAGTTTCATATTTTATCTATTATGTATTGCAGATGTTGTTATTTAATCTATAATCTTGGTCAAACATTGAAATGTTGACTTGCACAGAAATCAATAGACCTTATATTCTGGAACGGAGGGAGTATTTCAATTCAAAAAACTTCTTGTAAAATCATGTAATATAATAGAGCGTATGAGAATTATTTCCATCCTAACTGCCTGTTTTTAAATATTTTATTTTAATAAAGCTATTATGACTTGAATATTAATTACCAAAAATATCTCCAATATTTTAAGTATTCCCGCAATGTCTCTAAAGACCTAAATATGTATATGATACATATCCAAAATGGTCAAAAATGTTTGTAACGTATGAGATGATTCCAGTAACATCCAAAATGAAAATTTGGGATGTTACATGTGTGTTGTCCAACATTAGGCCATCGACTATGTATATGGCCAAAATGTCATGTATGGTTAACAGCTAGCACATTGACTCAGTGAATTCCTATTAATTTCTGCAATGATGTAGTGTGCCTATTGTATTTTTTTAAAGTTCTAAAGCACTATGGAGCATCAGTATTTAACTTCAGACGAACAGAAAGTACATTGTGATATTATATATCACACGATGTGATCCACCCTTATAGCAAATGTGTCATGTATGAATTTACGTACGTACACCTGGATGGTACTGATCCCATTAATTATATGTTTATTAAGAAAGATCCCATATCTACGGATGTAGTACCAAATTTTGTGCACCATTGTTTCATACATTTTTGCTATCAGCTTTTTGGCTTCATGGGAGTGCCTTTAGTGGAACTTTGAGCTCTAATAATGGTGCACAGATTAGTATTAAGAAGAGCAACAGACAAGAACCTGAGTAGGAGATACACCCATGTGAACTTTCTTGAGATGGGTTCTGCTGACATTAAGAAACTCTAGGCGAGATTGTGATCAGAATTTAATGTTCTTTTTCTGTAGAGAGGTACAGAGTTAATTGTCTGACTCGTCGACTATGCAGCAGATGTACCTTTTGTGTAAGCTTTTGAGTTTTGAATCTTTGAACTGGGAACTCAATGGACACCTAGCACGTCTTAACTGTAAGATGATAGGATGGAATCGAGATTACACACCCTACTACTTAAATTCTTTAAAATATCACAATGGATAACAGATGCTTCGCTTAGGTATAACGAGCGCTGCACACTCCGCGCCTTGTATTTTATCAAGGAACCATCAGTGCCTCAAGGGCTACCAGCGCTACCCAACAGTGAGGAGATCTGGGATCAGTTCCTGCTCCCTTTTTCTCGATTTCCCTTGTTTTAAGTGTGCCCTAATGGGCGGCCCATTACTGCGAACACGTTAGGTGAAAGTATCTTTCATCTCACAATAAACGAGATATAGCTCTCACGGAAAATTGCCTCAAAATAAGAAAAAGGTCTCGCGGAAAAGAATTAAGGTGAGATGAGTCGGACGCAATAAAGGCACATCCCATTCCGGCCCATATAAAGCCCGACACATCCAAAAGGAAGCACATGTGCATTGCTTGCTTTCCTCTAAAGAGAAAGAAACTAAACTACTCACATTGCGATCCAAGAGGTGAAGTCATGCTCCTGGAAAAGTGGATTCAGTCCAAGAAATCGTAGTCGACGGGAACGTCCTCTCCTACTGAACGCGCATCACCGAAAATCCCGTGATGGGTTGGGGATATCACCGTCCTTCTAATCATCCAACCACATGTTGATTCGCAAGAAAATTGAATTTTTTATAACAAGATTATTACATGGAAGTGACTGGACAGTCGATACAAATGAATACTGGCAGAATAAAATAAGCCTTAAGACCAACAACTACGAACAGTAACACTTTGCATGAAATGGAGCATTAACGGTGGAACACTTTGCATGCATGCTTTGTCTCCCTAGCTTCTTTGCTCCACCCCAGCCCGTCATGGCCTAACTGGATGAATACATCCATGACACTACCGGAGCCTGGATGAGCAAAGGTCTCAGGCAAGCCCAAAATAGCTACAGTAGCTATAGTAAACTACAGTACCATTTGTGCCCCAGGAGAGGATCTGGCTGCATGGGACCTGCCTGCCTATACATGCTCGACATTGGTCGCCATGTCAACCTTCTCAACGCTGATCTCTTTGCTCTCGCCGCTGGCACAAGCTACGATGTTCTCCTTCGTAGGTGGCTGGACGGCTGCGGGCATGTTGAGCTCGACAGTAGCCATCGGGCCGAGCTTAGCAACGTTGATGACATGCTCAGGCAGTGGTCCGTCCACCTCCTTTGGCGCTTGCCTAGTCGTGGCATTGCAGTAGAGGGCATAGAGCCCCATCTGGATCACCCCAAAGGCGAACCCCAGGATGTTGGGAAGCTGCATGCGATTCAACACCAACACTAAATTCAAATAAAAAGAAATTTGAGTTAGGAATTGAGAGGTTTTGTATGTGTTGTTCACGTACAGCGACGTATTTGTCCTTGATGAGGAGGCCGTAGAGGAACCAGACTACGGCGCTGACGGTGAGAGAGAGGGAGAGTGAAAAGGGCATGAACTCCACGCTCCGGGTACGCACCACAAGGCGCTGCAATCGTCAAGTCATAGTGCACTTGTAAGAATCAATCATGGACCAACGAACTACCACTCTAGAGGGAGGATGCTCAGTTGCTCACGATGACGCTGAGCGGCGCGACGAAGACACTGATGGAGAAGCCGACACAGACCCACCCAAGCATGACGACGCGCTTCTCGCCACCCGCCAGCAGCAGGGTGAGGAGTAGGATGAGGCCAAACATACCCACGTTCAGGAGGAGGAGGATCTTCGCTGTGAACATCTGCATGTCATGCATTTTTGTGTCAGCACAAACCAGTTCACTCAACTGATGAATAAGGGTGGACACATGTATGCATGTGCAGCTGAGTTATGAGTACCTTGGCTTGCTTTGGCGCGTAAGTGAGGTACATGACGATGTAGATGGTTTCGATGACGCAGCCGGCAGTGTTGATGGTGATGAGCAGGAGCTCGTCAGACTTGAGCAGGGCGTAGTAGATCCACAACATCGCGCTGAAGAGCGCCACCACGTACGGGACCGACTGGAACCCCTGCGTCGACTTGCTCCGGTAGATCCGGTAGAACGTTGGCCTGCATGCCATGCCCCTCACGCACCATTAGAGACCAACAAGCTAAGCAAGAGAGAGAAACAAAGTTGAGTGTAATCGAAGCCGAGGCTTACAGTGGAGCCAGGTAGGTCATGAAGGAGATGACGTTGCCTGCATGAAAGCAATACGATGACAGTTAGGCAGCGCGAACAAGGAGACACGTGTACGTACGTTACATGTACAATCCCCACTTAGCGAGCTTTCAGTAACATGTACAATCCTCACTTGCCACCATATTAGATTGAAGCCCTTTAGTTTACATCTTGCTTTCCCTTTTCTCCCGTTTTGTTTGCCACCTCCAACGACTAATGAACTATTCTAGATAACATACTTCACACAAAAGAATAAACAGCGGGGGACCTTCAACAATGTATTGACGTGGGACAAAAGTGGAAGGATGGATCACTAGGGACAAAGCTGCACCAAAGAGGAAGGATCGCATGTATCCCATGCTGCAGTCCGCACTAACTAGCTATATAATGTAATTGTCTTGGATACACAAAAGACTTCCCCAAGTAGTTAACGCCTAAGAGTATTAGTTTTGGTAAAACATATTGTGAAATGAAAATGAAGGGAAATAATAAGAACTCTTAAAAGATACTCATCTATTAGCAGTATACCTAGGAGGCCAAAGGCAAAGGCCCACGGGTGCTGAAGGGAGAGGCCACCCATTGCAAGATCTTAATTAGCTCCGGAGTTGGTGAGGATATCAGAATGTGATAGTTCTACCAAGCTAGCTTGGGTAATAGCTAAGCTTCAAGTTCTACCTCCCTTGAGGTTGGATGGGTTTATATAGAGCTAGCAAGGAAGCCAAAATAGATGGTTCAATGGGAAGAGAAGAAGTGTCAGCTTACTACTCGAGGTAGTTGCTTGAGAGCGTGAGGGGAGCTGGAGCTGGGATGGGTTTATATAGTGCTAGCAAGGAAGCCAAAAAGGTGTACATGTCTTATGGTGTGTGACTCCATCGGCACACAGAAACTATTCATGATCAATCATAGCCATGGGACCGCCTTAAATAAAGGACAAGATAATCATCAACATGCATGACACGAAGTGCCTATGTTCTCGGTACACTCTTTCTCTCCCAATTCCTGGCATGGATATCTTAAGGAAAATGGTGTACACTTGAACTTATCCGGTAACACCAGCTCAGCCATACCGGCTGACGCCGGAGAGCTATAGCAACCGCGGAGCTGCAAAAGGTTCAACCCCCGCCCCCCCCCCCCCCCACCACACACAACCCAAGACATGCGACCATCCGTGGTTACACCCAAGAATGAACTTGAAACAATATTTGCCATTGTTTCACCCAACACCCCCCCCCCCCTCCCCGCCGACAAGTCCTCAGCTCTCGTCCTCTCTCATTTTCCGCTTCGGTGACGGAGCGGCCAGGGTATCCTGTATCTACGATGTAGTGATATAGTTAGGTATCCTAATAGTAGAACTTCGTTCCTCCCAACAGTGGCACAGTGCTGGCAATTTCGGCACCGTGCCGATTAAGAATAATGTTTCCTTGACTCCTAGTTAACCTCATCGGTGAGTGTCTCACCGGCAGCGTTGAGGGGGGTGTGGGGTCGTCTGGATCGCTGGATCTGGTTGTGTTTCTGTGTCACCCATTTGGTTTTCGAAGGTGTCTTTCGGCGGAATGGATGACGTCCCTTGGTCACAATGGCTGCGCTCTCGCGTCCGGGCAGCTTCTGCCTAGCTATTTTATCTCTGTGCTTTTTTGTTTTTAGGCTCTCTTGTGATGTGGCCGCAACATGTTTATGTTGGACCTTGTACTTCGTGTGAAACTTGATCCGTACTTCCTTTATCAGATGGTTTGTGATAAGCTTCCATCCTCTACATGTTATCAGGCACACACACGTGAAATATGTATGTAACATTGGGAGTTATCCAGAGGGTTTTTTCACGGCTGCATACTTGAATATCGTGTCAGTCACAAGCCATTTTTTAAGGAAGCTGAAACAACACGTATGTATGAGCTGTATACGTTAGTATTATACCTATGATAGCTTCCATGATCGATGCTGAAAGGCTTAGACGACACACATAAAAAAGCTGCTCGGTTACTGCTGATTTAAGGAAACATAGTTTCCTACTGTAATAGATAAAAGTAAATTAAGAAGGTATTTAACGTAATGCAGTACGTAAGGCGGAGGCTGCACGGTAGTAAAAAAGCTTTGACGCTTTTTGACCATGGGTTGATTGATTTTCTAAAAAGCCTTGGCCTCATGATCATGATTGAGTAAAGTAAACATCCATTGGGACTTGAGAGGAGCAAAGAACGGCTCGCCAGGTTTTCCTTTTCCTTTTGGGAAAAGGTATCTGATCTCTGTTGTTGGTGTTCGCGTGCCATCTGGTCAGAAACACGGCCATACGCACATTATTTTCTACATCTAGGGTGTACTTTCCATCGTCCATGGTTTTCCAGATTGTGTATGCAATAGAAATAGCCGCCAGGCTTACGCCATTAGCGTACACTTACTCAGGTGGTTTCTAGTGCACTGTGAGGTTTGCGTGCATCTAAAAATTGGTCCTAGTCTTCATCGGTTTTGCATGCTTTGCCGGCTGAATTATACCCCTTTGAACGTACTAGCTGATGCCATTTTGCACTGCACATGGTTGCTAAAAGGTGACATGGCAAAGCCAAAACCAATTTGTTTTCGATGGTTCATCAGTGGCTGCCTGCAGAAGCAACATAGAGATTTCTTGCAACTCGAATGACGCACTTTGGAGCGTTTCGAACCACTAACTAATTAATCCCTTCAATTAACTTATTCTGACATTCAGGAAGCAACGGATGGTCGTTCGCAAAAAGGGAAAGGAATAGGAACCAGCGGATGGTCGAGCAGTAGTAGCTTTCTCATGTACAGCAACTAGATAGCTAAAAAATGCCCATTTCAGCTGAGTAACTTAGATCACTGCATGTCCAGATTCACTGTGTTTGAGAGCTATGTACAATTAAACCAATGTCCTGCCTCAGCAAAGCAGAATTATTTCAGGTCAAGAAATGAAGAAGATCCTGGATGGGCGAATATTCTCAGGAGAGATATTTGTGGTAGTACACGTGGGCCTGAGATGAAAAAGGCTGTTCTACAATGATCCTACCTATACACTTCAGCGGAAGGGATTCCAACATGTGACATTATGAAGTCACCCTCAGAGGTTAATGCTTTAAAAAATATACAAAGATTCACTAAAGGATCGGTGTCATGGCCTCATAATTCAAATAATTAAGATATTAACAAAAGGCAGTGCAAGATATTCCAATATAAACGGTGTGCTCCAAGCATACAGAATTGTCCACTCGCTTGTTCAGACAGGTCGGAGATTGCGACAACGCAACGTAAATAGGATCGTCTTCTAGGAAGGCACATAAACTGCTCTGAAACAGCATGGGACGAATATCTCCAGAAGCATGAGTGCCACACAAGTATCTCCACAAGCTTATCTCGGAAAATGAGAGAGAGAGAGAGAGAGAGAGAGAGAGAGAGAGAGAAGTAACTCCATGAATACGTCACCAGAGTAACGGACGATGTGGCCGACTGAGCCGGCCATGTGACATTGTGGCCAGCCATGGCAGCTAGGACAGTGAGAATGGCCTGAACCGAAGGTGATGGTGCTGAGGCATCGAAGGAACTTGTGGTGGGTGTGTGTGGGCGGGTGGGGTAGCGGGGGACTGGAGCAGCCGGGAAACTAATTTGTTACGCGCTGCAGTATTTCTTTGGAAGCAGAATACAGATATAGATGCTTACGTCCACGCACATACAATCATTTTATGAATGGTATGTGTACCCTGATCTTATGAGTACAGTTGATAGATACTTAGAGCATCTCCAACGGCCGCGCCAAACGACGCGCGCGCGCGGTAAACCCAGCTTTTAGCGTGCGCGGGGCGTTTTGCCGCGCTCCAGCGGCGGCGGGAAACACGCGCGCGGGGGAACCGTTTGCGCGCGTGCGCGAAAAGGCGCCAGCTCGCACGCCATTTTTTGCGCACCGCTTCCGGCGCGCCCATAAAGTGCGGCGCGTGCCACACGCCTTCTCCATGCTTCCTCTTCTCCTCTTCCTCTCCCTCTCTGCCACGCGCCGCTCCAGCGCCCCGCCACCAACGCGCCGCCATGCCGCCGCGCCGCCGAGGAGCGTCCGGCTACCGCGGCGTCCGCCTGCGCCCCAACGGCGGCTACTACTCAGAGATACGCTCCGGCGATCTCCGGCTCGCCCTCGGCACCTACGGGACTGCGCACGAGGCCGCCCGCGCGTACGACGCGGCGGCGTGGTGCCTAAGCCGGCCACGCGGCCAGATGAACTTCCAAGATGTGTACACGCTCCAGCAGGCGCTCGACGTCGCCCCACCGCCTCGTCTGAACACAGCGCAAGACCGTGCGGAGCACGCCGAGCGGCAGCGCCGCCTCCTCGTCGCCGACGAGGACGAGCGGGTCATGGCGGAGTGGCGCCGGCGCCGGCGCCACCCGGAGGACGTCGCCTACGAGCAGGTCTACTGGGCAAGGCGCCGCGAGGAGGACACGCGAAGGCGCCGCGAGGAGCGGTTGGACAGGCGTCGGCGGAAGGCGTTGGCGAATGCGCAGTCCGATCTCCTTGCAGCAGGTGGGCAGTCGTTCTTCACGTCGGACGATGATCAGTGGCTGGACATCTGGCTAGATACCTCGGACGACACCGCCCAGGATGATAATGGTGATGATGATAGCGACTTAGAGTAGTTTTTTTTATGCAATCTATCTCGTTTTTTATCGTTTGTCGTTTATTATTATGCAATCTATGTTTCCGATGTAAAATACCTTTGTATCGTTTAAAATCTATGCAATCTATCTAGTTTTTATGCTTCCAATGCCTACATTTCCAGTTTGTAGAATGAGCGCGCGCTGCATTTTAGCGCGGCTGCTGGAGCGGTCGCTGCGCGCCGCGCCAAACCAGGCGATGGGTGCGCGCTAAAGCTGTTTTTCCTACCCTACGGTTATAAGACACGCTATGGGCGATGGGCGCCAAACCAGGCGATGGGCGCCAAGCCAGTTATATTCCTTCATTTGGATAAACCAAATTAATACATGGAAGAAGAATGCTTATTAATAATTTCATCCATCATTAGATATATAACTATTTTTTATTTGAAAAATTGGGCTAATTGTTCCAAAATATTTTGAGAATCTATTACTAAGTTGAATAATATGCACATAAAACTGCAAATTTTTGTCGAAGGTGTTTTGAAATTTAGCCATCTTCGGACTTGGTAGTACATACATACTGAAATCAGTGTTTGTTTTAATTCATATATCAAACTATCTGGGTGACTCGTGCATTTGCATGGCTAAATTTGTAATATTGTTTTATATGTACTTCTCACATATTTACAGGTGCCAATAGAGGACCGAGGCATTGCACTCCTTAGTGTGCAAGTGAGACCATATAGTTTCATATTAATTTCTCATTTGTTTCTTTAATCCTTCTTCTTTATTCATTGGTGTATATATTAGTTGAGAATTTCTAGTGATGATTGAAAATAAAATCGATGGCTCATATCTAAACCCAATGTTGTTTCCTTCCACCAGCCCTTCCCTTTGTGTTGTGTAGTTGCACTTACAATTGGTGCATGATCAAATCTCAGATGCATGCTTCCGCAGATGCTCACCTTATTAAACTTTTTATTTTCTTAACAGTCTATGCAATTTAATTATTGTTGTATGTGTATTTATTGAAAGTTGAAAAAAAACATTATTTCACTCACTTTTGATGCAATTTTTCCTTATTTAGGGTCTACATATTGTTAAACATGATCAACATGACTTATTACACTTCACAAAAATTATTTCATCAACCTCTGTTATTTTACCTGGAAAATCATTTTTCTTCTATCACATAATATATGATCACTTGCGCACGTAATATGTTGCCATCCGTATGTCATTTTTTCACACCGAACATCTTTCGTATTATGTGTATGCGGTCCTTTTAAAAGTTGTACTTCTTCTGACCCAGCATCTTCGCTTATCGCTTCTCACCATCTTGAACTCTGCTAGTGACAACTGATTAATGTGTGCGCCAATGTACTCTCGTTAACCACTTCTTCCACTTCTCCCACCGTATTATCCTAACATTTGAAACCCACACAACATATTGGAGGCTATGCATTGAAAACTTGCTAATTCTATTTTTCATATATAAATCCAACAACGTTAGCTACTTGGATATTGTATAATTCTATTTTGGACTACACCTAGAAGTCATGTAAATAAAAATTATTATTTTCCATTTTCATTTACTCGGCATTTTTTAGAATGTCAAGTTGCCCTTTTATACATCCAACAATAAGATGTTTATCTCTATCAAGTTATACACACAATCTAATTCATTATGTTCTTATATAAATTAATCTCTATGATTTTCATATTTTTTTTAATGTTTTTAAGTAAAGTTAATGTCGTCTTAAAGCCAAGAAATTTTGTTCATTTGCATTTGTTGGAATTTATCAAAAGTGAATCGCCTAATTTAGAGTTGTGATATTGCAAAGCCGAAGAGAAAATGCAAAATTGCTTTGCTTCCCTTTCCTTTTTGATAATATCAAATCTTGTCAGTGTTAGCAATATCGATCGATCAATCGAAGTAGTGCCTAATTAAGGCTGCGTTGTGTTACCGTTTTCTATGCCTATAGTACATCCCTTTTATTAGGGCAATAGACTTCCAATAAACTTTAAGTTCCTCTAGAACGTGAGATTGGTTCAGGTATATGTGTAGCGTGCCTGCTTTTTTACTCTCTCTCATTATACAATCCTAACCGAAATTGAATACTTTTTTCTTTCCACGTTAGCACAACATAATGTCCTTCTAATGGTATGTCTAGCGTGCCTGCGTTTTTCTTCTTCTTTCCTTTTTTTGCGGGGTTTTCTTCTTCTTTCCGATTATACAATCTAACTGAAATTGATTACTTGTTTTTGTTTCCCCGATACACCACAACGTGATGTCCTTCACATGTCCGTGATACTGGTTGCACGTGACAGCCTTTATATCTGCCAAACAATGCATATACTCCCTCCATTCCTAAATATAAGTTTGTTTAGACATTTTAAAAAGACTACAACATACGGATGTATGTAGATATATTCTAGAGTCTAGATTCACTCATTTTGCTCCGTATGTATTGTTAGAATCTCTAAAGAGACTTATATTTGGGAACGGAGGGAGTACAATATTTGTATCTATGTAGACGGAGACTATATGCGTTTGACTGCGTTGGGATACATGCGTATGCTTGCCGGAAATCTAATGAATCTGGCGCGTGTCCGTGTGTAACTCTGCTTTATTATCTGTGTCTCTCGCCAAAGTCACGCTGTATTTTGCCTTGCCATGTACAGGTCACCGATTTATTTTTTCTGCATGGGCTGTATTAAATATGCAGATGAATCTAAGTCGTTCAAATATCTGAACTCTAGAGTAATAAATCATGACCGCTAGTTTTCTATCGTCTTAATAATATACTAATAGATAGGAGATTCTAGAGTTATTATTTCGGAAATAAGTAGATCAGGACAAGCCTTGCTTGTGCACCAGACAGTCTTTGGTCCACTAGGAAATAATAGAAGCAAAAGCTTGTTTTCCTTTGTAGCAGACAATGAAAGAAAGCGTGTGAGCTCCTATCTTGACAGAACATTAGCGGTTGATTTGATCCACTTGGCGAGCAGTTTTTATATTATTACAAGTTAACAATGCACCGACTAAAGCACATATTTCCGTAGAGTTGTGTACAAATGGTCAAATGCAAGTCCTAGATTACTGAACGAAAAAGACTACTCATATAACCACATGGTTCTTCTAATATTTTGACAAATGAGATAATCAAACACGAGCAAAATTACCAGTATTTGTTTAGATAGTGTGTTATAATTTCAGAGTTTAGCAGAAGAATCGACATTTCTCACAGGTAAGGTCTTTATCTGATCCTACAAGTCTGATGGTACTAATTAATAGTGAAACAGTTAGATCATAAGTAGGATGCCGATCCTGAACAAAACTTGCCCCAGTTATTATTTTCATTTTATCATCTTCATGCATACCTGATATATTCGATTTGTATAAAAGTAGGGATGCTTTTGTAAAAATGAAAAGAGAAAAGGAGCAAATTGGCCTACCAACTTTAGTAGGGCGTGTTACAGCTGCTTGCACCTGTCAGCGATTAGCATTATCACAATCGGCTAACCAAAGTGTGTTGGTCCTGTACCGCCTTTATCTTTCTTCCTACCGCCCCAAAGTTAGCCATACATAGCTTTTAATCACAGTAAGTGACCTGCCCATGTTTGCCCAAATCATGCACTAACTTATAATTACCCGAAACACATTTTGCTAAAAGAGCGAGTGATTTGCAAGATAATTATATGGCCGGAAGCCATGGATTATGTTGTGTGGGTCAGTACTCGTTTGGGTGCACCTTGCATCATTTGGTTATCCACGCCACTTTTCTAATGCCAAATTACTTTTGCAATATCTTGGGACACACTGCCTCATCTACCCTAGTTAGTGTCTTCTGACGCATGCATGCTTGGCTGCTTCCACTTAACATATCGTTGGGATATTAAACATGAACTGGTCCTATATTTGAGGGAAAATTTCACTATGCTGGTTTCTACTCCCTCCGTCCCAAAATAAGTGTCTCAATTGTACTAAAGTTTAGACACTTATTTTGGGACGGAGGGAGTAGCTAGTAACCAATCTGTGTTATAGGAACATATGATGGGGTTATCTCGAGAAGGTGGCCATATCCTGGTCGTCTAGAACATACAAGGATTCGGTTGGTCAAAGCATAATTTGTTTGTGTTGCCATAGTGAATCCAACCCAACACGTCCAGAGTAAAGACTTGGTTTCTCTAGTGTCTACTGGTTGGGATTCTACTACCAGATCACAATGCAAATTGAATGACTCGAAAAAGGAGCTATAGATCTCAACTTATGATAAAAAAGAGGGCTTGGTTTCAAATTTGAATTTTACCAAATTTTGTAGTTAAAGTTTAATATTTTTGTGTCACATGATAGAGGATATCATAATGAACAATTTGAAGTCTCATAGCAATCAGAGTTGAAGGTAAAAATGTATAGAATTTCAAAGTTTTGTGGTTTAGGGGGTCACGTGGCTCAACCTAGATCATCTAATTTGAGATCTACGGTTACCAACAAATAAGACAAAGAAACCGAAATTAACATGTGGTATGGCACTTCTAATATGTCGATACCAATTCAACTAAAAGTACCTAATTCAAGCTGTTAGATCCCATATCTATGGTTCTTATACTGTACCGGTTTGCAGGATTATTATATCTAGTCTCGTGCCCATATGTGAGATCAGATGGCCAGATGGGGAGCTCGGAAAGGAGAGGTTAGCTGCCTGACTTGGCAAAGGTGGTGGCACAACTTCTAAGCATGAGAATTTGTGGTTTGGAGCGGAATCTACGGAGTGCTCATGGGTATTTATAGTGCATCATCCTAGCGTAGGGGGGGGGAGGAAAATCGACATCACTATGATTTTGTTCGCATTTGGGTGAACCTTCTAAGTGGAAAGAAGATGAATCGTGACCCTGGTTGACAGAGGATTTTGATTTAATGGTCGGTAGGGGCTAAAGGCCAAACGGTGTTCATGGTAGGTTATATGGGCCAAGGTCGTTTCAGCCTGGCTGACAGCTATTCTAAATCTTTTCATAATTCCTTTTATATAGGTAAATGTATTTAGCAAACTTCTATTTCAATTTTGGAAAAACCTAATTGTTACTTTTGTAAAACTATAATAATATTATGAATCCTAGAAAATTATTTCCAGCTCAAATGCATGTTTTTAAATTTATTTTATGTCAATAAAGCTATCATGGCCTTAAAATTAATTGCCTTAAAACACTTCTATAGTTGTAATAATTCTCAAAATGTTTTCCAAGACCCCAACATGCATAGGAGACATATCTAAAATGCTCAAAAGTTATCGTACATATGAGATGATTCTATAAATATCCAAAAGTGAAATTTTGGGATGTTACACGTGTTGCCCAAGATTAGGCCATTGACTATGTATATGGCTAGAATGTCATGTATGGTTTACAACAAGGATATTGGCACTACAAATTGCTTTTCATTCCTGCCATAATGTAGTGTGCCTTTTCGACTTCCGTAAGTGCTAAAGCACTGCAGATCGAGGATCGATGTTTATATTCGGATCCATGAAAATTACATTGAGATGTTACGGTTTTCCACAAAATGATGTGATCCATCCCTTTACAAACCCATCGTGCTGAAGCTGGCTAAAACTACTTTATCACCTTCAGCGCCAATGAGATCTCTTCGGGCATCACACACCCCTATACTTCCTTCCACGACTCTATATAGATTGTAAGATCCGTGGTCCATTAATCATTTTCCTTCCATGAATCCATGTAGATCGTAAGATCTGCAGTCCATTAATCAATGAAATTTAGCACCCACTGTGGAGCCTAGTCTGATCTCGATTAGGGTCCGGCCAGATCTTCTTGTTATTCCCCTTGTTAGGGAGGCAGGGAGGCTAACACTCCTACCCTCAAGGTAATCGTGCTCAACTGTTACCCTCACAATGGAGAGCACTAAAGGAGGAACCACATTATATTATGGTCCAGCTAAAACCGACACACTGTCGTGGTCTAGGGTGTAGTGTTTCAGCTCCCCGACACGAGTAAAGTTAACTCGAGGTGCGGGGTCTTTGATTGGCCAGGTACTATTGAGAGTTTGGCCATATTGGCTTCATTTATGGCGGACACCCAAGTGTCAGATAGGGCTGCGGGCTAGGTCCCCTTGTTAGAGGACAACACCCTAACGGTCCCGGTCCGAAATGGATCGGGTGATCACAAGAGAACTGTTTGGCATGTGCTCGAACAAGCCAGAGATTGCACCACGTGGTAGAGGAGCACGGACAGGCCCGCTCGTAACAATTCGTGCTAGTTCACGGAAAGTTCCCTCTTAGATTTTGTTTTTGGGCTCTCTAATGGTGTGGCCCTTTTTTCAATAAACAAATGGTGTGGCCCTAAGGAGTTTATGCTGGATTTTGTAACTTTTGTGAACCTTGCCATGTACTTGTTTTATCAATAAAGCAGAAACAAAGCCTATTTTCTGGAGAAAAAAACATATCGACAACTTATAACAGCTAGTTTTTCACATGGATTATGGTTCTGGGTAATCTTCCATTTCATAGGTTATCTGGCGCGCACGTGACACATGCAATGTAACAGGTAACACTATGAATTATCTCACTAATACCTGCACTTTTACATAGTTGCATACTTGAATATGTTCTCAGTCATGAGGCAGATGAAATAACACGTACTCCCTCCGTTCCAAAATAGATGACTCAACTTTAACTTTAGTACAAAGTAGGGTCATCTATTTTGGAACGGAGGGAGTAGTACGCACCAGCTGCGCGTAACTAGCTAGTGCGGCTCTGTTAAAAGTGTGCATATATACGTCAGTGCCTTCGCTTGCTTCCATGATTGATCTTGGAAGGCCTTGGGATACACACAAATAGGCTGCTCAATTAATCCAACTTGCTTCTCATGCCTTTTTCCTATACTGTCATTTTCTTGATTTAATTCTGCATAGCTTTCTACTGTAATATGGAGGAAGAGTTTTTCTAGCTCTATAGCTCTAGTAGGGAAGCAGCAACAGTGGCGCGTCGGTGGCTCCTTCTGGTGGTGGTAGTGGTCGTTAGGTGATGCAGGTTATATGATGTAAAAAAAATTATGTTTGTGTCGCTTTGTACTTCTTTGAACCCTTATAACTAATTTAGATCCTTTTTTGAAAAAACAGATACGTATATAAGAACATAAGAACTGAGGTGGCTTTGTGTGATTGGGTTTAGGTGATTAGAAATTATGGTGTGCCCCTCAAAGATAATGGGGAAGGGGGAGATTAGATGGGGAGAGACACACCGGTGGAGCTTCAGCAAGGCTGAAAGGGCCATGGCCCGCCCTGGGTTGGAGCAAAATAAAGTTTTACACGAAGTTTAACCAACAATAATTCATTGATTTCTAGTGTGGTAGCACTGTTTGCACTATCCGGCCCGCCCAACATATTTTCGGTAGCTCCGCCACAGGAGAGACAGTCTGTAGATTGCATTCGGTTTGTTGGATCCATAGGTTTAGGATTTTTCTAAAGAAAACATTAAATTAAGAAGGTGTTTAATGTACGTAAGGACGAGGTTGCACTGTGGAGAAAGCTTGGATGATGCCTTTTGACCATAGGTTGATAGATCTACGGGGTTTATTTTAGGGGCCTCATGATCAAGATTGATTAAATAAAATTTCCATTGTAACTTGAGAGGAGAGCAAAGAACGGCTCTGCCAGATTTTGCTTTGCCTTTTGGGAAAAGGTATTTGCTCTCTGTTGTTAGTGTAGGTGTACTACATCCAAATTTGACATTTTTATGCCTTAATTAACATGTGTGCTCGCCATCTGGTCAGAAACACGTCCTTGCACAGTATTTCCCCACATCCATTGTATACTACTCTCGTACGTATATGATTTTTCCAGATTGTGCATGAAACAGACAGCCGTCAGGCCTTACGCACCATCAGCATGCACTTGTTCAGGTGCTTTCCAGTGCACTACCAAGTTAATTTGTTGCAAACATCTACAATTTAGTTCTACTCTTTCATAAGTTTTGCTGCTTTGCCGGCTGAATTAATAGTGCATCTTCGCACAGACCATCAGGGCATCTCCAATGGAGTATGCAATAGCAGGATTTGTATGTTGTGGCAAAAAATAAATGTGGCGATTTTACAAAAAAAAAGTGGGGAGGGAGTCTAATGTTAGTTTTGTCTCAAGTTAAATCCGAGAATTTTATCCAACTTTATATCAAAAATATATCAGCATCTACTATACAATAAGTATAATATGAAGAAAATATTTCTTGATGAATCTAATGAGTTGATTTCATATTGTGAATGTTAATATTGTTTTTGTAGACTTGGTCAATCCTTCAAAAGATTAACTTAAAAGAAAAACCAAATATGGGGTATTGGATTACCCTTGGAAGTTGAAACGTACTAGCTGATGTCATATCACACTACACATTGTTTTCAAAAGGTGACATACTGAATTATTTGTGAAATCAAATTTTTCCCATGGTTCAGGCAGCAAGCTAACACAATGAATCGTGTTATACTTCGATGTCTGCCTGCAGAAGCAATATATTCTGGCGTCTGACATCCGAGCCACTTATCTTCAATTAACTTTTCTAGCAGGAACCAAAGGATGGTCGAGCAGTAGCAGCTTTAATTTCTCTTGTCCGGCAACTAGCATAAAAAGTATGGTTTAAAGGCCAAAGAGAAAGCCCTTTTCAGGGAAGTAACATAGATTCACTGCACGTCTAGATGCATTTGGTCGGCGACCTAGCTAGAAATAAAACATTTTGCCATCTCAACAAAAGCAGAATTACTCAAAGTCAAGACTTGGTAGGCAAATATTCTTGCTAAAGGTATTTGCAGTAGTTACGTGGGTGGGTGGGTGGGTAGGGCCTCTCACCAGCCGTTAGGCAAAAGTGCACAAGGGAGATTGAGAAAAAAGAGGAACCTTTGTGCCTACTTGGTTGATTGCCGTTCATTTTAATGCTGGTTTGCCTTAATTCCTCAAGCATTTTTAATCGTGCATTTGTTGCAAAAATTTTAATTTTCTGAGGCAAGTACACCAATGTCTATGTTAAACATTGTTGCAAATCATGAAATTACATATGGTGGTAGCATTTCATGAAATGGGTGGCTCCACGTATGCAAACCAAATGATGTATTTCGCTTGCGGGAATTCTATGTAAATTTTAACAGGACAAATTTCAAATTTTACAAAGTTTTCATTCCTGATGCAACTAAAAAAGATTCTCATGTCAGTCAATTTTGGTTGGTAGAAAGGACCCGCTGCATCTCAGCTTCCTCACTGCAGCTGGCCGTGATGTCGCCGTCATGGACGGCGAACAGTGTTGACAGGTGGGAGGGGAATGGGCAGCAGGCAGAAAAAAACAAATAGTATGCACTCGTTGAAGGTGGAGGAAGAAGTGGAGGCCATTGTGTTAAAATCCAATGTGTCTAGATGATTCGACGGAAACTTCAGAAAATTGTGGTCGCCGTATAACAGGTAGTGAGCCGAGATTTACTGGCACTTTGTATCTAAATATGAACATGTGAAATAATTTTAAAAAGTGATGAACTAAAAATCATTAAAATGAGAGAAGACCTATGAGATAAAGATGACCACGCATATCAGCTGGAGAAATAAAGAGGCATTCACCACACAGATCGGTGCAACAAAGTATTCTGAGGCTAGTTAAAGTTGAAATTTCGGCAAAGATTCACAATACGGAACATACACACAAAGAAATGATCCAGAATTACAAAAACACCTGACAAGAAATTTAGATGACACTCACATATGTATTTACAAAGGTACGTCGGTTTTAATCAAGCTATAGATTCACTATTGTCAATGTTGTTGTACAGCTGATGCTAGCTATACGCTTCAGAGAGAGAGATTCCATTAGGTGACGTTACAAAGTCACTCTCAGAGGTTCAAACTTTAATAAATATATTACATGGTCAGCGGCTTCCCAGCAAAGACTCCATAAAGGACCAGCATCATGGCCTTATAATGCCGTTAACTAACATATTAACAAAAAGTAGTGGAAGATACTCCAATGTAAACAGTGCTGCAAGCATATACAATTGCTTATTGGCATCTTCAGACAAAAAGATTAAAAGTAACCTAAATCTGATCGTCTTCTATGAAGGCGCGTAAACCACTCTGATACAGCATCAGTGAAATATCTCGAGATGCACAAGTGGCATGCAAATATCTCCACAAGCTTATCTCTGTAACAGCTGACTGTGAAATCGCTCCCCCTACTCAACCCACCCCACCCCCACTCATACTAGCTAGATTCAAAGGCATAAAAGATCACATGCATTCCTAACATGCACTCATGTACATGACATAAATGTTGCATGTCACAGTAGTTCGATGTGTCAGTCTTAACTGCCTGGCAAAGATGAATTGGTGGATATTTGTTTCATTGACCAGAATGTTTTATACGGAACCAGCAAAGTTTCTATTTGTTACGCGCTGCAGCTTTAGTGTTCCATTGGCAACAAACACATATCTTCAAAAAAAAGGGAAGCACAAGACGTTTACATGCATACATGTACACATATTCATCCTATCAATGTACATACACATACCCTGCTCTTATTAGGAGCTCTTAAATACATAGGCGCCAAATAAAGATGAAGTCGTCATAGGCACCTCGATGTCAACGTCACCTACCATGGTAAGCATAGTGTCAAATTTATGTACCTATGCAAGAACCTGAAATAAATCCAATAGGATGCAAGCACCTATGCCAAATTTATGACATGAACTCGTGTAGACAGATTCTACCACAACGAATCTTACCATGTTATGTTCGGATCGCGGTGCAGTGCAGTCCGTTGGGACCAGACATATGGTGAAACTACAGTCTGGTATAACTTATGTACCAATAAAACTACATTTTTACCGCACGTCAACATAATGCTAGGTTATAAAGTTAGTTTTTTTTATATTACATATTTTGTCCAACACTAAAATTTTCTAAGAAATATTTTCTCGTGTTATTATTTCGGAAGTAAGTAGAACAGTACAAGCCTTTTGTTTGGGATGTATGTGCAGCAGACAATCTTTCGGCCACTAAGAAATAATTGAAGCAAAAGCTTGGTTTCCTTTGTAGAAGGCAATAAAAAATGTTCATGATTAGAGGCCACGATCTCTTATGTTGACAGAACATTAGTGACTGATTGATTCCCTTGATTAGCAGTTTTATAGTATTACAAGTTAACAAGGCAATGCCTAAAGCGCCAATGTCAAAAGAGTTGTGTAGAAATTGTTCTTCTAATATTTCTACAAATGAACTTAGTAAACACGAACAAACTCCCCAGTAGTCTTTTAGATATGTTTGTTATAATTTCGATTTAGCAGAGGGATCTGCATATCTCACATGTGAGGTTTATATCTGATCATATGATTCTGATGCTACCAATTGTGAAACGGTCGGATCATATGTAGGATGCCAATCCTAAAAAAACACCCCTATTATTTTATTATTTTTCATCATCATGCATGTACATGATATGTCTGATTGATAAAAGTTGTGATGCTTTTGATAGAAAAAAGGGGTAAAGAACAAACCCACTTTAGTGGAGCACGTTGCAGCTACTTGCACTCAGCAGCGATTAGCGTTATCACAATCGCCTAACCAAAGTGTGTTGGTCCTGTACCACACCTTTATCTTTCTTCCTATCGCTCCAAAGTTAGGCATACATAGCTTCTAATCACAGTCAGTGAAATTCCAATGCTTAATTGCCCAAATCATGTACTAACACGTTAACAACCTGAAACACGTTTTGTCAAAAGAGAGGCTAAATGAGAGACACTTACATGGCCAGGGGGGCGTGGATTATGTTTTGTGGATTAGTACCCTTTGGGTTGCTTCTTGAATCATCGGGTTATCCCCGCCCCTTTTTGTAATTCCAAAATACTTTTGCAATATCTTGGCATGCAGTTCCTTATCTCCCCTAGCTATTGTCTTCTGATGTAGGCATCCTTTGCTGCATGGAATTAAAAAATCATTGTGATATTAAACATGAAGTGGTTGTTTCTAGGTAGGTACTTAGCAAGCCGTGCTATGTCCTATAGGAACATACGATGGTGATGTATGAGGAAGTTGGCTTCGAAAAAAAAGCCAAGCACTCATTTTTTTCTTCTGAAAATAAGGATCGACCCCAACGTCTACATGGGTTGATGCACATGACCATATATTGTTGATTATTCAATAGTACAAAGCAAAGTCAAGCCCACATATGTCATAAGTCCATCCAGTAGAACCACATCTATCGCCACCATATTCAGCCAGAGCTCCACCACCCTCTGTGCACCGCAGGCTAGCCACCAACACCACTGTACATAGGTATCAACTCCGAGGAGAAAACGAACCATTCCGAGCGTGCAACATTCCTTTCGCACCCCTCTTCCTTCCCAATTGCTAGCAACACAAGTCATGTCTTACCTCCACTTCCCCTTAAAGCCTGCAATGACCTTGACACTACTAGGGAAAACCTTAACACAGAATCTTAGCAGTAGCATTGGATAAAATGACACGCTGCTGCTACTTAGTAGTAGCGCGTGGCAGGAAAAGGCGCTACTACTATCCTCATAGCAGTAGCGCGTGTTAGCAAAACGTGTTGCTGCTGAGTTTGAACTGGGCGCACATGGCTAGCCCCACTTAGCAGCAGCTCGGATCGTTATACAGCGCTACTGCTATGCTCCGTAGTAGTAGAGCTTGTCCCCAACCCGCGCTGCTACTAACCCTAACTTATCGTCTTTCCCACGCGGCCGACCCTCTCACTCTCCCTCTCATCCGCTCTTCTCACTCTCCCTCTCCACTCTCGTCGTCATCCTCGTCACCGCCGCCGCCGCATTGCCGCTGTCGTCCTCCTCCTCGGTATGCCCTCTCCTCTCTCCTCCTTCCACCGCCCTCCTGTCTCCTCCTCCAACCGCGCCCTCCTCCTTCTCCTCTGGCCACTTCCTCCTCCTCCTCCGACCGCGCCCTCCTCCTCCAGTTGTGCCCTCCTCACTCCTCCCTCCGCCTTCGGCCACCCTCCTCCATTCTCCCACTGCCCTCCTTCTCTCTCCTCTCTCCTCCCTCTTCCAACTGCCCCTCACTCCTCCTCCTCATTCCTCCCTCCTCCCACCTCTCTCTGTATAGAAATTTTAAGTAAAAAAATTAGGTGTACAAATTTTTAGTAATAAAAATAGTTAGAATTTGATTTTAGAATAGGTAGGTAGTATTTTACTAACTTTGCTCATCATTAGAGCACTAAACTAGTTATATGTAATTAACCCTAGGTGTAGCGCTTGATCGTATCTCTCATGGATACCCTATATAGGCATAGACCTATCCCAATACTCTCCAAGAGCAGCTGTATCCATTCCCCGAAACTTTAAAGCTCATCAAATTTAGAACAAATAAATTTTGTTGTATCTTGCTCTTCTCTCAAACTTGAGATAAGAGCTAATTGGGGCTTAATTCCTTCAAAAAATTGGGAGTTAAAGGATTTTGTGGGAAGATTAGAGATGCTCTAAGCTTGCTACTCACACCCCAGTTCTCATCAATCTTACTTCAGTCCAAGGAACCGAGGCTGAAATGGACGCATGAGCGATGTAGAATTTAGATCCAGTGGTTGGTACTGCATATCTCGCTTCGGCAAGTTATGGAGGGTTAGGGGCTAAAGACCAAATGGGCCACATGGTTGGTTATATGAGATAAGATGGTTTGAGCCTAGCTGGCAGCTATTTTAATTCCTTTTTTATTTCTTTTCTATAGAAAAATGAATATAGCTTGTATAATCGCTATTTTAGTTCAAAAAACTTCTTGTTAAAATCAAAATATATAATAGAGCCTACAAGAATTATTTTCATCCCAATTGCATGTTTTTAAATTTCATTATATTTTAATAAATCTATCATGGACTGAATATTCGTTACCAAAAATATATTTCTAGGATTTTAATTATTCCCGTAAAGTCTTTAAAGAGCCAAATATGTATATGATACATACCCACAATGGTCAAAAATGGTTGTATATATGCGATGATTCTATTTACATTCAAAGTGAAAATTTTGGATGTTACACGTGTGTTGTCCAAGATTAGGCCATCGACTATGTATCTATATCTATACCAATATAAAAAGAGCCAAAGGGGCAGATCACACAATCTCAGCCATCCAACAATGTCAATCCAACGACCTATATTGCTACATGGCGAGCGCTCAGCGTGTTTTAGTGTGCAATTAATAACATACTACATATGCAGTATCCACGTAATTAACATGTAATTATTTTGTTAAACGTGTACTTGTATCCTACCTAATATTGACATGCAATTATTTTTCTGTCTGTATTAACATGTGATTAATTTTCTACCTAATATCAACGTGCAACGCATGTACTCATTTACTAGTATGGCTGAAATGACATGTATGTTCAACTGGTAAGCACATTGACTCTGAATTGCTTTAAATTTCTGCAATAATGCAGTGTGCCTTTTGTACTTTTTAAAGTTCTAGAGCACTGTGGAGCATCGGTGTTTAACTTCAGACGAACGGAAAGTACATTGAGATATTATGTTTTCACACGATGTGATCCACCCTTTTAGCAAATGTGTCATGCATTGTTTTAGGTACGTACACTTTGATGGTATCGATCCCGTTAATTATATGTTTATTAAGAAAGATCATATATCTACGGATGTACCAAATTTTGTGCACCTTTCTTTCATACATTTTTGCTACGAGCTTTCTGGCTTTATGGGAGTGCCTTTAGTGGAACTTTGAGGTCTAATGGTGCATAGATTAGTATTAAGAATAGCAACAGACAAGAACCTGAGTAGGAGATACACCCATGTGAACTTTCTTGGAAGATGGATTGTGCTGACATTAAGAAACTCTAGGCGAGATTGTGATCAGAGTTTTAACGTTCTTTTTCTCTAGAGAGGTACAGAGTTAATTGTCTAACCCGTCCACTATGCAACAGATGTACCTTTTGTCTAAGCTTTTGAGTTTTGAATCTTTGAACTGGGAACTCAATGGACACTTGGCACGTCTTAACTGCAAGATGGTAGGATGGAATCGAGATTACGCATCCTACTCCTTTAATTCTTTTAAAAAAATCACAGTGGATAACAGATGCTTCGATTAGGTATAACAAGCACTGCACACTATGCCCTTACTTAATTGGGTACCCTCGTTAAATTGTTGCAAACTCTCCCCTTTACTAATAAAGAGCTGTTGGGTCGGAACTCAGCTTGGTGCTTCCCTTTTGAATAGTAAACTTTAAAAATGGTTCGGAAAACAAAGATGTACACAACGGGGATTGACCTCGAGCTCATATGAGCTTGGGCAAACAGTAAAATTCAAAAAAATTGAAAAAAGAACTGAAATTTTTTTGTGGCAAAATTGGACAAAGCTTTTGAATTCTTTCAAAATTTCATCATAGGATGACATCCGTGGAAGTCATGGGAAAAAATCGGCACTGCAAAAATATCTTTTATGGAGCATCAAATTTTTTTTGCCACGACTTCCATGAATGTCATTTCACAATGAAACTTTGAAAGCATTGAAAACATTTGTCAAAGTTTGTCACCAAAATAATTCTGTTTTTTAAATATCAATTGTTTCAGATTTTACTGTTCGCTCGAGCTCATATGAAGGACAATTTCTGAGATGTACGATCATACATGGACTGTACTGCTGGGGGGGGGGGGGGGGGGTGCTCCACAATATATTATACGGATGACTAGACTAAAACAAACTGATCTCTAGAACGGCTAACCCGATTGATAATACATTTTCAGCTTTGGTTTCATTGCGAGGATATCTACCAAACTAGATCACATATTAATATATTTCAAATGATTTTTCCGTAAATATTTACCAAATTAATGTCACTTACATAACAGAATATATTCATTTCAGTTAGCAGATTATAATAAACTCGCTTACAACATTACAGAATGTCATTTCCATAGGAATTAGCTAGAGAACCGAATCTAGTAATCCGGAATTAAATAACCTGGTAACTAAGTATGGATAATCTGGAAGCGGCACACTAAATCTGTTATCTCCCATTGATGGAAAGCAAAATTATCAAAACATGCTAATGTGTGGTATTGTTTGGAAAGCGCTCGTCAAGAAAAATTAACTGATGGACAAGGGATTAATGCTCAATAACATAAATCCTATTTAAAAAGTCAATTGGTGGGGGTGATACCATTGTCCCTGCATTACGGTTCAAGGCTATGAGGTTACTGGCCATCATTTCGAGGAACATTTATTAGGTATATCAGCGCACCAAACAGGACAGTAGCAGAAAAATGGCAGGCTCGAACACAGAAAGGCCAACTCTACTCAACTAAAAAAACTAAAAGACGGGGAAATGGCATCTTTTTTCACAAATCATGGTTTCGTCTCAACAGCTTAGGTGCTGATAGCAATTTAACAACTGAGTAACAGGTACACACATATCGGACCGGTGCTTCTAGAAGCCTATATGGTAGTCCCAGTGCTCCACCTCGACTATGTCTTAATCATGATACATAAGCAGAAATCTGATGTAGAATTCTAGTTAATAAGGAAAGAGAAATTTCCCTTATCTTAATCTTTTTTTAAACACAGTACAAACAAAGTCACTCACATACACGAGCATACACTCACCCCTATGAAGGCATGCACACACACGCTACTCCTGTGAGCACATCCTAGAGACAGAGCCGTCAAAACATCTTGAGATTGACGAAGTCACCACAGGCGCCTCATAGTCAACGGAACGTTTCCTCCCACTGAACGAACATCGTCGGAAAGCCTGAAATAAATCTAGGAAAATGTGAGCGCCAATGTCAAGTCTAGAACTTGAACCCTAGTGGGCTGGGGATACTACTATCCTCCAAACCATCCAACCACTGGTTGGTGCGCTACCATATCTTAATCTAGATATAATTCTTAGCACCAAAAACAATACAACCCATAACTTTTATCTCATAGAACTCATTAAATGGGAGCTATTTTCAATACAACGGAAAATCAGAAAGATCCAAAGATACTTTTTACACTTGGTTGTTGAGCTATCCCGTAACCCCTCGTTTAATCCCCTCCTGTGCGATCGGGGGCCAAACCCTAGCACCCATCCGTCGCCTCCTCCTCCCTTCTCTCCCCCCTAGTCATCCCCAGAAACGGTCGCCGGGTAAGCCCGCGTGCCTCTGGTGATGAGGACAACAGGGATTTGGCCGTAGCGCTGCTGCCTAGAGGGGCAAGAGACATGATATCCTCCTTTTGTGGTCGTTCATACCGGCTGTGACGTGTTGCTTCGGCAGCAACGCAGGGATGCCTGATTGACATGGGGTGTGGCCTGTCAGTGGCGCATGGTCCCCGGAGCAGCAACTTTGCTCATGGCGACTGCGGCGTCCCCTTCGCCAGGGATGACGGGCTAGGTGGCGGCTCCTTGTAGAGGTGCTGGTGGTGGCGGGTCTCGGGAACCCGCTCCCGGGGACATCGCCGGAGGTGCGTGCCTTTCAGATCTTTCTCCGAAGATCTCTGTGGCCGCATTCCTGAAGCATGCTAGACCTCGACATGGGTGGCTCGACCAATGCAAGCACAACCGCAGGCTCCTCCTCCTCCATCAGCCTGTGGTCCTCTACCTCATTCTCCATGGGCTCAGACTGCTCCATCTCCTCTTCCATGGGGCCGGACTTCTCCCGCCGACGTCATAGATCAAGTTGAACATGCAAAAAACATCGCCAGCTGCAATGGCCAAAGGCCCTCTAAAGCGAGACCTACAAAGCGAACGGAGAGGGTGACTAGTCTTTGTCAGGTCAAAATTGCGTGTAATAACAAACTTGTAGGAAATGTAACCGCCTCAAGCAAAGGACCAAAACAACCCAAACACACGAAGGCCACGACAAAGGCAAACCGACATAACGCCTCCAGGCAAATGGCCAGTAGCCAAGATACATAGGAAAATGTCTCCCCACGGCAGCCCAGCGGCCTGAACGACCCTCTGCACAGCCGGGTAGGCAAACAACTGTGTAGCCGGAAAGACCAGGCAAGCGCCCCCCCCCCCCCCCCCCCCCGCCCTTGCCAGGCAACACAACCTGCTAAACAACCCTCCGCCCAGTTGGCTGGGCACACCATACGAACGCTGGGTGCCTTATCCCACATACGAACATACAAATGCATGTGGCTGGCTCTCACGAAACAACACATGGCCAGATGACACGACGCTCGGCGCCCGACTCGCTAGGGCAGAGTACCCCGCTCGGGACAGAAAGACACAACATGACCAGGCCCCTCCGCATCCTAGCGGCCTTACTCCATGCGCGAGTTGGCGGTGCTACTGCGACATACACCCCTCCTATCACGAATGGACCAAACACGGCGTGGGGTACCCTTGCCCGAGCCGTCCGGGCAAATCGGACGACTCAAAGAGCACACGAGAAGACCCGGCGGCGCGCCAACCAGAAACAGGCGTGGGGTTTACACCCCAAAAGGCGGGCCTGACAGGTCCATCGCGCGCAGGACTGCGCGGCTGCCAACGCTCGCGGTCGCGATGGACAACGCCCAATGGTGGTGGCCCCGGGTCGCCAGGGTCTGAGCCGTGCGGGCAGATCGAACAACTTGAAGAGGCCCTGAGAGATCAGATGGCTCAGAGAGGCCCCATGAGATCACATGGTGCAGAGCCACCCACACGAGAGGGACATCACGGACAAACTCGGAGCCACCCAAGGATGGTGGCCTGGTGCTCACCGGACAGTCCACCCGTCATGGACCCTCCAGCCGGGTCGCCCGGGTCCGAGCCATCCGGGCAGATCGGACGATCCTGAGGGTGCCCGAGTGGCTCCCGATGCAAGCCACCAGCAAACAGATGGCCATGGGGTGCTCTGGTCCACGAGGAGCCTAGGGAGACGGGTACTCCAATATTCTTTATAGGCGTAATTACTATGCACTCTAGTTCTTGCTCACAAATACTCTTGTTCCAATTCACCGTCACAATTCTTGCTTGGAATCAAAGGTAACTTGCTGCCAAAACACAACAAACCTTTATAAGACGCAAATGAACATTTCATCAGTTCTTTGTCGGATCGATACTACCAAACGAAGTCTGTTTTAATGAAAACCCTAATGTTCCCTAAATTCTATGAACATTTTCTGCATATCGACGATTCGCGAGATAATAGCTATTATTCTTTTCAGTTATTATTTTAAGTTAGCCACCATGGTGAAATTGGTAGACACACTACTCTTAGGAAGCAGTGCTTAAGCATCTCAGTTCGAATCCGAGTGGCTGCATTCTCTAACAAGGACACAATAGATTAGAAATCAATTCAAAATTTGCAATTTTGTAATGCTTCTACTTCCGTGCTACGCTTCATGAGAAAATGGCAATTTTTATAATAAGATCATTACATGGAAGTGATAGATGGACATACTAATGAATACGACCAGGATAAAATAACTGGCTCGAGCATCTAATGGAACGTCCATAGTGGAAATCACAAGCCCACAAGCATGCATTTCTCTCCCTATAGCTTCTTTGCTCGAGCCCTGCCCGCCATGGCTTAAGTGCACGCATACATCATAGGCATGAACGCATGACTGCCTAGACTTGCTCGACGTGGGTTGCCTTGTCAACACCCCCCTTGGTCTCGTCGCTGGCGCATGCCAAGCTGTTTTCCTTCATCAGCGGTGGCATCCCTGGTTCGATGGGATTGTGTGTGTTGAGCTCGATGGCAGCCGCTGGGCCAAGCTTGGAGATGTTGACCACATGCTCGGGCACCTTGACAGCATCATCATCGTCCACCTGCTTGGGCGCCGGTGTAGGTGTGGCGTTGCGGTAGAGGGTGTAGAGCCCCATTTGAATCACACCGAAGGCAAACCCAAGAATGTTGGGCAGCTACATGCAGATCAACACCAACAATTAAAGAAAAAGGAAAGTTGAGTTATGATGAACTGAGATATTTTATTTGTGTTGTTCACGTACGGCAACATATTTGTCCTTGATGAGGAGGCCGTAGAGGAACCAGACGACTGCGCTGACGGTGAGGGAGACGGAGAGGGAAAAGGGCATGAACTCCACACTCCGGGTACGCACCACAAGGCGCTGCAAACGTCAAGACATAATACACTTGTAAGAATCAATCATGGATCAACAAACTAACACTATAGAGGGAGGATGCTTAGTTTCTCACGATAACGCTGAGGGGCGCGACGAAGACGCTGACGGAGAAGCCGACGCAAACCCACCCGAGCATGACGACGCGCTTCTCGCCCTCCGACAGGAGCAGGGTGAGCAGGAGGATAAGCCCGAACACACCCACATTCAGGAGGAGGAGGATCTTCGCCGTGAAGAGCTGCATCCATGCGCATATTTTTCATGTTAGCCACATGCATTTATCGCATGGATCAAATAATATATGATTGTATGCATCAATCGAGCAGAGGCAAAAAACTATCCTCTTTTCGAAGGAAAAATGTGCAGCTGAGGTGCCATCGAGTACCTTGGCTTGCTTTGGTGCATAGGTGAGGTAGATGATGATGTAGATGGTCTCAATGACACAGCCGGCGGAGTTGATGGTGATGAGGAGGCACTCGTCAGACTTGAGCAGCGCGTAGTAGATCCACAACATCGCGCTGAAGAGCGCCACCACGTAAGGGACCGACTGGAACCCCTGCGTCGACTTGCTCCGGTAGATCCGGTAGAATGTCGGCCTGCATATCCCGTGCCCCCATGCACCATTAATATCTCATGAAACTAAACCAGAGAGAGAAACGATGTTGAGTGTCATCGAGAGGCTTACAGTGGGGCCAGGTAGGTCATGAACGAGATGACGTTGCCTGCAAGAAGCAAAGTGGTACATACTACAGTTAGCCAGAGATAACAAGGAGACACCTGTACATACGTTACACAATCCCCACTTAATGGCTAGCTTTCTTGTGTGGGTGACGTCGGTGAGGTGTCACGCTACACCATAAGCAAATGTGCACCTCTTCTAGTTTACACAAAATAATTAATAAACGGAAGAATGGATCACTACGTCTACACAAAAGAGGAAGGATCACATGCATCCGTGGTGCAATCCGCACTAACTAGCTATATTGGATGCTCAGAATACTACCACGGGTGGAAATATTGGTTTTGGCAATGATCTATTAGTTCTGGCAAATCATATTTAACAAATATGGAAATACAATAAAAGGCCACAAGTAAGAACTCTTAAAAGGTAGAAGTTTGAGAAGCATCTATTGATGTGGACATCAATATACCTAGGAGGCCAAAGGCAAAGGCCCACGGGTGCTGAAGAGAGAGACCACCCATAGCAAGATCTTAACTACCTTTGGAGTTGATGAGGAGATCACAACGAGATAGTTCTACCAAGCTAGCTAGTTAGGATGATTTCTCTCCCGTGTATAGATGGTTCAATGGGAAGAGAAGAACTGCCAGCCTACTACTTGAGGTTGTTGCTTGAGAGCGTGAAGGGAGCTTTGGATGGGTTTATATAGTGCTGGCAAGGAAGCTTATGCCTTATGGCGTGTGACTCCGGTGGCAAAAACAAACTGTCCCTGATCAGTCACAGTCATGGGGCCACATTAAACAAAGGACAAGATAATCATCACAATGGATGACACAAAGTACCTACCTTACACTCTTTCTCTCTCAGTTACCTCTCTAATCCCTATCTTACACTTCAAGTTATCCTAGATAAGGGCAACCTAGCCATACATGGAGAAGCCAAAGAGCTATAGCAGCCGCGGAGCTGCAAAGGATCACATGTGTTTTTTCCGAACCGATCTTGTGCCTTGTCCAACTCTAGCTCCTGTAAATCATCAGATCAGATACAAACCTTTTGTTTTTTAGGAAATACCAAGTATACCCCGCAAAAAAGGAAATACCAAGTGCAACTCGCAGGTGATAGTTACTTCAAATCCACTGATGATAACATTCAGCAACAATTACTTAACCACGACTCATATAATTCTGTGTTTTTTGGAGCTTGATCGAATTTCAAGACAACAGCTGGATTAGTTTTTCTTGTTGATGTTCCACCTGAAAGTTATCAAAGGTTAAATGTGGCAGTGCTCTCGCGTTCGGGTGACTCGGGTAGCAACTAGGGTCCCCTTTGTCCGTGAGTAATGGCACCTGCTCGAAGGAGGATGCCGTACAGACAAGTAATCCTCCCATGATCATAAACTACCATGTCACCTTCACCACCGACGAGATCACTTCAGGCACCACACATCCCTCTAATTCCTTCCACGATTCTATGTGCAGTGTAAGATCAGGGTGGTGCATTAATCATCAACATTTGACGTTCCCCGTGGAGCCTGATCCGATCTCAATCAAAGCCCGATCAGATCTTCTTGTTATTCCACTTGTCGGTGAGGCGTGTGGCTAGGACTCAAGCTACCCCCTAGGAGGTCGACCTCAACTGATCCCCTGACAACAAGGAGTACGCAATAAGGAATAAGACTATATGATAGTCCAACCAAAGCCATGACACTCCCGTGGTCCATGTCATGGTCTTCCAGCTCTCCAACACGAGTAAACTTTGCTCGGAGCGCATCATCCCTGCTTTCTTAGGTACCTATGATTTTTCGACCAAATCGGCCCCCGTTAGGGTGGAGACGCAAACACCGGATAAGGATTCGGGCCAGGTCGCTTCACTAGAGGACCACACCCTACCAGTCCTGGTCCGAAATTGATCAGATAATCACGAGAGAACTATTCGTCACCTGCTCGGATTAGCAACAGACTGGTTCTCATGTTAGAGGAGCCTGGAAAGTCCCCCTCGGAACAGGTCGTGCCCCACCAAGACAAATTCCCGCATTACTTTCATTTTTGGGATCTCTAATGGTTTGGCCCTAACAAGTTGACCTTGCACTTTGTGTGTACCTTGACCCTGTACCTGTTTTCACTATAAAACGGAGAGAAAACCTATTTTATGAAAAACTTATCAACAAGTTTTAATGGCTGACATATCACATGGTTTATAGTTTGTGATAAGCTCCCATCTTTCAAAGGTTATCTGGCACGCGCACGTGAAACAAGATTATCTAGCGCGCATGTGAAACATGCAATGTAACAAGTAACGCTAGGAGTTATCAAGGTTACTTGCAAGATTGCATACATGAATAAGGTCTCAGTCACGAGGCAGCTGAAACAACACGTACTACTACGTACCAGCTGTAAGTAGCAAGTGTGTGGATCCGTTAAAAGTGGGCATACGCCAGTGCCATCTGCTTGCTTCCATGATCGATGTTGGAAGGCTTCGGGCACGCACACATAAACAAGGTGCCTAATTACTTCACCTTGCTTCTTGTGCCTTTCCTTGCATCCGTTTTCCTAATCCTGAAATAGTTTTGTACTGTATTGAAGAAATTTAAATTAAGAAGATGTTGAACATACTACTTCCTCTGCTCATATTTATAAGTTTTTTCTTATATCCTGGATCAAATCTTGAAAACAAAATTACTAGTGAAATATGAGAGAATACTAATCAAATAATATACTTTTTATAACATATACACCGTGTTTAATTAGTCATACTGATCGACAAAGTTTATGCTAGAATATGGAGGAAGTATATAAGGACACTGCATACATACAGTAACAAAAGCTTTGACGCTTTCACTGCTTTTTGACCATGGGTCGATACATCGATGTGATCTAATTAAGGGGCATCATGATCATGATTGAGTAAATAACAGTCCATTGGAACTTGGGAGGAGCAAAGAACGGTTCTCCAAATTTTGCTTTTGCTTTTGGGAAAAGTTATCTGCTCTCTGTTGGTGAATTAAGATATGCTGCGATCATACGTTCGCCATCTGGTCAGAAACACGACCATGAACATTATTTCCCCACATCTGATGTATTCTAGGAGTACTTTCTACTAACAACAAGGAACTTTTTTCGCCATCTTGCTGCGACGTGCGTTTGCCATCTGGTAAGAAACACGGCCATGAACGTACTAGCTGATATACGGTAGTATTGGAACATACTAGCTGATATTGGAAGAAAAACATGGAGTATTGGGACGTACTAGCTGATGCCATCTCACACTAGCTTACACATGGTTGTCAAAAGTTGAGACACTGACATGCCAAATCAATTTGTTTTCCACGGTTTAGGCAACAAGGTAATGCAGTTAATCTTTGTACAACTCGATATTGGCCTGCAGAAGTAACATGGAAATTTCTTGCGTCTGACCTTTTGGACGCACTTCGGAGCCATCGCAGCCGCTAATCTTCGATTAACTATTCTGGCAGAAAGCAAAGGATGGTCGAGCAGTAGCTGTTTTTTCCTGTCCGGCAACTAACATAAAAAGGCATGGTTTAAAGGCCAAAGGAAAATCCCTTTTCAAGGAAGTATCATATATTCACTGCACGTCCAGATTCACTTCGTCGGTGAGCTAGCTAGAAGAATTAAACCATTTTCCCATCTCAACAAAAGCAGAATTATTCCAAGTCAAGACATGAAGAAGAAGATGCTGGACATGAAGAATATTTTTCTCCAAGGGATTTGTGATCGTATACAAGGGTGAGTGGGTGGGAGGACATGAAAAAAGAGAAACCCTTTTTGCCTACTTGGTTGATTGCCGTTCCTTTTATCAATGCATGTTTACGGCTGTGGTCTGAGATTTGCCTTTCCACGGTGTTTTTTCCTCACGCGTTCATTGATGATTTTCCTAGGCAATTTAGTCGCCACTTGCATATGAACTTCCTACATCTCGGTTTATTGATTCTTCTCGTATGTTGTGTCATTTTTTTACTATAGACTTAACTAGCAAAATATGAGGTGTATGTCGTAAAAATGTATTGTCGGATTTGTGCTCGAAAGACGTTCTCAGCAATTCTACTTTCTGGCTTATAACTTATATATTGGTAGTTAAATCTAAGGTGAAATTTTGACTCAAAATATAAGCAGACTATTATATCCAGGCAGAAGAAGTGCTCACCTCCATCAAACTTGTTCTACAGTGATCCTAGCTATACACCTCAGAGAAAGGGATTCCAATACGTGACGTACGTTATGAAGTCACTCTGAGAGGTTCAGCTTTAAAAAATATTCCAAAAAGTTGAGTGCCCTGTAAAGATTGAATAAAAGGACTGGCATCATGGCCTCATAATGCCAATAACTAAGATATTAAGAAAAGGTAGTGGAAGATATTCCAATGGAAGCAATGTTGCACGCGTACAGAATTGCCATTTGGCATCTTCAGACAGGTCCGAGATTGTGAATAGCAACGTAAATCTGATTTCCTTGTAGGAAGGCATGTGAACCGCTCCGAGGCAACATCCGGGAAATATCTCAAGAAGCACGAGTGCTACACCAATATCTCGACAAGTTTATCTCAGGAAATAAGGGGTAAATGATTGGCTGCATAACACTGCGGATCGGCCAAGGCGACGACAACGGTGGCAAGAATGGACTGAGCCCAAGGCGACGGTGCCGACGGAGGTGCCTAAGGTACTTAAGGATCATGGTGGGTGGGTGGGTGGGTCATGGACGGGGGACCAAAGCAGACGTAGAATGACAGAGCAGGTGCATCTCCAGTGTGCCACAACGAGAGGCGGCATGGTAGTGACACCGGCCATCGGTGGCAAATTTCAATGGTTAGGCTGGCGCTGACTGGTGGGCCACAATGAGGTAGATGGTGAAAAATGACAGCAATAATGGTAGAGTCTAGCGGCGGCTATGATACTGACTAGATCTACAGTTGTTGTTCTCCTCATCCCCCTTTCAAACAACATAATGACATCGGGTGGGGATCTCAAAATTCAATTGTGGGGGGTAGCTCCGCTATAGCCGACCGCGAAAACACTCTATCCCCCCCCCCCCCCCGGTCGAAGTTGGATTGATATTTACTTGGTAAACCAACCAGAATGTTTTATACAAAACCAGCAACGCTTTATTTGTTATGCACTGCAGGTTCAGTGTTTAATTTGAAACACCGAAATACCTGCAATAAATCCAATAGAATGCAAGAACCCACGCAAACTTTAGGACTTGGACGTGTGTAGGCAGGTTCTTCCACATCGATTCTAACTAATAGAGTTATGTTAAGTTCAGGGTTCAGTCCGTTGGAACATACATGCTGAAACTACAGTCCAGTATAACTTATGTACACATCAAACTACATTTGTACAGCATGTATGCTTAAAACTAGGTTATTTTAAAAGGGCATATTTCTTCAACACCGCCTTTTTCTAACAAATATTTTCTAGCGTCATTATTTCGCAGATAGGTATATCAGCACAAGCCTTTTGTTTGGGATATATGTGCACTGGACAGTCTTTAGTCCACTAGGAAATAATTGAATGAAAAGCATGGTTTCCTTTGTAGCAGACAATAAAAAACGATGATCATGATTTAAAGCGGGCGTTCTCCAATGTTAACAGAACATTTCGGGACTGATTTGACCCCCTTGGTGGGCTGTTTTTATGTTACTACAAGTTAAAAATGCAATGACTAAAGCTCAAGTGTGAATAGAGTTGTGTAGGAATGGTCAAATGCAAATCTTAGATTACTCAATAAAAAGACTATTCATGTGACAACATGGTCGTTCTAGTTTAGCAGAGGGATCTATATTCCTCACAGGTAAGGTTTGCATCTGATCATATAATTCTGATTCTACAAATTAATAGTGAAACTATCAGATCATATGGGATCCGTATCCTGAAAAACATTACCCCTATTTATTTTTATCAACGTCATGCATAGTACCAGTTATCTCCCATTGTACCCTATCCTGAAATATAAAGTTAGGATGCTTTTCATAAATGAAAGGGGAAACGAGGGGGAGAACAAATTAGAATGCCCACTTTTGTAGAGTATGTTGCAATTGCTTGCACCCATCAGCGATTAGTGTTATCACAATCGCCTAACGGAAGTGCGTTGGTCCTGTACCACCTTTATATTTCTTCCTGTCACTCCAAAGTAGCCATACATGGCTTCTAATCACAATCAATGACGTGCCAATGTTTGCCCAAATCGTACACTAACACATTAATTACCCGAAACACATTTAGCCAAAAGAGAGGGTACATGAGGGATACTTATATGGCCGGGGGACATGGATTGTGTTGTGTGTATCAGTAATCTTCTGGTTGCTTTTTGCATGATTTGGTTATCCACGTCCCTTTCTGTAATGCCAAACTACTTTTGCAATATCTTGGCCTAGATGCTCTAACTTATCTGCCTTGGTTTGTCTTCTGATCTAGGCATCCTTGTCTGCTCGCTGTTTACATATCATTGTGATATTAAACATGAACTACTCCTATATTTGTGGGAAATTTCACTATGCTTGCTTCTAGCTACTTAGCAAGTTGTGTTGAGTGTTATAGGAAGATGATGTGATATGAAAGAAGGTCGCCTCAAGAAGAAGCCAAGCGCACATGTTTTCAAAAAAGAGGATCAACTCTGTCCTCTCCTTCGGTTGATACAGACGACCATATATTATTGATTATTCAACGATGCCAATAAAACATAAGAGCACATATATGACGAGTGCATCCAGTAGGGTAGCATCCATCGTCGCCATGTTCAGCCATAGCTTGACCCCACTCTGCACACCCCGTGCTAACCACTAACACCACTCTTCATAGAAATCACCCCCGAGGAGAAATCGAGCCTTTCCGAGCGTGCAACAATCATCTCGGATGCCTCTTCCTTCCATGTATGTTGCTAGCCATACAAGCCTTGTCTTTCTTCTACTTTTCCTTAAAACCCGCAATGAACCTTGAGCACCTGATCATATCATCTCGTGGCTGCCCTATGTAGGCATAGACCCCTCAAAATACTCTCTAAGAGCATCTCTACTTGTTCCCCAAAACATTAAAACTCCTCAAATTTAGACGAGTTAAATTTTGTTACATCTTTCTCTTTGCTAAAAAAAATACACATGGATCCCATGTGGAAGTATATCTCTCCCCTTCTTCCCCAAATTAGCAGCGCGTCTGCACCCTAGATGCATGCACCTACAGCTTAAGCCCTGCCGACTCCTTCCAATTCACCGACAATGCCAGCCCACACTACTTTGTCCTCCACTACTTTCTTCCCTTATTTCTCATCCAAGATCCCACACATCGATAGAGGCTCTACTTCAAATGATGTGGCACTATCCTAACCATCATCATCATCGCCTTCTTTGTCAACCCCGTGGTCCACATCATGCTCCGCCCCCACAAGCCCATCTTCTACCTATGTGACAAGTCCATGCTCTTCCTCAATGATGACATTGTTGTGGACCTAGGTGAAGCAACTCAGGCGACGGAATATCTAGAGGAGCTGGGATGAAAGACGTGGTTCTCAGGAACATCGAAGGCACTATCGAAGAGGAGTTGATATAGAAGAGCGACGACGAGGGTGTGCATGATCGATGTGCTCCATTTGTGGTGGATTTGGGGGTGCAAAATTTTGATAAGTGTGTGGTTTTAAGGAGTTAGTCCTCCAATTTTTGAGGAGTTAAAGGATTTGAGTGAAGAGCAAAGTGGGGCTTAACGCCTTAAATAAAAAATTAAGGAGTTGAAGGGTTTTAAGGGAAGGGGTAGAGATACTCTAAGCTTCCTGGCCACACTCCACTTCACCTCAATCTTACTTCGGCGCAAGGTATCGAGACTAGAAGGGATGCATGACAACGCAAGTTTTAGATCCAACTGGTGGTATTGTGTACCACTTGGGCTAGTTAATGAGGGCCCGGGGCTAAAGGCCGAGCGGGCCGGATGGTCGATTATCTAAGAGTTTGAGGCTCGCTAGCAGCGATTTTAATTCCATTTCTTTATTTCAATTATGCAGGAAAATGAATATAGCTTATATAATTGCTAGTTCAATTCCAAAAGAATCTAGAATATTTTTGTAAAATTAAAACACTATTATAGATCATAGGAGAACATTTCCATCCCATATGCATGTTTTAGTAAATTCATTTTATTTTTATAAAGCTATTATGGCCTTAATATTAATTCCCAAAAAATATCTCTAGGATTTAAATTATTCCCGTGAATTTTCAAAGACGCAAATATGTGTTTGAGACACATCCAAAATGCTCAGAGATGACTGTGCATATGAGATGATTCTATTAACATCCTGGTGAAAATTTGGGATGTTAGACGTGTGTTGTCCAAGATTTAGGCCATCAACTAATGGCACTATGAATTGCTTTTGATTTCTGCAATAATGTAGTGTGCTTTTTAGACCATTGTATGTGCTAAAGCACTGTGGAGGATCGATGTTTAACTACAGATGAACGAAAAGTACATTGAGATGTTATGTTTTCACACGATGTGATCCACCCTTTTAGCAAAGGTGTCATCTATCGTTTTACATACGTACACCTGGATGGTACCGAGCCCTATAATTTTACATATTCACAAAGATCCCATCTCTACGGATGTACCAAATTTGTGCACCTTTGTTTCACACATATTTTGCTACAAGCTTTTTGGCTTCATGGGAGTGCCTTTAGTGGGACTTTGAGCTCACATGCTGCACAGAATAGTACTATCAAGAAGAGCAACAGACAAGAACCTGAGGAGAATATGCACCAATGTGAATTTTCTTGGAAGATGATTTGTGCTAACATTATGAAACTCTAGGCGGGATTGTGATCAGAATTTTATTGTTCTTTTTTCTGTACTGAGGGGGTCTGACTCATCCACTATGCAGCAGATGTACCTTTTATAAGCTTTTGAGTTTTGAATCCTTGTACTAGGAACTCAATGGATACCTCGCATGGAATAAGTAAAAGATGATAGGAAGGAATCGAGATTAGGCACTGAATCTTGAAATGCGTTAAAGAATCAAAGTGGATGACAGGTGCTTCGCTTAGGCTCCTCCAAAGGAAAATGCGTCGCTTAGGTACAACAAAACTGGAAAAAGGGTTGCACCAGAACTCAGCTTGGTGCTTAGCTTTTAGATACTAAACTCAAAAGAAAACTTAAAAACACAGATGTACAATCACACATGCATTGTACTACGTGGGGCCGTGTACCAAGGTGTCTTACATGGAACTACACTAAAAAATTATATCTAGGACCTCTAATCCATCTGCAAATCATTTTCCTTAGGTGGTTTCCTTACAATGAGATCTTTAAAACTACATCACTCACTAATATATTTTTACAACTTTTTCCATCAGTAGTTATCAGATCGATGTCACTTACATACAAGATTATATTCACTTGAGTTATGAAAGTATAATAAACATAGTTACCAGGTTCCAGAATGTCATCTCCAAGGTAACTAGCAAGAGAGAAAATATCTGGTAACTAGGAATGAAATGATTGGGTATCTCAATGTGAATAATATGGCAACCATGTATTATAAATCTGGTAACTGGTGGCAACATTTTTTTAAAAGATGCTAACTTGAGAACTTGTATAGACACCCTCCCCGAGATAAATTCGTCGTGAAGAAAGCTCGCTAATAGGATTATTAGTTTAAAAGACAAATACATTTTTAAATGGTTTTTGTTTTTTTTTGGTGGGGGGGGGGGGGTTTAAAACCTTTTTTGATTTTCTAACCGAATCATGGATATATATATATATATATATATATATATATATATATATATAATCGAATTCTGCACAATCCCAAAATGGATTTTTTTATAAAAACGACTAATAGACATTTTTTGTAAAGATGAGTTTATGCACAGAGGGTCAAAGTCATCGAAGAAAAGGATGCCTTGCGCGGATTTGCGATGTCGTCTACCTGAGGACAAGAAGGTGAGGCCAGCACCTTGTCGGACGATAGCAGGCAGTCGCTAGAGAAAACGGTCGATGCATTAGTAGTTAACAAAGGTGGTTGGCATGGCGGGGTCCAGGTTCGCCAGAACCCATGTATGGCATGATGGTATTGTTCTTCTCTGGCGAGGCCTCCAAGAAACAAGGTGGTGATAGTGAAATCGGGGGATGGTGTCCCAAGGTGATGGTGAAATCTGACAAGGCACTGATTGCCGCGCCCTAGAGTGATCATGTGGTTCATGAGGATGTCGGTGACGGCAACCATTGGAGGGTTGAAATCCTCTAGTGAGGCTAGTATGAGTAGTCGGGGCTGCGGCATTAAGGATGGCAAAGGATCAGGTTCGGCCCGGGTAGAACAATATCAAACCCATATCCGAATCCACGAGGACATTCTTTGCCTATCCATGAAAAAACCCACAGGCAAAAAATTGTGTCCATGTCCAAACCCGATGGATATCCATCGGGTCCTATCAAACATGTATACATGATACCTTGAACATTTACATAACACGGCACTCCATTCAAATAAAGACTCACATTCTCTTAAAATGGCATTGCACAACTGCCCAGCATTAAATATGTTTTCAGATGCTCACAAAATAACATAGGAGAAGTGCACCACATGAAATAAGCTCTCAGATTCTCATAGAATGACATAGCAGAACATCAAATAAGCATAAGTACGAAATTTTCAGCCTTAGTACCTCACAGACATAGGAATAGCCCAACATAATTTCTTAGTCTTAGTTCTTACAAAATGACATAGCAATAGTCCAACATCAAATAACCACAAGGGTATAAAATTGTATCCAAATCCTGTCCTTTCGGGTCGGGTATCCGCGGTTATCCATGTCCGTGGATAAAATTGCCATCCTTATGCGGCATCACTGGAGTAGGAACTGTGTGCTGTGAGGTTCCTCTATCGGGGCGAGAGAGGCTTTGCGCCTCATACAGGGATGCTTCTTCGACTATAGGAACCCTGTGTCCTCCTGAATAGGTGACGCTGGTGATACATGCACTGAACGTTGTGCACCGAGCTTTTCCGGTGTTGTGTGTGATAGTGAACATGAGATCTAGACGAGAGGAGGGAGAGAGAAACTCGATGTGAACTACATAATATATTTTCTACTTTTATTTTTCCATCAAACTCGATGTGAACTGCATTACCAAAAAATAGAGAAAACCGGTTTTCCTAAAAATCCTCCACAAAACTCGTTTTCTAAAATGTCACATTTAATTTTCAGTATCCAAACAACCACTAAAGCCAAGGAAAGAGTAACTTTTTCACAAATCATGGTTCCTGCTCAAGAGCATAGATGTTGTGAACATCGCCTACACAAGTGGGTCGTAAGTTATCAACTGAGGAGCAAGTACACTCGTTCAAATAGTTACCGATAGAAATCTATTCCCTTCATTTTAAATTATTAGTGGTCTAGGCTGTTCTAAGTCAACTATTTTAAGCTTCCTTGCGCGGGGGGGGGGGGGGGGGGGGGGGGATACTTGTTCACATTTGACCCGCAATATATTTTTAAAAAGAATCACATTAGACTAATTGGTATTCTAGATGTTAATTTATGTTTCAATGAACTTGCTTAGCTTATATAAGTAAAGTTGGGGAAGAGCTAGAACTTTGATCATTGCCCAAGAATGAGCGCATACCTTATATATTGTAGTATCAGTGGACGAGTCACTAATAGTACAGTACTATGTTGTGTTTGACCCAATGTATATTAGCAAAACAGAGATAGTATTATTATGGTTAAACAAACATTTATCAGGCTACACACACGGGCACATCCTATTCAGCCAACCCTTTTTGACTCAGTTTTAGGGTCCCTATTTGTCTCATAGTTCAATGGTTAGGGATCGAGCGCACCCCCCCCCCCCCAACCCCCTCCCGGGTTGCAGCTAAGCACACTTGTGGGCCAGCCCAATTATATCCTTTCCGGTTTCGGGAAGATTATAAAACCTCCTAGGAATGGTTTTTCTCTCCTTTCTTGTGTCTTTTCTTTTGGGTTTTTTCTGCTTTTTTCCTTTTTTATTCTATCCTTCCTTTTTTATTTTTCGTTTCTTATTCATTTTATAATTTTCATTTTACCCCTTTAAACATGTGTTTTTCTCTTTTTTCAGTTTTAATTTTGCAAATATATTTTCCCATTCTCGAACATTTTCTTAAATCATGGAAAATTTGTGTATTTGAACATTTTTACGAAATCTTGAACATTCTTTGAATTCCCGAACATTTCTTCTAAATTCATGGTCATTTTCAAAAATTATGAATATTTATTCCAAACTCATTAACATTTTCTGGAATCAGAGAATATGTTTTGAATTGAAAAAATAAATTATTGGGGAACAATTATTGAAATTCATGAACATATTTTGGGTTTTATGAACTTTTTTGAAATGCATGAATGTTTTTTCAATTCATGAACTGAATCACCGAACATTTTTGAATCAACGAACCTTTTTTGAATCGATGGAGTTTTTAATTCACAAAAATTTAATAAAAAATATTTTCATGAATATTTTTTGAATGTGCAAAGAAATCGAATTCACCAAAAAAGTTTAATACTTCAATTTATTTCTCAAAATCATGAACTTTATTTTTTGAAAATCATGAACATTTTTTCATATTAGAATATTTTATTAAAAATAATGAACATATTTTTAATCAGATATCATTTTATGATGTCGTGAACACGTTTGCGAAATTCATGCTTTAAGTGGCAACTCGAATTTTTTAAAATAAAAAATTCTTTTGAAGAAGAAGAAAATATGAAACGAAAATTATTAAAAATATATTAAAAAGGGGCTTGACAGCCCAAAACATGGGCAGCCCCAAAAGGATGCACATGGACAAGGGGGCTGCGCGTTGGCTAGATCGTAAGTGCGGTAAATAGGAGAACCCATGCTATTCCGTGTTGTAGCCGTTTTCGTTCAGGGCGCATACTTCTATTATCTTTCCTTGGCAAACCTCTATAGACATTTCTCCATCAGTTTTGGAACATTCTAGATGGATCCCTTGGTATTTGGCTGCTTTTCCTGGACTTTTACTTCTATTATCTTTTCAAAGTCTTATATTGTTTTTTATTCCATTTTCTCTGTATTTTTAGTTTTCATTATTTAGTTTCGATCTCTGATTTTTTAATGATCAATATTCTAAAATATCGATTTATATTTTTTTTAAAGTAATGATTTGTTTTTTAATTGGGACCATATTTTGGAAGGTGGTTTTCATTTTTCTAAATTCTTTTCGGTATTTTGAAATTGCAAAAAATGTTTTTTAATTTTCAAATAATTATGAATTTGTGAAAATTTATATTCCACGAAAAATATTTGAAATTGCCAAGCTTTATTTTAAAGTATTTAAATTCATGAGAAGTTTTAGAATTATATTATTCCGATTCTTTAAAATTATTTACATTATTCACGATTCTCAAAAATTATTTACAATATATTTTAGTTTTCTGAAAATTCAAAAAAAATATGATTTATTTAAAACAGGAAAATTTGAATCTATTTTCCTGTATATGATTTTATTTAGTCTCAAATAATCATATCCGGTTATTTTGTGTGAACCAGTGCCTATTGGCGGTCGAGCAGCGAACTATGCGGCCAAGCGAGCGACTTTTTTTTGAGGGAAAGCGAGCGACTGAGCTGTGCTAGCGAAAGATCTGTGGAAGTGGCCTAATGGGCCAGACAACACCAATGGCGCCCCATGCGCGAGTAGCTTAGGCGTTAGGCAGTGAGAGGCGCTCTCGCGTGAAATAGCAACCATGACGTGTGTCGCCTCTTGTCGCTGTTTGTGGTCAGCTCATTCGCGAATAGGCGACCTGCAGATTTTTCCCAGTTTCTGTTATGTTTTTCTCTTTTAAAATCCATTAGCATTTTCTAAAATTTCATAAGCATAAGGCCGCATTAAACAAAGGACAAGAAAATCATCACAATCCATGACATAAAGTGGCTATCTTATAGTCTTTCTCACCCAGTTACCTCCCTATCTGACACTTCAAGTTATCCTAGATAAGGGTAACCTGGCCATACCTGGAGAGGCCAAAGAGCTATAGCTGCGGAGCTGCAAAGGATTACATGTGTTTCTTTCCGAATCGGCCTCGCGCCTTGTTAAAAGATAGGCCAGTGTCCAACTCTAGCTCCTGTAAATCATCACATGAGAATCAAACCTTTTGTTTTTTAGGAAATACCAAGTATACCCCGCAAAAAAAGGAAATACCATGTACAACTCGCAGGCGACAGTTACTTCAAATCCACTGATGATAACATTCAGCAACAATTACTTAACCATCACTCATATAATTCTGCATTTTTTGGAGCTCGATATAATTTCTAGATAGCTGGATCGGTTTTTCTTCTTGATATTCCACCTAAAAATTATCAGAGGTTAAATGTGGCGGTGCTCTCGCGTTCGGGTGACTCGGGTGGCAACTAGGGTCCCCTTTGTCGGTGAGTAATGGCACATGCTCGAAGGAGGATGACGTACAGACATGTAATCCTCCCATGATCGTAAACTACCATGTCACCTTCCCCACGGACGAGATCACTTCAGTCACCACACATCCCTCTAATTCCTTCCATGACTCTATGTGCAGTGTAAGATCAGGGTGGTGCATTAATCATCAACATTTGACATTCCCCGTGGAGCCTGATCCGATCTCAATCATAGCCCGATCAGATCTTCTTGTTATTCCACTTGTCGGTGAGGCGTGGGGCTAGGACTCAAGTTACCCCCGAGGAGGTCAACCTCAACTACTCCCCTGTCAACAAGGAGGACGCGATAAGGAAGTAGACTATATGATAGTACAACCAAAGCCATGACACTCCCGTGGTCCACGGCATGGTCTTACAGCTCTCCAACACGAGTAAACTTTGCTGAACACGAGTAAACTTTGCTCGGAGCGCATCATCCCTGATTTCTTAGGTACCTATGATTTTTCGACCAAATCGGCTCCCGTTAGGGCGGGGACGCAAACACCGGATAAGGATTCGGGCCAGGTCGCTTCACTAGAGGACCACACCCTACCAGTCCTGGTCCGAAATTGATCAGATAATCACTAGAGAACTATTCGTCATCTACTCGGATTAGCAACAGACCGGTTCTCACGTTAGAGGAGCCTGGAATAAGCTCCCATCTTTCAAAGGTTATCTGGCACGCGCATGTGAAACAAGATTATCTAGTGCGCGCATGTGAAACATGCAATGTAACAAGTAACGCGAGGGGTTATCAAGGTTACTTGCAAGATTGCATACATGAATAAGGTCTCAGTCACGAGGCAGCTGAAACAACACGTACTGCTACGTACCAGCTGTACGTAGCAAGTGTCCGGATCCGTTAAAAGTGGGCGTACGCCAGTGCCCTTTGCTCGCTTCCATGATAGATGTTGGAAGGCTTCGGGCACGCACACATGAACAAGGTGCCTAATTACTTCAGCATGCTTCTTGTGCCTTTCCTTACAGCCTTTTTCCTAATCCTGAAATAGTTTCGTACTGTATTGAACAAATTTAAATTAAGAATATGTTCAACATACTACTTCCTCTGCTCGTATTTATAAGTTTTTCCCATACCCTGGATCTAATTTTGAGTACAAAATTACTAGTGAAATATGAGATATAAAAATATCCAAATAATATACTTTTTATAACATATACTTCATGTTTAATTAGTCATATTGAGGGATAAAGTTTAAGCTAGAATGTGGAGGAAGTATATAAGGACACTGCACACATGTGGTAACAAAAGGTTTGACGCTTTCACTGCTTTTTGACCATGGGTCGATACATCGATGCGATTTAATTAAGGAGCCTCATGATCATGGATGAGCAAAGAACGGCTCTCCAAATTTTGCTTTTGCTTTTGGGAAAAGTTATCTGCTCTCTGTTGGTGAATTAAGATGTGATGCGACGTGTTGCTAAAAAAAAGATGTGATGCGACGTACATTTGCCATCTGGTAAGAAACACGGTCATGCACATCTGTATACTATACTTTCTACTATGGTCCATTGATTTTCAAGATTGTGCGCGCAACAGATAGCCGCCAGGCCGGCGTGCACTTGATCAGGTGCTTTACAGGGCACTAGTTAATTTGTTGCGTACATCTACAAAGTAGTCTTAGTCTTCCATAGGTTTTGCTGCTTTGCGTACTTTGCCGGCTGAATTAATAGTCCATCTTCAAACAGACAGCGGAGACATGGGTAAATATCAGGTGATACCATCCTTTACATGCTCTCATGCTTCAAAGTTTGAAAACTCACATTTAAAAATTTCACAAAAATCTGATTTTTTTGTGAATGTTCACAGTGTGTGTGCTTACAAACCCTGAAAATTTCAGATTCTAATTCAAAACACACATTGAGAGACAAAAAATACAAATCTAGATGTGAATAGTGTCATTTCAGACACTATGCATGTTTTGTTTTCTTTTGAGACTATTCATGCTAGATTTGCCATTTTTGTTTTGCATTGTGTTTTAAATTATGATCTGAAATTTTTAGGGGTTATAGATACATGTCTTGTGAACATTCACAAAAAAAAAATTTGAATTTTATTTTCTAAAAAATCAGAATGTACTAGCTGATGCCATCTCACACTGGCTACACAGGGTTGTCAAAAGGAGATTTACTGACATGCCAAATATATGTTTTCCCCGGTTCCTGCAACAAGCTAATTCAGTTAATCCTGGCACAACTCGATGTCTGCCTGCAGAACCAACATGGAAATGCCTTGCGTCTGACCTTTTGGACGCACTTCAGAGACATCCCAGCCGCTAATCTTCAATTAGCTATTCTGGCAGGAAGCAAAGGATATTCGAGCCGTAGCAGCCTTTTCCTGTTCGGCAACTAGCATAAAAAGCAGGGTTTAAAGGCCAAAGGAAAATCCCTTTTCAGGGAAGTATCATAGATTCACTGCACGTCCAGATTCACTTTGTCGGTGAGCTAGCTAGAAGAATTAAACCATTTTCCCGTCTCAACGAAAGCAGAATTATTCCAAGTCAAGACATGAAGAAGAAGATGCTGAACATGAAGAATATTCTCCCCCGAGGTATTTGCGATAGAACGCATGGGTGAGCGGGTGGGAGGACAAGAAAAAAGATAAACCTTTTTTGCCTGCTTGGTTTATCGCCGTTCCTTTTGTCAATGCATGTTTACGGCTGTGGTGTGAGATTTGCCTTTCCATGGTGTTTTCTCCTCACGCATTCGTTGAAGATTTTCCTAGGCAATTTAGTCGCCACTTACATATGTACTTCCTACTTCTTGGTTTATTGATCCTTCTCGTATTTTGTGTCAATTTTTTACTATAGATTTAACTAGCAAAATATGAGGTGTATGTTGTAAAAAATGTATTGTTCGATTCGTATTCAAAAGACGTTCTCAGCTATACTATTTTTTGTTATATAACTTATACATTGCTAGTTAAATTTAAGGTGAAATTTTGACTCAAAATATAAGGGAGCTAATAAATCCGGACAGAAGAAGTGCTCACCTCCAACAAAGTTGTTCTAAAATGATCTTAGCTATACACCTCAGAGAAAGGGATTCCAATACGTGACGTACGTTATGAAGTCACTCTCAGAGGTTCAGCTTTAAAAAAATCCAAAAAGTTGAGTGCCCTGTAAAGATTGAATAAAGGACTGGCATCATGGCCTCATAATGCCAATAATTAAGATATTAACAAAAAGTAGTGGACTATATTCTAATGTAAGCAGTGTTGCAAGCGTACAGAATTGCCATTTGGCATCTTCAGGCAGTTCCGAGATTGCGAAAAACAATGTAAATCTGATTGCATTCTAGGAAGGCGCGTGAATCACTCCGAGGCAACATCCGGGAAATATCTCAAGAAGCACGTGTGCAACACAAGTATCTCCACAAGTTTATCTCAGGAAATAAGAGGAGAGGGAGGGGGCTGTTTGGCACTGCAGATCGGCCGAGGCGATGACGGCGGTGGCAAGAACGGACCGAGCCTAAGAAAATAGTGCCAATGGAGGTGCCTAAGGAATGTAGGGATGGTGGTGGGTCTTGGAGGGGGGGGGGGGGGGGGGGGGGGGGGGGGGGGGGGCACAGTGGTCGTAGAACGACAAAGCAGGTGCTTCTCCAGCGCGCCACAATGAGAGGTGGCATGGTAGCAACACCGGCCATGGGTGGCAACAATGGTTAGGCTAGCGCGACAAGCGGGCCACAATGAGGTAGATGGTGGAAAATGGCGGCAATGATGGTGTAGTCTAGTGACGGCTATGATACTGACTAGATGTACAGTGGTTATTCTCCTCTTCCTCATCCGTCTTTCAGACAACATAATGACATCGGGTGGGGACTCCAAATTTGATTGCAGGGCAGCCCCGCAATAGCTGACCAAGAAAACGCTCTACCCCCCGCGCGCTCCTCACCCCTGGGACCAAGATGGATTGGTGGATAGTTGGTAAACCAACAAGAATGTTTTATACAGAACAAGCAAAGTTTTTTTTTACACACACACACACACATTCATTCTACTAATGTACATACACATACTGCTGTTATGACCATTTCCGAGATACTTAGCCCCCAAATCAAGACGAAGTTGTCGTAAGCACTGTGGAAAATTGTAGGATGATAATAGTATTTTGTTGTTGTATGTTGTATTGATCCGACCTTCATACGGGGTATATATAGAATACATTGTGAGGGAAAGAGACTTGGAGTAGAGGGCAAGTCGTACATGTTAAACCTATTCTATCTCTAACTCTTACCTCTATCTTAAACACAATTATATTCTAACATTCCTCCTTAGTCGTAGCAGGAGTCAAGCAGACGATTGTGACTGACTTTGAAGTCTTGTGCTTATGTCGTCTTCTCCGCTTCGCCATGATCACCTGTGTCTCTAATGGATGATTGGTTGGCACCTAGGGCGGTGGCTGCGTCCCCTTCTGGTGACTCCCCTGTCTTCTCCTCTACTCCCTCCCGCAGTCACAGCAGGAGTGGCGTGGATGCTCGTGATGACATGGACGCTATTGACTGGAGTTGTTGCTGATGAGTTGTTGTAGACGTGGTCGTGTGGTCGAGGTCGCCAATCATGATGTAGCCATGGTCGAAGTAGTCGTGGTTGATGTAGAAGTCGTTGTAGGTGGTGTAGCCTCAATCGCCGGAGGCGCAAAAAAAATGTGCGATGTATATGATGGAGCTGCAATCATTGTAGCCGACATTTTGCACCTTGAGATGTACCGTAAGGGGCAACGTTTTGCACCTTGAGAGGTACCATCGCGGGCGTCTTGCAGATGAAATGTCAACATCGCCTACCACAGAAATGATAGTGCCGAAATTCCTGCAATAAATCCAATAGAATGCAAGCACCCACGCAAGCTTTAGGACTTGGATGTGTATCGGTAGGTTCTACCACAGCGACGCTAAATAATTGAGTTATGTTAAGTTCAGGATTCAGTCCGTTGGAACACACATGCTGAAACTATAGTCCAGTGTAACTTATGTACACATAAAACTACATTTGTACAGCATGCAGTGGCGGAGCCAGGATTCGAGTATAGGGGGGGCCGAGTACGTATATTGATCGGATCTTGTTGATAATTACGGGCAGGCCCCTGCTTGTCCCCCCTGGCTCCGCCCCTGACAGCATGTATACTTAAAGCAAAGTTATTTAAAAGGGCTGAATTGTTCAACACCACCTTTTTGTAATAAATATTTTTAGCAACATTATTTCGCAAATAGGTATATCAGCACAAGCCTTTTGTTTGGGATATATGTGCACCGGACAGTCTTTAGTCCACTAGGAAATAATTGAAGGAAAAGCATGTTTTCCTTTGTAGCGGACAATAAAAAAAAAGGTGCTCATGATATAAAGCGGGCAATCTCCTATGTTAACATAGCATTTCGCAACTTATTTGATCCCCTTTATGGGCAGTTTTTATGTTACTACAAGATAAAAATGCAATGACTAAAGTGCAAATGCGAACAGAATTGTGTAGAAATGGTCAAATGCAAGTCTTAGATTACTGAACGAGAAAGACTATTCATGTAACAACTTGGTTCTTCTAAGGCGCTATTCGGACAAATAAGCTTAGTAAACACGAACAAACATCCCAGTATTTATAGATAAGTGTGCTATAATTTCTAGTTTAACGGAAGGATCTATATTCCTCACAGGTAAGGTCTGTATCTGATCATATGATTCGGATGCTACAAATTGATAGTGAACGATCAGATCATTTGTAGGATCCCTATCCTGAAAAAATATACCCCTATTTATTGTTATCACCATCATGCATAGTACCAGTTATCTCCCGTTCATAAAAGGTAGGATGCTTTTCATAAATAAAAGGAGAAACGAGGGGGGCGGGGGGGGGGGAGGCAAATTAGCATGACCATTTTGCAGAGTGTGTTGCAGTTGCTTGCATCCATCAGCGATTAGCGTTATCACAATTGCCTAACCAAAGTACATTGGTCCTGTACCACCTTTAGATTTCTTCCTATTACTCCAAAGTAGTCATACATGGCTTCTAATCACAATCAGTGACGTGCCAATGTTTGCCCAAATCATGCACTAACACATTAATTACCCAAAACACATTTAGCCAAAAGAGAGGGTGCGTGACGAATACTTATATGGCCGGGGGTTATGGATTATGTTGTGTGGATCAGTACTCCTTTGTTTGCCTTTTGCATTATTTGGTTATCCATGCCCCTTTTTCTAATGCCAAATTACTTTTGCAATATCTTGGCATGGATGCTCTACCTTATCTCCCCTAATTTGTCTTCTAATCCAGGCATCTTTGCTGCTCGCAATTCACAAATCATTGTGATATTAAACATGAACTAGTCCTATATCACTATGTTTGTTTAAAGCTACTTCACAAGCTGTGCTAGGTGTTATAGGAAGATGATGTGATATCCTGGGAGGTCGCCTCAAGAAGAAGCCAAACACACATGTTTTCGAAAAAGAGGATAAACTCTTACCTCTCCTTCCGTTGATGCACATGACCATATATTATTGATTATTCAACGATGCCAAGAAAACCCAAGCGCACATACATCACGAGTGCATCCAATAGCGCAGAATCCATCGCCGCCATGTTTAGTCAGAGCTTGACCCCACTTTGCGCACCCCGTGCTAGCCACTCACCCCACTCTACCTAGAAATCACCTCCAAGGAGAAAACGAGCAGTTTTGAGCGTGCAACATTCCTGTCGGACCCCTCTTCCTTCCATGTTGCTACCCATACAAGCCTTGTCTTCTTCAACCTTGCCTTAAAGCCCGCAATGACCCTTAACCACCTGACCTCATCATCTAGTGGATGCCCTATTTAGGCATAGACCCCTCCCAATACACTCTAAGAGAATCTCTAGTCGTTCCCCTAAACTTTAAAACTCCTCAAACTTAGACGAGTTAAATTTTGTTACATCTTGCCCTTTGCTAAAAAATAATAATAAACCTGGATCCCGTTTAGAACTATGTCTCTCCTTTCTTCCCCAAAGTAGCAGCACGCTTACAGGCTAGACGCATGCGCCTCTAGCTTATACCTTGTCGTCTCCTTCAAATTCACCGACAACGCCAACCCGCACTACGTTGTCCCCCACTACCTTCTTCTCTTATTTCTCATCCAAGCTCCCACACAATGGTAAAGGTTCTGCTTCAAATGATGTGGCGCTATCCTAACTGCCATCCTCATCACCCTCTTTCTCAACCTCGTTGTCCAAAACATGCTCCACCCCCGCAAGCCGATCTTCTACCTGCATGACATGGCCATGCTCTTCCCCAATGATGACAACATTTCTAGGGACCTATGTGTAGCGTCTCGGGCGACAGGAGATGTGGAGGGCCTGGGATGAAAGGCTTGGTTCTCAGGAAGATCGAAGGCGCTATCAGAGAGAAGTTGCGGTATAGAAGAGCGACGACAAGGGTGTGCATGGTTGATGTGGTCTATTTGTGGTGGATTAGGAGTTGCCAATGTTTGAGAAGTGTGGATTTAAGGACTTAGTCCTCCAATTTTTTAGGAGTAAAATGATTTTTCCGAAGAGCTAAGTGGGGCTTAATGCCTTAAATAAACAATTAAGGAGTTGAAGGATTATGAGGGAAGGGGTAGAGATACTCTAAGCTTCCTGGACACACTCCACTTCACCTCAATCTTACTTCGGTGCAAGGTATCGAGAAGGGAAGGGATGCATGGCAATGTAGGATTCAGATCAATGTTTGGTATTGTGTACTGCTTGTGCTAGTTAAGGATGGCCCGAGGCTAAAGGCCGAGCAGGCCGCATTGTCTATTAGCTAAGGTAGTTTGAGCCTAGGTAGTAGTTATTTGAATTCCATTCTTTATTTCTATTATGCAGGAAAATGAATATAGCTTATATAATTGCTATTTCCCAAAAAAATGTTTCTTGTAAAATTAAAACAGTATAGTAGATCCTAGGAAAATATTTCCATCCCATATGCATGTTGAAGTAAATTCATTTTATTTAATAAAGCTATTATGGCCTTAACATTAGTTCCCAAAAAATATTTCTAGGATTTTAATTATTCCTGTAATGTTCTTAAAGACCAAAATATGTATATGAGACACATCCAAATGCTCAGAAATGATTGTGTGTATGGGATGATTCTATTAACACGCAAGTGAAAATTTGTGATGTTGCATGTGTGTTGTCCAAGATTAGGCCATCGACTAATGGCATTGTGAATTGCTTTTGATTTCTGCAATAGTGTACTTTTCAGACTAGTGTAAGTTCTAAAGCACCGTGGAGGATCCATGTTTAACTTCAGATGAATGAAAAGTACATTGAGATATTATGTTTTCACGTGATGTGATCCACCCTTTTGGCAAAGGTGCGTTTATCATTTTACGTGCGTACACCTGGATGGTACCAAGCCCTAGAATTATATATATATTCACAAAGATCCCATCTCTACGGATGTACCAAATTTGTGCACCTTTGTTTCATACATATTTTGCTACGAGCTCTTTGGCTTCATTGGGAATGCCTTTAGTGGAACTTTGAGCTCGCATGCTGCACATAATAGTAATATTAAGAAAAGCAACAGACAAGAAACTGAGGAGGATAAACACCAATGTGAACTTTCTTGGAAATTGATTCGTGCTGACATTATGGAACTCTAGGCGAGATTGCGATCAGAATTTTAATGTTCTTTTTGCTGTAGTGACTAGTGCGGGTACAAAGTTAACTGTCTGGATTGTCCACTATGCAGCAGATGGACCTTTTGTGTAAGCTTTTGAGTTTTGAATCCTTGTACTGACGCATGGCTCAACCAAAATATTATAGGAAGGAATGGAGATTAGGAAGCCTACTCCTGGAATGCTTTAAAGAATCACAGTGGATGATAGGTGCTTCACTTAGGTTCCTCGAATATAAAAATGTGTCGCAAAAGAAAACCTTTAAATACTAAACTTAGCTTGGTGCTTAGCTTTCAAATACTAAACTTAAAAGAAAACTTAAAAATACAGATGTACAATCATATATGGACTGTACTACGTGGGGGAGTGTTCCAAGGTGTCTTACATGGAACTACACTAAAAAAGGTGTCTCTAGAACGCTAATCTGACTACAAATCATTTTCCATTGGTGGTTTCTTTATGATGTGATCTTTGAAACTACATCACTCATTAATATATTTTACCAACTTTTTCCATCAGTAGTTATCGGATTGATGTCACTTAGATACCAGATTATATTCACTGGAGTTATGAAAGTATAACCAACATAGTTACCAGATGGCAGAATGTCATACGCAAGGTAATTAGTGAGAGAGATATCTGCTAACTAAGAATGAAATAATTAGGTAACTCAATGTGCATAATATGGCAACCGTGTACTATAAATCTGGTAACTGGTGGCAACACTTTTTTTTTCTTTTTGAAACATGCTAACTTGGGAACTCGTATAGACGCCCTCCTCGAGACAAATTCATCGTGAAGATGGCTCACTCATAGGAACCAAAAACCTAGATTTCATTTTCCAACCGAATAAAATCCCAAAACCGAGTTTTTAGAAAAAACACTTATAGAATATTTTTTTGGAAAAAATGAGTTTATGTACAGAGGGTCGAAGTCGTCGAAGAAAAGAAGGGCTTGCGCAGAGACGCGATGTCCTCTAGCTGAGTGCAAGAAGACGAGGCCAGCACCTTGTCGGGCGGTAGATGGTAGTCGCAAGAGAAAAGGTCGATGTAGTACTAATTGAAAAAGGCGGTTTGTGTAGCGAGGCTGAGATGCACGAGAACCAGTCTATGTCATGGTGGTATTGGCCTTCTATATGGGTAGGCCTTCGAGCAACAAGGGTAGCCGTAGTTAAATTGGGGGATGATGTCCCGAGGTGACGGTGAAGTTTGACAAGGTAATGATTGTCACACCCTTGAGCGATCATGTGGTTCTTCAAGAGGATGGCGGCGGCGACAATCAGCACCAGGGTGAATGCTCTCTAGTGAGGCTAGTATGAGTAGTCAGGGTTGTAGCATCGTTGGTATATGAAAGGTGTCCTACGAGGTTTGTTCATCGGGATAGAGAGGCCTTGTCCCTCATGCAAACATGTTCCTACGACTATAGGAGCTTTGACTAGGTGACACCGATGATACGCGCACTGAACGTCAAGCACCGAGCTTTTCTAGTGTTGTCCGTGATAATGAACATGAAAGCTGGACGAGAGGAGCGAGAGAGAAATTCGATGCGAGCTACATAATCTATTTTCTTATTTTATTTTCCCATCAAACAAGGAACTTTGTAGACTTGCCTTAATGAAAAAAATAGCCAAACTCATTTTCCTAAAAATCATCCTCAATCTTGTTTTCTAAAGTCTCACATTTAATTACCAGTATCCAAACAATCACTAAATCCAAGGAAAAACAGATATAGTATTTGACTCACTAATCTTGTATTTAACCCAGTGTTTGACTCACTATAGTTAAACAAAGATTTATCAGGCTACACACGCGGGCACATCCTATTCTGTCAATCCTATTGGGTGCGTAGGTCGCTGGGAAGGTTCCTTCCGAGACCGCATTTTCTCACTTTTTTTGTTTGTTTTTTGGGGTTATAGTTTTTTCTTTTTGCTTTTCTCATTTTCGTATTTCCTACTTCATCTGATCCAAATTAATTGACGCAGCTTTAGTAGGGTACCATTTTTATTTTTATTTTATTTTTTATATTCTTTTTGGTTCTATTATTTATTTATATTTGCTACCTACATTTATTTAGTTTTTCTTTTCCTTTTCAATTTTACAGACATCTTAGCAAATTCTTCAATATTTTCTAAATAGTAAAAACAATTATGAGTTTTTTAATTCATGACATGTTTTTAAATTTGTGAACATTTTTGTAATTCAATAACAATTTCTGGAACTCATGGACAATTTTTTATCGACTATTGTTTTGATATTTGTGAATGTTTTTAGCTTTGACGAACATTTTTTAAAATATATGGATAAACTTCGAATTCATAAACTTTTTTTTAATCCTTAAACATTTTTCCAAACTCACAAACATTTTTCTAAAATCATGAACATTTGAAAATTGTGAAAGTTTTTTGAAATTGCGAACCTTGTTTCACGAATTGTTTTTTAATCCACGAATATGTTATGATTTCTGTACATTTTTCAAAATCTACGAGTATGGAAAAAAATAACTTTCCAATACTCTGATATATTTAAATAGCAAAAAAAAAAACAAATACAAAAAGAAAAATTAGTAAAACTAAGAAAAACAGGGAGGAACCCGGTGGCGGGCACACGTACTTCATACTTACAGCCAGTATCACAGTTTCGCTAGAAGGTGAGCGCACGAGGCCACAGCCCCTTTTTGCTTACTATTTTACTATTCTTTACACTTCCAAATTATATATATATATATATATATATATATATATATATATATATAGGGTCGCGCTATTCGTCACCCTGGGTGAGCAATAGTTATTCTTCATCCCCTCTTTATTTTGACGTCAACGCACCGTATTTTTAGGTTTCGTAAATTTTATCTTACTTCATACGTAATAATAAAACATAAGAAAATATATACGCGCCATAAAAATATTTTATGTTACGTAAAATTACAAACGTAAAAACATAGTGTAAAACATACATAAAATGCCATATTTCTGGTCTTATAACCTATTTTTTTTGTTTTCTCATACCAAATTTTGCGTAGTAAATCAATATGAATATAACTATTTGTATTTCAAACATAATTTATTTATGAAGCGGACGTAAGATTACTTCTTCACTCGACGTAATCTTACGATCATTTCATAATTAAATTACGTTTGGAATTCAAATAGTTACATTTCTATTGATTCACTACGTAAAATTTGACATAAGAAAATAAAAATATATGTCATAAGACAAGAAAATTTACAGTTTATGTGTATTTTACACTATGTTTTTACGTTTGTAATTTTACATAACATAAAATATTTTGTTCGGCGATTATATATTTTCTTATGGTCTCTTTTTGCGTCGGAAATAAGACAAAACTTACGGAACGTAAAATTATGGTGCATTGATGGTAAAATAGAGCGGGGGTGAAGAATAACTATCATTGCACCGTAATTTTACGTTTCGTAAGTTTTGTCTTATTTCCGACGTAAAAAGGACCGTAAGAATATATATAATCGCTGTAAAAATTATTTTATATTATGTGAAATTACAAACGTAAAAACATAGTTTAAAATAAACATAAACTGCAAATTTTCTTATCTTATGACCTATATTTTTATTTTCTTATGTCAAATTTTACGTACTGAATCAATAGGAATGTAACTATTTGAATTCCAAACGTAATTTAATTATGAAATGACCATAAGATTATCTCTGGTGAAGAATACCTTATTCTGCACCCTGAATGATGAATAATAACTCTCTCTCTCTCTCTCTCTCTCTCTATATATATATATATATATATATATATATATATATATATATATATATATATATATAGACACACATACATACTAAAACACTTTATAAAAACATTTAAGGAAAGTTAATCAGGCATTTGAAAATGTTAAATGTGTATATAATTTTTTTTCATGTATAGAAAAAATAAGCGATATGTATGAAAAAGTTTATCATGTATTTCAAAAATGTTAGTCAAGCATTTGAAAAATGGTAATCAATAATCTGTAAAATATGAAATATGTATAGAAAAATATTTGTCCTATATATAATAAAACTACATACTAATAAACAATGTGTACGAGAAAATATTGTTCATGAATTAAAAAAATGTGTAAAAAAATCATGTTACTGTTGTATAAAAAACATACAATGTACATTAAATAAAAGTAGACGTCAAAAAACAAGTATTTAAAAATATTCAATTCCATACGTCAAAAATGTTAAAACTTGTATATATATGCTCCTGGCGTATAATAAAAAATGTACAATCTATGTGAAAATTTCTTAATTGTCATTAAAATATATTCATCATGCATTGAAAAATGTTAAGAATGTATTGAAAAAATGTTAATATTGTATGTCAAAAAGGTATGAAAAAATTAATAGACATACCAAAAATATATTATGTGTATGGACAGATGCATAAATAAAATTATAAGTTTAAAAATGTTAATCATGTATTTCAAAATGTTAACATTTATATAAAATTATTTTCTTATGGATAAATGTTGTATGTGAACTGAAACATGTTGATATGTTGAATAAAACAGAGTACGATGAAAATTAAAAAAGAAGAAACAAAGAATGCAATAAAAAACCAATGTAAAAGAATGAAAATAGAGAATTCCAAGAAAGAAACAAGCAATAGGAAAGGAAACTAATGAAAACGAATTAACAAAAATGAATAAAAGTGAAGAATGAATGAAAAAAGGAAGGAAAAAAACAATGAAACCTGGAAACAAATGAGTAAAAGCGGCTAGAAAATGATGAAAAACAGAAAATGATAAAAAAAAGCTGATGAAGGTACCGAGAAAGGCAAGGAAAAATTAAAAGTAAATGAGAAAGAAAAAAAATTAAAAAACCTGAAAGCAACCAGTACGTCACTATATAACATTCAGACGAGAGAGTAGAAGCTGCACGGTGCGGGAAAAGCTTCAGACGACACATGATGCGCTAAATGTGCAGGCCCATATAACATTCTTCCATAGTTTTCCGTAGGCAAGCCCATATAACATTTCTCCAAGCTTTTGGGCCGGTTTTGGGCCGGTTTTCCATGTATTTTACAATTCTATTCGGTTTTTTCATTAATTTTTATTTCTTATATATTCTGCATGTTTATTTTACAATTTTATTTTCCATGTATTATTTTTTAAAATCATCATTATTTAAATATATAGATGCATATTTGTTTTTCAAAGTAATGTTTTTTTCAAAGTGATGATGTTTTATTCGAAGTGATGTTTTTTTCCATTTTGTGACGTTATTTTCGAAATTGTTGACATTTTTAAATTAGTTTTTTTGAATTTGCCAACATTAATTTAGATGAGGGACATTTGTTAATTCATGAAAAGTTTTTAATTGTGCAAATATTTTTGATTTTGCAAACATGTTATGATTTCATGTAAAAATATTATTCTGGGAACATCATTTGAAATTCAAGAATATTATTTGAAGTTATGTAAATTTCCAAAGTTAATGAGCTTATTAAAATTTTGTGATTATATGAATTTTTTTAAATCAAATATGTTATTCATTTGAAATTTTCAGAACGTTTCATTGAATTTATAAAAAAACAGATATGGTTATTTTGTCTGAGCCAGTACCTATTGCGATCGAGCAAGTGAACTATGCGACCAAGCAAGCAATTGAGCAGTGCAACCAAGATTTTTGTGCGAGCACCAGCACTAGCTTAGGCACTGAAGAGGCACTCTCGCACGGAATAGGAATGATAACGTGTCACCTCTTGTTGCTGATTGGTGATCCTTTCACAAAATCGTGATTTTTCTAACATTTAGGACAAAAAAATTCTTATAACATTTGCTTTCATAATATACTTTTCCAAATTAATTTTCAGATTAACTATAATACTTTCTCAAAATTAAAAAACGGGTAATTCATCTTGCAGCTTTAAACCATCCTAAATATAGTTTTTCTTGCAGATTCCCCAAACAGTCACTCGCCCGAATTAATCTTGCACAGTGCATGTTTCCACTTATCCCTCGCTAAACAGGTCAAATATGAGGCCTCCTATAAGAGCTCATATCCCCCGTGCTAGGCACAGGTGTTGGGTGCTTTAAGATAAATGGCCCGGACCAATAGCTAGTTTAGTATTGTTTTTTAAGGAAGTTTTTAATTCAACAATATTTAAAAAGGTGGGAAATCACAAATTAATATATATGTAATTCCTAAATTTCAAATAAAATCACAACTTCAAAATTGTTCATGATTTTTTTATAATATTAAGAAAATATGAAAACTGCGGGAACCAAAAAATTAATAGAAATCAACTCAAAAACGGGGTGAAACCCCACACTCGGTCGGTCCAAAGAGGGCTGGGGCCATGAGGGTGGAGTCTAGCTAGGCTCGAGTACATGCTGAATTCCACAATAATCAGTATCCAAACCCTATCTTCTGTATCTAATTAGCTAGCCCCCACTAACATATTTCTCTCAGCATGCAAGCATGTCACCTAATCATTCAACATGCATAGAAAAAAGCTCATCTCATCATTCGACTATGCATATTAAAAATCCACTTCAACATGTATGCATGCATGTAAAATTCCATTCTATTTATGATGTTTACATTTAATTCTTATATACTTTCAACAACTATTATTTCAAATATTCATGTTCCATATAACCAAAACCTCATTGAAATATTGCAAAATATTGCCGCAACAATGTGCCGGGCATCATCTAGTAACTTAAAAGGTCTTGAATGTGTATTTTCCTTGTATTTTTTAATATGTTTGGATTTTTCCTAAGTTTCCTGAAATTATCATAATTCTAGTTTTCATTTTAGAGATTTTTATCAAATTTTAATGGACACTTCCATTTTAAGTCAAATATGACCCCAAAAAAGTTATACTAGATATGTATTATCCTTCTATTTTCTTAATCTCTTTAGCAAGAAAAGTTTGAAACTTTCTCAGAATGATCAGCATGGTAGTGTTATTTCTCTCAACATGCTAGCATGCCACCTCATCATTCAACATGCATAGAAAAAGGCTCACCTCAACATGCGACTATGCATATTAAAAATCCACTTCAACATGTAAACATGCATGCATGTAGAATTCCATTCTATTTATGATGTTTATGAATTAATTCCTATATACTTTCAACAACTATTATTTCAAATATTCATGTTCTATATAACCAAAACCTCATTGATATATTGCAAAATATTCCCTCAACAATGTGCGGGGCATCATCTAGTTACTAAAAAATGCCTTGAATGTGTATTTTCCATGGATTATTTAATATGATTGGATTTTTCTTAAAGTTTCCTGAAATTATCAGAATTCTAGTTTTCATTTTAGAGAATTTTATCAATTTTTAATGAACGCCTCCATTTTTAAGTCAAAATATGACCTAGAAAAAGTTGTACTAGATATGTATTATCCTTCGGTTTTCTTAATCTCTTTAGCAAGAAAAGTTTGAAACTTTCTCAGAATGATCAACATGGTACTCTTATTTCTCTCAACATGCAAGTATGCCACCTCATCATTCAAATGCATAGGAAAAGGCTCACCTCAACATGTGACTATGTATATTAAAAATCCACTTCAACATGCAAGCATGCATTCATGTAAAATACCATTCTATTTATGATGTTGACATTTTATTCTTATATACTTTCAACAACAATTATTTCAAATATTCATGTTCCATATAACCAGAACCTCATTCAAATATTACAAAATATTCCCGCAACAATGTGCGGGGCATCATCTAGTTACTAAAAAAGGCCTTGAATGTGTATTTTCATTGTTTGGATTTTGGTTTCCTAAAATTATCAGAATTCTAGTTTTCATTTTAGAGAATTTTATCAATTTTTAATGGGCACTTCCATTTTTTGTGAAAATATGACCCAAAAAAGTTATACTAGGTATGTATTATCCTTATATTTTCTTAATCTCTTTAGTAAAAAAAAGTTTCAAAATTTCTCAGAATGATCAACATGGTAGTGTTCATTTTATAAAATTATTCAATTTTTATAGACATTTCCATTTTTTTCGTCGAAAATTGGCAAAAGAAGGACCTGAATATGTATTTTTATTGTGTGGTTTAATCTATTTTGACAAGAACTATGAAATGTTCGTGGAATGGTCAGTATAGTAGTGTTCATTTGGCATTTTTAGAAAAAATAATATTTTTCTATGAAATTTTTTGGCTGGTGACGTAGTGGTTGATGTGGACGCTGACCAGGTGGGTGAACCGGTTAAAAGCACTCAAATTGACAATAAACTGACCATTTTGACAAGAACTATGAAATTTTCGTGGAATGGTCAGTATAGTAGTGTTCATTACAATTTGTCATGGTTGAATTATGGACTCCTCTCAATAGAGAGGGAACCCACACTTGGCCGACCAAAATAGTGCCGGCACAGTGAAGGTGGCGTCCTGTTTTGAATCCAGCTAGGCTTGAGTCCATGCTGAATTTCAGAACGCTCTTGATTGTTCAACTGCTTCCATCCTCATGCGCCCGCCTCATGTTGAGCTGATCTGTCTTAATATGCTCGCCTCATGCTAGGCTACTCAATCCTCCTGTATCCCATGGCTCGCTTGCTCCTGCTCACTAGTCGTATTCTCATGCGCTAGCCTTATGCTCGACTACTCTGGCTCTTGCTCCCATGTCACTACTAGGGAAAAGCCTATAGGTAGAACAATAGTAGTAGCGAGGGGTTCACAGCCATCGCTACTGTTAATTAGCAGTAGCGTGGCCCAGGAGCACGCGCTGCAAGTAGGATTTAGCAGTAGCGCCGACCCTATAAGCCCACGCTACCGCTAAGTGCCCCCCCCGTACACCCTAGCTAGGGCTAGCAATAGTAGCAGCGTTGGGTAAAAACACGCGCTACAACTACCATGGTAGCTGGTTAACAAACATGCGCTGCTACTGTATATACAAGGGGCTAGCAGGTGGGCCCCACTTATCAGCAGTGTGGGTCAGTTGAGCAGCGTTGCAGGTATCTTCCTTAGCAGTAGCGCGGGTGTGTTGACCCTCGCTACTACTAAGCTCGTCTTATCGTCCCGCTCGGCCATCCATTTCCTCATTCTCACTCCACTCTTCCGCCCGAGCTTCCCATCGTTGTCGCCCGTCGTCGCCGACCTTGCGTCGTCCCTGTCTTTCTCCCGAGCCCGGTGTCGTGGATCTAAGACTGACAGTAGAATGAGGGGTAGGTATGAGGAGGCAAGATCCTAGCTATGGAGTAGTTGTACACACGAGTTTTACGAGTCCAGGCCCTTCTCGGAGGAAGTAACAGCCCTACGTCTCGGTGCCCTGAGGCGGTCGACTAGATTATATGTGTGTTTGTGTTTACAAAAGTAGGAACCCTTGTCCCAGAGGAGGGGGGTGGCTTATATAGAGTGCGCCAAGACCCCAGCTCCCCTCCGTTACACAGGGTTCAATGTTCATAAAGGTGGGGCGTTACTGGTAACGTCTACAATAAAGTGTTATAAATGCCCATAATGCTATGGTTTAAGTCACGACCGTTGCAGAGTGGAGGGCTTCTCGTCTTCTGGTGGTCGAGTGTCTTCAAGGTGGCTGAGTGAGCACATCTTCATGGTCGAGTGGATGATGTTTTCTCTTCGACTGCTTCTGATTCTTTGTAAAGATGTCCTTGGGGAGGGTATGCTGGACAGGTCCATGACCCTACCCTAGGTACATAGCTTCATCATTAGCCCCCGAATGGATCAGGGTTTGAGTGAGGAAGGGGTTGAGAACACTTCCGACCCACTCTTTGTGCGATGAATATGCCTTGTCCTGAAACAATGAGTTGAGGAGACGACGTTGACTCCTTTCTCAGTCGCCTTGCTCCATTCTTGGTTGTTGTCGAGTGAACTTTCATGGTTGAATTCCGAATGATGATGTAGAGGGTGTTTGTCTTCAGTCTTACAGGTTGTTCCGCTCTCTGCGGATCTCGCGGGATTCGATTTTTGGGAAGCGCGCCAGACGGGAGGAAACGAGGTTATCAGGACAGATTAGGTAAGTCTCCTCGATCCCCGCGCCACCTTTTTCGCCAAGTACTGCGCGCGCGACTGTTGCGGGATTTGTTTAGATCGCTTGGGTCCACTAGTCAGCCACTCGGTGGAAGGCCTTATAAAAGGTCTCGGGCCAGGCCTCTGCTCCGCACGCCCCCATTCTCTCTTCTCATTCTCCCGATCTCTCCGCCACTCTCGCTTCTGCCTCGTCGCCGGACCTCCGCTCGAGCTCGATCTGCCATCATGGGGAAGGATAAGACGGCGGCGCTGGAACACGCGAAGAAGGCGACCGCGAAGGCGAAGGGCAAGCGGACCAGCCGGGGCGGATCCTCGTCGAGGTCCGGCCTGCCGGCGAGCTGGATCCAGGGCGACTGGATCCGCTCGGCAATCACGCAGGACGACCTCGACGACCTGGTGGAGGGGGGATTGATCCCCCACAAGTCGGCTCGACTCCCGGGGGACGAAACCGAACCGCAGCCTAGAGAGGGTGAGTGTGCCCTCCTAGCAACCCACGTAGATAGCAGATTCTCACTGCCTCCCCACCCTTTCTTCCGGGGTTTTTTGAACTTCTTTGGGGCTCAACTCCACCTTTTCACTCCGAACACCATAGTCTATCTGGCCGCTTTCGTGTCCATGTGCGAAAACTTCTTGGGCTGTCGACCGCACTGGGGGCTTTTCAAACACATCTTCACTTGCCTTTCCCAGTCGGTCAAAAAGGCCAAGTCGTGACGAGAGGACGCGGGTGATCCAGATGTGCGGTGGCCTGGGGATCCAGATGAGGAGCAAGAGTACTTTCCCAGCGACGATCCTTCCTGACTCGGTCCGGGGCTGGCAGTCGACTTGGTTTTACTGCAAGGATCAGCCAATCCCTGGCCAGTCGACAGGACTTCCTCCTTTTTCCTTGGCTCGATTGGAGAAGCCTACTCCCCTGAAGGTAGTTCCAGAAGAGAAGGCGCAGGTCAAGGAGCTGGTCGAACGGGTCGTCCAGCTTGTCCGCGACGGAGTGACCGGGATGGATCTGCTAGAGGTCTTTCTCGGTCGACGCATCCAACCTCTTCAGGTGTGCGATCATCCGATGTGGATGTACTCTGGGCTCGAGGATACCACTCGGATCCACCCGGAGGAGGTCAACGAGGATATCTTGGAGAACTGGTTGAGGGGAATCACTGGCAACAAAGACAACCCTCGGGGATCCAGGAGGGTGATTCCATTCGACAACTCGCGCCAGCCGGAGTAGGTATATTTCTGTTTTATCAAATATCTTTTCGATTCACCACGTGATGTCCCGTTTGTGGTCGACTGAGTGTCTTTTGATTGTTATCCTTTCAGGCCCTCATTGAAATGTACTCGATGCCCAACGGAGTGCAGGACCCCGGCGCTGAAGAAGAAGGAAGCGGGGGCGAGAGCGGCGAGGAGCATTCGGAAGCCGAGGAGGACGAGGAGAGCGATGAATCGACCGATGAGGAAGAAGTCGACTCGCCTCCTAGCAGGGAGAGGAGGTCCAAGCTCATTCATGACCCGGCAAGTGCTCCGGACTTGGTGGCTGCGCTGATCGGGCAATCCTCGAAGCGCCCCAGGACGTCTTCCCCGACGCCGACTGAGAAGCCTCCAAAGCAATCCAAGGTCGCGCCGCTTCCAGCGCCGAAAGTGCCGAAAGCCAGCTCTTCCAAACCGCCCAAAGCTTTGCCTCGGATCAAAGTGACCGTTCCTACTATCTCCGGGTAACCATCTGACTTGTCCTTTATGTGGATTCGATTAACTGGGTGTAACCGATTGAATGCGGGCCTTTGCAGTGCTGCTACGTCAGGGACCTCTTCATACCAGTATCGGGACGAGGAAATGGAGGATGCAGTAACCTCTAACCCAGGTATGAACTCTTGCGATTTCGATTCTTGATCCTTTTAGGGTCGAGTGGTTCACTTGGGGTCGAATGTTCTGTCTTGCGGCTCCACCCAACATCATTGACCATCCGGACGACGACGAAGATGTGGCCCCTAGGCCTAGGAAGAGCAAGAAGGTAACAGCTGGTAGGGTGGCTCAGCAAGAAACGACTGCAACGCCTCCCGTCTGTCAAGATGAAGATGCGGGCAGGGCCACTGTGACGTTCGCTGCACCCTTGCCGAGTGGGCATCCCACGCGGTTGACCGCGCCTGTGGTTCCTTCAACTATCCAACTCCACACCACGGAGCCTCAAGCAGCCGCACCTGGGTCGTCTGCACATTTTTTCACCAGCGACCCCATCCCAGACAACCAGTCGGAAGCGGCTGCGGAAGCCATCCGACAGGCTGATATGATGATGGAGCGGGTGAAGATAGTGCATGAGAGCAGTCAGGCTGCCTACGACGCTAGTGTCGCTCTTCGGGCCAACGTCCTGGTGAGTAGACTTTCCGACTGTTTTTTGTTCTCGAAAAATCTTCTTCTGCACAATCTCTTGTTGTTCGCGTTGAATTAGAGTACCCACTGGGCGTTGCTGTCGTTTTTGGTAGTTTCGCTCTTCCACTCGGTCGGGGCGAGTGGGATCAGAACCGGTGGGGGCACGCCAAGTGCACCCACTGGGTGTAGTCCCCGAGACCGCGGTCGACTGCTGGCAGTCGGCTGTGGTCTGAGTTCTTCTTTTCTTGACGACGCAATTGTTCTTTATCTCTCTCTTTTTTTACTCCTTGCACTCGACTCCAGCGAACCGGGCTCCTTGCACTCGACTCCGGCGGGCCGGGTGAGTGGGATCAGAACCGGTGGGGGCACGCCAAGTGCACCCACTGGGTGCAGTCTCCGAGACCGCGGTCGACTGCTGGCAGTCGACTGGGGTTTGAACAGCTTGTTGTCCACTTCTTTAGGTTTTATTCACTCAAAAATGAACTGCTTTCGAACCTATCGATTGATCTGTCTCTTGCCTCCTGCAGAAGTCTTGTACTCTTATCTCCAAGTTTGCCGAACTCGAAGAGAAGCAGAGGCAACTCAACTTAGACTTGGAATTGGCTCAGCAAAATCTGAAAAAAGCTCAAGATGAGGCCGCTGGTATGGAAGGTAACTGATTGCCGACTGAATTTCAATATATCTCTTTGATCTCCTTTTTGATTCGATTATTTCTCTTTTGCAGAGAAAATTAAGTTGGCTCTGGACAAGAAGGACTCGGACCTCGCCGCCTCGCAAAAAGCAGCCCAAGACAAAACCGCTCTCGCAGACAAGAAGCTTGCTTATGTCGGAACGGTTGAAGGAGAGGTGACCAGACTGACATCTTGTCTTAATGAAGCTAATCGCGAAGTGACCAGCCTGAAGAAGGATAAGGTTGTTCTGAACGAAAAGTTGGAGTCTGCGATCTGCAAGAGGAACGACACAGAAGCTTATCTGAGGACCCTCACCAAGAAGCTTTATCTCGTGCTGGGAGGTATTTCTTTTAATCCGACTGTGTTGATGCTTGCCATAGGATTTTGCTCGGTTGATTGAACTGACTTTTGGCTGCAGAACTTTGTCAAGACTTTGATGAAGAAACTGGAAGGGTCGAGAAGGGTCTGGACCCTATCGCTTCCCCGGTCTGCGACGAAACTGCGATGAATGTGCTCCGACTGGAGTCCCGTATCGCCAGCGCCACAAGCTACCTCGCACGCCTGAAGGAGGTTGTCTCTCGAATCGATTCGATGCTTTGGCCGGAGGCGACGCTTCAGAATGATCTGGAATCTCTGATGACTCGACTGAACGAGATGCCTGACCGAGTGCAAGAATGGAAGAAATCCTCCGCCCGGTGTGGTGCTGACATGGCGCTGTCCCTGGTGCGAGTCCATTGCAAGGAGGTTCGTGAAGACAAGCTGGCTGCGATCAAAGTCGCTAACACCAAAAAGCACGACTTCCAGTCCTTCATGGAGACTTTCATTGCTGCTGCCACTCGGATCGCTAACGGGATCGATCTGGACTCATTCGTGGAGCCTGCCAGTCCTCCTCCGGCCGAGTGAACAATCTTATGAAACTTGGATACGCTTTAAATTTGCCTCGGAATGCCGAGTGGTTTCTGTAACCGTTAAACTCCTTCGGGCTTGGTGCTCGAGTACTTTTGATTCGCTGCTTGGAACCTTTTAGTATTTATCTGAATTTGGTTTATCTCCGAATGTGCTTGTGTTTGCCTTCGGATGGACTTTGCTTGCTGCACCTCTTCGTCCTTGCGGATAGGGATGGAGCGGACGTTCTATTTGTGCCGCAGCTCCAAAGGAGAAGGTGGCAGTCGACCTGCACCTCGTCGTCCTTGCGGATAAGGATGGAGCGGACGTTGTATTTGTGCCGCAACTCCGAAGGAGAAGATTGCAGTCGACCTGCACCTCGTCGTCCTTGCGGATAGGGATGGGTCTCAAACTTAGGCGAGTACTGGACTGCCGTTAAGTCTCTTAGTGAGAGAACTTAGGCAAGTGCTCGACTGTAGCTAAGCCCCCGAGTGGGAGGATTGCTCTCCACTTGGTAGGATTTTTTCAAACTTAGGCGAGTGCTGGACTGCCGTTAAGTCTCTTAGTGAGAGAACTTAGGCAAGTGCTCAACTGCAGCTAAGCCCCCGAGTGGGAGGATTGCTCTTCACTCGGTAGGATTTTTTCAAACTTAGGCGAGTGCTGGACTGCCGTTAAGCCTCTTAGTGAGAGAACTTAGGCGAGTGCTCGACTGCAGCTAAGCCCCCGAGTGGGAGGACTTCTCTCCACTCGGTAGGATTTTTTCAAACTTAGGCGAGTGCTGGACTGCCGTTAAGCCTCTTAGTGAGAGAACTTAGGCGAGTGCTCGACTGCAGCTAAGCCCCCGAGTGGGAGGACTTCTCTCCACTCGGTAGGATTTTTTCAAACTTAGGCGAGTGCTGGACTGCCGTTAAGCCTCTTAGTGAGAGAACTTAGGCGAGTGCTCGACTGCAGCTAAGGCCCCGAGTGGGAGGATTGCTCTTCACTCGGTAGGATTTTTTTAAACTTAGGCGAGTGCTGGACTGCCGTTAAGCCTCTTAGTGAGAGAACTTAGGCGAGTGCTCGACTGCAGCTAAGCCCCCAAGTGGGAGGACTGCTCTCCACTCGGTAGGATTTTTTTCAAACTTAGGCGAGTGCTGGACTGCCGTTAAGCCTCTTAGTGAGAGAACTTAGGCGAGTGCTCGACTGCAGCTAAGCCCCCGAGTGGGAGGACAACTTAGGCGAGTGCTCGACTGCAGCTAAGCCCCCGAGTGGGAGGACTGCTCTCCACTCGGTAGGATTTTTTCAAACTTAGGCGAGTGATGGACTGTCGTTAAGCCTCTTAGTGAGATAACTTAGGCAAGCGCTCGACTGCAGCTAAGCCCCCGAGTGGGACGACTGCTCTCCACTCGGTAGGATTTTTCAAACTTAGGCGAGTGCTGGACTGCTGTTAAGCCTCTTAGTGAGAGAACTTAGGCGAGTGCTCGACTGCAGCTAAGCCCCCGAGTGGGAGGACTGCTCTCCACTCGGTAGGATTTTTTCAAACTTAGGCGAGTGATGGACTGTCGTTAAGCCTCTTAGTGAGATAACTTAGGCAAGCGCTCGACTGCAGCTAAGCCCCCGAGTGGGACGACTGCTCTCCACTCGGTAGGATTTTTCAAACTTAGGCGAGTGCTGGACTGCTGTTAAGCCTCTTAGTGAGAGAACTTAGGCGAGTGCTCGACTGCAGCTAAGCCCCCGAGTGGGAGGACTGCTCTCCACTCGGTAGGATTTTTTTCAAACTTAGGCGAGAGCTGGACTGCCGTTAAGCCTCTTAGTGAGAGAACTTAGGCGAGTGCTCGACTGCAGCTAAGCCCCCCGAGTGGGAGGACTGCTCTCCACTCGGTAGGATTTTTTCAAACTTAGGCGAGTGCTGGACTGCCGTTAAGCCTCTTAGTGAGAGAACTTAGGCGAGTGCTCGACTGCAGCTAAGCCCCCGAGTGGGAGGACTGCTCTCCACTCGGTAGGATTTTTTTCAAACTTAGGCGAGAGCTGGACTGCCGTTAAGCCTCTTAGTGAGAGAACTTAGGCGAGTGCTCGACTGCAGCTAAGCCCCCCGAGTGGGAGGACTGCTCTCCACTCGGTAGGATTTTTTCAAACTTAGGCGAGTGCTGGACTGCCGTTAAGCCTCTTAGTGAGAGAACTTAGGCGAGTGCTCGACTGCAGCTAAGCCCCCGAGTGGGAGGAGTGCTCTCCACTCGGTAGGATTTTTTCAAACTTAGGCGAGTGCTGGATTGCCGTTAAGCCTCTTAGTGAGAGAACTTAGGGGAGTGCTCGACTGCAGCTAAGCCCCTGAGTGGGAGGACTGCTCTCCACTCGGTAGGATTTTTTCAAACTTAGGCGAGTGCTGGACTGCCGTTAAGCCTCTTAGTGAGAGAGCTAAGGCGAGTGCTCGGCTGCAGCTAAGCCCCCGAGTGGAAGGATTGCTCTTCACTCGGTAGGATTTTTTCGAACTTAGGCGGAACGGATTCGCGACTAAGCCCACCCACTGGGGGATTTCAGGAGTAAATAAGAACAACACAATCGAATGAGAGAACCGTAAGCTCTTGTCTTTGATAAACGAATTACAAAAGGTGTTGCTTATTACATTTTATTCGAACGAGTGTTTAAGTATAAAAGGGGCGGAGCAGCTCCGCGTTCCAAGCCCGTGGCTCGTCTTTCTGATGCTCGATACTGTAAAGATGGTATGCTCCGTTGTGGAGAACTTTGGTGACGATGAAGGGGCCTTCCCAAGTTGGAGCGAGCTTGTGTGGTTTCTGCTGACCCACTCGAAGAACCAAGTCTCCTTCTTGAAAGGCCCGACCCCTCACATTCCTGGCGTGGAATCGACGCAAATCTTGTTGATAAATGGTCGAGCGGATCAAGGCCATCTCTCTTTCCTCCTCTAAGAGATCGAATGAATCTTGCCGGGCCTGCTCTGCTTCTGCTTCGGAGAAGAGTTCAACTCGGGGTGCGTTGTGGAGCAGGTCACTTGGCAGAACAGCTTCGGCTCCATAGACTAAGAAGAAAGGAGTTCTTCCAGTCGACCGATTAGGAGTTGTCCTTAAACCCCACAGAACTGACGGAAGTTCATCAACCCAAGAACCTGCTGCGTGTTTGAAATCACGCATCAGTCGGGGCTTCAGTCCTTTGAGAATTAGGCCATTGGCTCTTTCTGCTTGTCCGTTCGACTGCGGGTGAGCAACAGAAGCATAGTCGACTCGAGTGCCCTGAGAGGCGCAGAAAATTCTGAACTCATCGGAATCGAAGTTCGATCCATTGTCCATGATGATGCCGTGTGGGACTCCATATCTAAACGTCAATTCTCTGATAAAACTGACAGCGGTGCTAGCGTCAAGGTTCTTGATGGGTTTGGCTTCGATCCATTTGGTAAAGTTGTCTACTGCAATGAGCACGTGAGTGAAGCCGCTTCTGCCGGTCCTCAGCGGACCAACCATATCCAGTCCCCAAATAGCGAAGGGCCAGACGAGGGGAATGGTCTTCAGGTCTGACGCTGGCTTGTGAGACATATCGGAGTAAAATTGACAGCCTTCACATCTGTCGACTATATCTTTCGCCATCTCATTTGCTCGTGGCCAATAGAATCCAGCTCGGTATGCTTTAGCCATGATGGCCCGAGAGGACGCATGGTGGCCACAGGTCCCCGAGTGGATGTCATTGAGGATCATTCGACCTTCTTCTGGTGTTATGCACTTCTGACCGACTCCAGTCACACTTTCTCTTAACAGCTGTCCTCTTATCACAGTAAAAGCTTTAGATAGGCAGACGATCTGTCGAGCTTCTTCTTCATCCTCTGGGAGCTCTTTCCTGAGGATGTACGCAATGTAGGGCACCGTCCAATCGGGAGTAATGGCCAGAACCTCCATGATTAGGTCGACCACAGCTGGGACCTCGACTTCAGTCGGATCCGTGGCGCTCTTGGGTTGTGGGGGCACTTCAGTGAAAGGGTCTTCCTGAACTGTCGGCGTGTGAATATGCTCCAAGAACACATTGCTGGGAATGGCTTCTCTCTTGGAACCTATCTTTGCCAATTCATCGGCTGCTTGATTTTCAATCGGGGGATGTGGTGGAGTTCTAACCCCTCAAACTTCTTCTCAAGCTTTCTCACCGCGTTGCAGTAACCAGTCATGGCTGGGCTTCTGACGTCCCACTCCTTCATCACTTGATTAACTACCAAATCTGAGTCGCCGTAGACCATGAGGCGACAGACGCCGAGTGAGATGGCCATGCGCAACCGATACAGGAGTGCTTCGTATTCTGCTTCATTGTTGGAAGAATCAAAGTGAATCTGGAGGACATATCTGAGCTTGTCTCCTCGGGGGGATACCAGAACTACTCCAGCACCAGAACCACTCAACATCTTGGATCCGTCAAAGAACATGGTCCAGTGCTCAGAGTGAACTTGAGTCGGCAGTTGCTGTTCGATCCACTCGGCGAGGAAATCTGCTATTGCTTGGGACTTGATAGCTTTCTTTGCCTCAAACTTGATATCCAAGGGAAGGAGTTCAATCGCCCATTTTGCCACTCGACTAGTTGCATCCCTGTTGTGCAGAATCTCTGACAATGGAGCGTCGCTGACGACTGTAACCGAGTGATCTGAGAAGTAGTGTGCAACCTTCTTCGTGGTCATGTAAATTCCATAGACAAGCTTCTGATAGTGAGGATATCTCTGCTTTGACGGGGTCAAGACTTCAGAAATATAATAAACTGGGCGTTGAACTTTGTACGCTTTTCCTTCTTCTTCCCGCTTGACCGTAAGTACTGTACTGACGACTTGTCCAGTGGATGCTATATAAAGCAAAAGAGGCTCTTTGCTGATTGGAGCAGCAAGCACCGGCTAGGCGGAAAGCAGGGCTTTTAGCTCTGCAAATACTGTATCAGCTTCTGGAGTCCACTCGAACGTATCTGTTTTCTTCATCAGTCGGTAAAGAGGCAGCACATTTTCACCGAGGCGAGAAATGAATCGACTTAGGGCGGCCAAGCAACCAGTAAGCTTCTGGACATCATGCACACGCACAGGGCGTTTCATTCGGAGTATAGCGCCTACTTTCTCTGGGTTAGCATCGATTCCCCGTTCGGAAACAAGAAAACCGAGTAACTTTCCTCCTGGAACTCCAAACGTACACTTTGCTGGATTGAGCTTGATATCATACCTTCTGAGGTTGGCAAAGGTTTCAGCGAGGTCGGTCAGCAGGTCGGAACATTTACGTGACTTGACCACAATGTCATCCATGTATGCTTCCACATTCCGACTGATTTGAGTGAGCAGGCACTTCTGAATCATTCGCATAAATGTGGCTCTGGCGTTCTTCAAGCCGAATGGCATTGTGACATAACAGAAGCACCCGAAAGGGGTGATAAAAGCTGTCTTTATTTCGTCGGGTCCGTACAGACGGATCTGGTGGTACCCGGAGTAGGCATCCAAAAAGGACAAACGCTCGCACCCAACAGTCGAGTCGACTATCTGATCGATGCGAGGGAGAGGGAAGTGATCTTTCGGGCAGGCCCGATTGATATGCTTGAAATCGATGCACATGCGGAGTGAGTCATCTTTCTTTGGGACCACGACAACATTGGCTAACCACTCGGAGTGGTAAATCTCTTGGATAAACTCAGCTGCCAAAAGCCGAGCCACCTCTTCGCCGATTGCTTTTCTTTTCTGGATGGCGGACCGTCGAAGATGCTCTTTGACTGGTTTCACTTTCGGGTCAACTCGCAAGCGATGCTCAGCCAGTCCCCTGGGAACACCTGGCATGTCAGAAGGCTTCCATGCAAAGATGTCCCAATTCTCATGGAGGAACTGGATGAGCGCTTCTTCCTATTTGGAGTCGAGTGTGGTCGAAATGTGGGTCGGAGCTGCATTGGGGTCCGTCGGGTGAATGTGAACAGACTTCGTCTCGCCAGATGACTGGAATGCTGAATCCGTGGCTGGCTTCTTGGCTCGCAACAAGTCACTTGGGTCTGCATTTTTCTGGTATTCTTGCAATTCTGCCACGGCCATCTGGGCATCGACGATCTTTGAGCCCTTCTGGAAACACTCTTCCGCCTTTTTCCGATTACCAGAGATAGTGATCACTCCTCTGGGACCAGGCATCTTCAGTTTGAGGTACACGTAACAAGGTCGAGCCATGAATCGTGCATAAGCTGGCCTGCCCAGAATTGCATGATACGCACTCTGAAAATCCACGACTTCAAACGTCAACTTTTCTTTGCGGTAATTTTTGGCATCACCGAAAACCACGTCGAGTGCAATCTGACCGAGGGACGCAGCCTTCTTGCCTGGGATGACCCCATGGAAACTCATATGGTTTTCACTGAGTCTGGACATCGGAATGCCCATTCCTTTCAACGTTTCTGCGTACAGAATGTTCAGGCCACTACCACCGTCCATCAGGACCTTTGTCAGTCGAGTGCCTTCGACCACCGGGTCGACCACCAGCGCTTGCCTCCCAGGGGTGGCGATGTGCGCTGGGTGATCAGACTGGTCGAACATAATGGCAGTCTGCGACCATTTCAAGTAATTGGGTGTCGCCGGAGCGACCATGTTCACTTCTCTGTTGATGACTTTCAATCGACTCTTGTTTTCAACATCAGCAAAAATCATCAGAGTGGAATTCACGTGAGGATAACCATCATCATCTTCCCCTTCACTCTCAGCCTTGTCTGCCTCCTTCTCCTTTTCCTTGGGCTGTTTCTCTCGGAACTGCTGGATCAGGAGCCGACACTGTCGAGTGGTATGCTTCAGGTAAATGAAATTACCTTCTTCCTTTTTTGGTGTGGATATGGCACGGCAGATCCAACACGTCATTTCCATCTTGATCTTTTACTTTCTTGGGGTTCCACGGCCCTTTGGGATTCCCCTTGAACTTTCCTTGAACCACAGCCAAGGCCTCACCCGGAGCAGCTGGTTCGGCCTTGTGTTTTTGTTTCCGACTGGAGTTTCCTCCCCCGGCTTCGTGGGCGACTGCTTTGTGCTTGCCGCTCCGCAGTCGCTCCTCCTCTTCACCATTGGCATACTTGGTGGCGATTTCCATCATCTGAGTCAAAGTCATGTTTCCTGTCCGACCGAATTTCAGATTCAACTCCCGGTACCTGACACCTTCCTTGAAAGCACAAATTGCCTGATGATCAGACACATCTTCCACCGTGTGGTGTAGGGTGATCCACCTCTGGATATAATCTCTCAAAGTTTCATTCGGTTTCTGGACGCAACACTGTAATTCTGTCAAACCTGCTGGCCGCTTGCAAGTACCCTCAAACATTCTGACAAACACTCGGACGAGATCTTCCCAAGTATAGATGCTGCCAGGCGCCAACTGATTCAGCCACGCCCTAGCCGAGCCCTCCAACATCAGAGGAAGGTGTTTCATGGCCACCTCATCATTACCGCCACCAATCTGGACAGCCACTCGGTAGTCTTCGAGCCAGGTGTCAGGCTTGGACTCTCCGGTGAACTTACTGACTCCAGTCACCAACCTGAAGTTGGGGGGAATCACTGCAGCTCTGATAGCTCTGCTGAAGCACTCTGGGCCAGAGACATGCACCCTGTTGCTGGTTTGCGGGCCTCTGTCATGGCCATCTCAGTGAGCTCTGTTTCTGTCGACCAAGCCTTGTACGAGAATAGATCTCGCATCAAAGCCTGGCTCCCTGGGGTTGACTAGAATATCTCTTCCGACGCTGTTAGGGCGCCTGTCTTCATGTGGCCGCGGCACGTACGATCCACTCCTTGGAGGAGGCGTGGGCACTCGACGACGACCATCGCGATCGGCTCGACGATCATACTGCTCCTGGTTTCTGTACTGATCACGCCGCTCTCCACGTCCCTCATGCCTCGGGGGCGATCTCGGGCTATGGGCCGACTGGACCGTATCTGCGACCACAGATCTGCTATGGATCCTATCCCGCGACTTAGACATGGCCGTATTCTGCTCTCCTGCTGCCCGGAGCAAGGCCCTGATCATCTGCGCCAGACCTCGGCCAGCTTCTGACTGGGAAGGTTGAATCGACTCTGCTATCCGGGCCGCAGCTGCTAGGTTTTGGATCGGTGTCCGGTATACCTGAGCCGGAGGTGGAAAAAGTTGGCGTCGGCTGGACTCAGGAGCACGTTGACGAGCGCGATCATAGAGTGCGCGCTGTAGGTTCTCCAGCCAAGTGCGCTCAGCCAGATTGCCAAGCGAGCCTGTTCCAAGGCCTGGGCCTCGGGCGTTTCTCCAACTATAGGAGTATGCAGGGCATCCATGTTTCGTTGATGAAGTTCTTCTCTCTGCTGCGAGGAGAGAGGCTCGGGGCGGTACTCCTCGTGAACGCGCGACGGATCACCGTTCCCGTCACCTCCGTCTTCACGATCGAAGCCAGGAGAACCGCGTGGTCCATTGACAATCAGGACTTCCGCTGCCGAGTCATTGCTGCCGCACTCGGATGTAGTCTCTACGGAGCCAGTCGACAGATCTAACAGGTCGTAGAGAGACTCGTTGGGCTCGAGCGCCGCGACTTGAGGGGTGGCCGACTGGCGGGCCACCGCATGCTTCACCCACCGTTGAACCCTCGACCGGCCGGTGCGCTTGTTCCGGCGGGTCGCGGGGAGGGGAAAGCCGTTGGAGTCGACTGGTACTGGATCGACGGTTGCCGCAGGAGGACACCGCGGACGCACACGCGAAAGTGCGTCGCCCCACGGGTGGGGAGTGCGTCGACGTTGAGTGGTGCCTCCTGAAGCCAAGCGGAGTCGTCGGTGAAAAACATGAGCGCGCCGAGACGGATCTCGCGGCCCTCAGCCAAACCTTCGCCTGGAACCATGATGATAGGGATCAGAAAAATTGCAGCTTCTCCAATAAGTCGCTAAGACACCTGCCCCATGGTGGGAGCCAACTGTCGTGGATCTAAGACTGATAGTAGAATGGGGGGTAGGTATGAGGAGGCAAGATCCTAGCTATGGAGTAGTTGTACACACGAGTTTTACGAGTTCAGGCCCTTCTCGGAGGAAGTAACAACTCTACGTCTCGGTGCCCTGAGGCGGTCGACTAGATTATGTGTGTGTGTGTGTTTACAGAAGTGCGAACCCTTGTCCCAGAGGAGGGGGGTGGCTTATATAGAGTGCGCCAGGACCCCAGCTCCCCTCCGTTACACAGGGTTCAATGTTCATAAAGGTGGGGCGTTACTGGTAACGTCTACAATAAAGTGTTATAAATGCCCATAATGCTATGGTTTAAGTCACGGCCGTTGCAGAGTGGAGGGCTTCTCGTCTTCTGGTGGTCGAGTGTCTTCAAGGTGGTCGAGTGAGCACATCTTCATGTCGAGTGGATGATATTTTCTCTTCGACTGCTTCTGATTCTTTGTAAAGATGTCTTGGGGAGGGTATGCTGGACAGGTCCATGACCCTACCCTAGGTACATAGCTTCATCACCCGGCGCCTCGTCGCTGCTTCGTCTCCTCCTGAGCCTCGGTGCCTCGTTGCTGCTTCGTCTCCTCCGGAGCACCGACGCCCTTGCTCTTCCTCCCAAGCTCCACCTCAAAGGTATTTTTTCTCCCGCCCTAGTCCCTCATCATATGCTCTTCATCCCGATCCAGCCTGAGCCCCGATGTCCATGCTCTTCCTCCCGAGCCCTGGTGGCGAACCCTAGGTCGATTGGGACAAACCCTAGGTCGATTGTGAACTGAAAGAAATCCCCAATTTCAATGCACCAAATGGCCGAATCATAGGAAGTTTGTCTAAGACGTATTGTAGGGCACATCCCCACGGTCATTTCGAGTGCCGGGCCTGAGACATGGACGTATTTTGGCAGCGGGCATGGGCCTTGGTTTCGCGATACGCATGCTGCAGCAGGCCTGGGTGGGTCGGTCGTGCACATCGAAGCAAAAAAGGAGCTTCTTCCTGCTGCTCTTTCAAGTCAAGGGCTGTTGTGGCCCATCAGGTATTCCTTCCGTCGTCATATCTACAGGGAGCTCCTACTTGACGCTCGTTGCGTCCAACAGGGTGCCGACGCACAGGGGGCAACGCGACTTTTGCACAAGCACGTCGCCGCAGTGCGCCGATTGGGCCGGCCCATTGAAGTGCGCTGCAAATACAAGGTGATAATTTGCAAAAAAAATAGCAGGGCGTGATAGCTGGGAATCGAACAAAGCACTGCAGACTTGCACTAGCACCCTACTAGCCACAAGGATGGAAGCGCTCAGTTGACCAAACTACAGCGCAAACCTACAAGAACTAAAGAAAGTATAAGACTGTTTGAAAAACATCCTTTACGATTTTCCAAATAGCAAAAACAAAACATGAATGTTTTATCAAACGCGAACATTATTAGTTTTTTTTACAAATTTTGAGAAAACTCAAACATTTTTCAACACACAAACGAATTTTGGAGACGTGAACATACTTTTTAGAACGGAAACATTTTTTAAACTACCCAAAAACCTGAATAGGAACAATTTTTTAAATTTGGAAACAAAATTTGGAAACACAAACAACTTTTGAATTTCCCAAACATTTTTGGAATTTGTGACATTTCTTTAAAGCACAAACATTTTCTGAATCTTGAGAACCAATTTTGAAACGGAGAACAAATTTGGAAGCACAAACAATTTTTTAAAGCACAAACATTTTTTGAGTCTTTGGAACAAATTTGGAAGCGTGAACAATTTTTAAAGCACGAACATTTTTTCAATCTTGAGAACAAATTTTGAAAACTCCTAAACAAATTTGGAAGCGCAAACAATTTTTTTAAAGCACGAACAGTTTTTAAATCTCGAGGACAAATTTTGAAATAGAGAACAATTTTGAAAAATCCTGAACAAATTTGGAAGCGTGAACAATTTTTTAAAGCACAATCATTTTTTTGAATCTAGAGAACAAATTTTGAAATAGAGAACAATTTCAAAAAATCCCAAACAAATTTGGAAGTGCAAACATTTTATGAAATCCGGTATATTTTCTGCATTTCGAAAGTTTTGAACTTTTTGTGTAACAGGAACAAATTTTGGATTGGAGAAAAAAATTGATAACTGAAAATTTTATGAAAATACGAACAAAATTTGAATTTTTTCAATTTCTTTTGAGAAAAAGAGAAGAAAAAGAAAAGGAAAAGGAAAGAAAACAAGAAAAAATCAGGAACATTTTTCGAAATTATGAACAAAATTGTGTAAATGTGAACACTATTTCAGAAATATGAACAATTTTTGACAAAAAGAACATTTTTGTAAATTCTGAACCATATTTGAACTTTTTGAAAAGCTTACAAAGAAAAAGTTCAAAAAAAACAGAATAAGACAAAGAAAACGAGAAAAAATAAAGACAGAATAAGACTAAAGAAAAAACAGTAGAAGGAACAGATGGTTTTTTCCTCGGTTTTAGTTTCTTTAAGTTTAGCATTGCTATTATAATAGATCCATGGGCCAGGCGCTGTGGCTAGCGTGGTGTGTTCCGCTACTGGAGGTCGTAGGTTGGATCCCTAGCGCGATCGTTTTTTGCGGTTCATCTCGCGAGTCGAAACCACTAAAATGGCCCGGCCCAGGGTGAGCTGCGCCCTGTGCGAAGCAGCGACTACTTGCCGCAGTAAGCGGCGAATAGGGAATTCCATATCTACATCGATCGTTCGCGTCTGTTTCGCCGAGCTCCGTTGGAACCGCCTCGTGATGTTTCGTTTCCAATTCGGAGTTCAGATAAGATCATGTTGGTTTGATCGTCCCGTTCTCCCTGTCGAGTTCGGATTCCCGTATGCCCAGGCCTGGCACTCCCCACTATATATATGAAGCCAGGGCAGGCTCGATCGACACCGTATTCATCGACAGCGTCCAAGAAACGAGGACCGCGGCCAAAGCCAAGTAGCCAATCGATCCATCTTTCCACGATGTCGTTCTTCAACCTGCGTCTCTTCGCTTCCATGGCGATGGCGGACGTCCTCCGCTTCCCAGTAGAAGGCTTGCACCTGCACGATCACACGCCCAAGGAAGCAACGGCAGAACTTCTGCTGCCGGTCGGATCGTCCCGTCAAGAGCCCCATCGCGTCGTCGACTGCTCGGAGGCAGGAGCTCCACCAGCGCTAATGTTTGAACTCTGAAGTAATGCATGTGTGATGTGTTTGTGAGTGAGTTTGAGGATTTCTAATACTTAGTAATTAATATACTTGGACAGGATTGTATGAATTTCAATATGCTAGCACTAGTAGTATGACAAGATTGTATGAATTTCAGTATGCTACAAATACTGTAGTATATATATGAGGAGCGGGAGTACGTACTCCCAGGAGTACACAAGCATTTTCATCCTAGGTGAGGAATAGTTATTCTTCACCCCCCTCTATTTTAGCATCAATGCACCGTAATTTTACGTTTCGTAAGTTTTGTCTTATTTCCGACACAAAAAAGGGCCGTAATAAAATACATAATCGCCGTAAAAAATATTTTATGTTATGTAAAATTACAAACATAAAAACATAGTCTAAAATACACATAAACTGTAAATTTTCTTGTCTTATGACCTATATTTTTATTTTCTTATGTCAAATTTTACATAGTGAATCAATGGGAATGTAACTATTTGAATTCGAAACGTAATTTAATTATGAAATGATCGTAAAATTACCTCGGGTGAAGAATAACTTATTCTGCACACTGGGTGATGAATTCACCCTGGTCTGTCGATCGAGCTGGATAGCCGATTCCTCCGTCGCACCGTGGGGTGGTGTAATTTTACCTTTTCTTTATGACGGTTCCTCCTTTTGCTTTTTTTTGCTTGGTCGTGCGGTTTGGATCATGCCCACTACCAGCCGAATCAACAAAAAAAAAAGATCCCAGGGACGAACAGCGGCGGCGAGCGGTCTGGGGCTAGGCGAGCAGCGGCCGTCGTCCGACAGCGATATGAGTGGGCCCGGCGGGAGCTCGGATTCCAGCGCCATTCTCTCAAGCCCGGTGTGGTGGGACGACGCCTCGCCAGCAACGAACACCTGGCCACAGTCGGGCGCAGTCCGCGACTCAGGGGTTGGAGGCGTCCTCGTCTAGCCGACGAGCTGGTTATGGGCCCTGTTTGGATACTCTAACTTAGTTAGAGGTTAGAGTTAGTTTCTAACTTGTGTCTAACCCTAAACTAACTCTAACTTTGGTGATGTTTGGATGAGAGGGTTAGATTGACAATAAATGCACTTTCTCAATCATTTGGCCCTCTTTTCAGCCGGATTCGTTGTGGTCGGCTCTTGTGTGGCCTCCTCCCGCTCAGAAATGACATAAACAAATTATCTTTACAAATCAAGCATCAAAAACATGATAAATTTTATTTTGTCCATACAAAACATTATGGTCAGTTTGCAACGATGTATCTCAAATTTGGGTATCTGATCCTTCCACTAAAAAAATCATCGTAGCACGGCACAAAGTTAGTATATAACCAGTTCTTAACGTAGACTCCGGACGGATTCAATCCAAAAATCATGTAATTAACCTATACTGAATAATTCACATTGCATGAGAGACGACTATCTGGTGCAAAAAAATCAGTGGACAGGGGAGCAACACACATGCAGATAAACAGAGATTGCTCACAGCAAAAAACTAAGATGTGTTCAAAATAGAATACCAAAAGTGTATAGCAGTAACTTATTTGCACCAGAGAGATAGTACCCAAGATTTTATTTTGTCCATACAATTGAGACGTCCCACTTAAACGTATAAGTCCTCAATCAAGCTTAAAAAAATCACATTCCATGAAACAGAGCACGAGCTAACTCTTCACGGAAGTCATTCATGTTGGTATCTTCAACAAGAGGTTCGTCTTCTGGCCATGCAGATGCAGCAGAACTAGGCATTGGATTATAGTTTTCATCCGCATCACATGCATCAAATTCCCTATCCGGAATTCTGCTCTCTCGAATGAAATTATGAAGAGCCATACAAGCAACAATAATTCTAGTTTGCTTGTCCTCTGGAAATTTTGGCATGTTCAACAAAATCCTAAATTTCATCTTCAACACTCCAAAGGATCGCTCAACGACATTCCTAACTTTGGCATGTGCATGGTTGAAGGTTTCTTTCATACCTTGTGGCGGCGGGCCGTTTTGCCATTGCTCCACGTGGTACCTTGTACATCTGTATGGTGAAAGGTAGCCCAGACGGTTTGGGTACCCCGCATCAACCACATAATACTTTCCTACATATTGGCAAAGGCACACAATGAGACTAAGATGAACAAGTGTAATTGGATAAAAATTAGTGCAAGACGGTTCAAGTAGCAAACCTGGTGGTGGACGTGGAAATTTGTGACGATGAGTAGTTATGGCATCTTTGAAAACTCTCATGTCGTGTGCTGAACCAGGCCATCCCGACATCACAAATGTAAATCTCATGTCGAAATCACAAACAGTAAGCACATTCTGGCTGGTTTCATTGTGCCTGTTCAAGTATGGAACCCTCTTACTCTTATCCACCACAACCTTCACATGTGTCCCATCTATAGCTCCTATGCAGCCATTGAAGTGTGGCCAGAATGCTTGATTTTCTAAGTTTGGATGCACCTCTGCAAATGTTGGGTCCTTGGGTACAATTATGTCATGTGCTAACCTAAGGAGGCATGCCAAAACTCTGTTAAATGTCCTACTTACTGTCTCTATAGACCTCCTAAAACGGTTCTCAGCCTGTCTAACTGACTGTGGTGATCCAACAATCCATAAAAACATAGCTAGAGCCTCTACATATGTCATTTTTCTACTGGACTTCAACCCATATGATTGCACCAAAGTATTATGTAGCCTGTTAAACAAAGGTCTCTCAACCCTAAACATGTTGTAGCATTGGGTATCTCGGGCTAGTGTCTCCTGCACCCAATCCAAACCAGAATATCCACTGACCCTCCTAGGTAGTTTCACAAAGTAGTTATCAGAGTACATACCCAAGATAGGAACCAACTGCAAGATTAAATTTCCGGACTGCACCAAATTGTTGCGGCATATGTATATGATCTCATCCTCACTTGTGCTACCTCCATCATATTCTTTCTCGGTCATGGGGCCATGATCATCTTCCTGCTTAAATACATGTACCAAATTGTTAGCACATAGCATACTACTTGAAGGAGTGTAAGCAAACAAAAATAATTCAGCATGCATATATTATAAAATAGTTTAACCAAATAAAATTAATTCGGCCCGTATATAATATAAAATAGGTTCACCAAATAAAAATAATTTTGCCCGCACGTAACATAGATAATAGTTCAACACCTCACAAACACATATAGGTTCAACATACAGCAATGTAAATAGGTTTAGCATACAACAATGTAAATAGGTTCAACATTTTAACACACACATTCCCAAGCAACTATTCAGCCACAGAAGAACTACTCCAAATTGTTGTCCCTGCACCATTTCTTGAAGTAACCCAACCTAAGCTCGTGTGTTAATAGGCCACAGAAGAACTCCCTTTGGTACTCCGTTTCTAACATCTTGGACAGAGCATAGAAAGAGTCAATTGTTTGCTCAATGCCACACTCAAATGCTAGCTCCTGACACCTCTTCACAAAAAATGCAGCCTTCTCATTTGCACGTTTCTGCATTTGCTTAGTGTTGGCTGCGACAGACTCCTTGAAGGTACTAGCTATGTCCTTCACAATCTTCACCATTGGGCTCTTGCTCTTCTTCAATGGACTGGTCAAAGTGCTCGAAGTGCTTGTTGACCTCTTGCATCTCTGGATCCTCTGGTTGCTTGTAGGTGTTCCTTGAAACTCCTCCTCTTCCTCTCCTGCACCTAAATCTTGCCCTTGATTCTGACCGTAATCATCTCCAGGCACAAAGGTTGTGCTTCCATCCACAATGTAACCTGTGAACAATTGATCAAGCAACTCCTCATTTGCTGGAGGACCCCACTGCAGCTTCCGTAGGTATGGTTTCTTCTGCAGGATAATGAACAAATAAACTACTTATGATATTATTATTTTCGTGAAAGAAACTATTTAAGATATGAGAGCACACATCAAAATTCAAGTAACTAGCTTTAGTGAAAAGACTACCTCTGTGTGTGTTATCCAGAACTCAGAGTCGGCATCAATGGTTCCATCTGGTTTCCTCCCCAACCCTATATGCACTTGCATGTATCTCCAGAAAGTGTAAGTGTTTTTGAGTACGACTATCTGGTTCTTCACCTGCAAACGGCTATATACCAACCCCCTTCTAGCAAGTAAGCCGTCGATAACGGCTTGGTACCCTTCACCACTCATCACTGTACCATTATAAGTTCCTGCTGCACGTTGCTGAATGCACAATTCTAACAAGCAAGCACTATTAGCATCATTCCAGTGGGCTCGATTGCTTTGGCTCACCAGGGGACCTCCGGAGCTCGCTAACTCCTCCACATCGTCCTCCAATTCTTCATCACCATTGTCAAAGGGAGCGCCGGAGCCGGATGCTTGCCCCTGGAGGGCACTCCGCGGTGCCCGGGGAGGCGGTACGCGATAGCCGCCACCACTGCCACGACTCGTCGTGTCGGTGCACTGGTTACGGCGGCCGGGTGCCGCGGCGGCCGAGTTGGCTCGCTGCCGAACGACGCCGCCTGCTCCGCGACCGGCACCCGCTGACGAGGAGCCGCCGCCTGCCCCCGTGGACGACCCGCTGAGGAACACGCCACCATTTCCTCCTCCACGCCCGGCTGCTGCTGACGAGGAGCCGCCAAAGTTTAGTTGCCGAATGAAGGGTGGCGACGGATTCGCCCATCCATCTCCCGCTCCAGCACGTGGTGGGCGATAGTGAGGGAGCCCGGAGCCCCTGCCGCACCCAGGGAGGACCTGCTCGTCATTGCTCTGGAGGAAAGCTCCGTACAACCCAAGCCCTGGGAACCCTTTCGACGGCGAAGCTTGCGAGTTGAGGTCGAGATTGGCGTGGGTAGCTGGGCCGCTTGCAGAGGGCTGCGAACCCCACCCTTCGAAGCCGTCGCCATCCATGGCAGGTGGGACGACCGGTGCGGTGGCCGCCGGAGTGCGCGCCTGGGGGCGCCGGTGTCGGACGGGAATGGGAGGGGCGGAGGGGCAGAGGCAGGGGGTGGAGGGCGGAGGGCAGAGGACGGGGGCGGAGGGCGAAGGGCGGGGGGCGGAGGGCGGAGGACGGGGCCGAAGGGCGGAGGACGGGGCGGAGGGCGGGGAGCGAACGACGGCGGCGGGGAGCGAGATGTGATGCGAGATGTGGTGGGATGCGGGGAGCGAGATGCGATCCAGATGCGGGCTATGGATATTTTTTAATGGGACCCACCACATCTAACCCCAATAAGTAGCTCCCCACCGGGTTGGTTTTTTTTGCTGGGTTAGATGCAAATAACTCTACTCTAACCCACATGTTTGGATATTTTAGGCTTATTTCTATCTCAACTAACCCATACTAACTCTAACCCCTTGATCCAAACAGGGCCATGGTCAGGCGGGCAGCGCGTCGTGGCTGCTGCGTGAAGAGGTACTTCGTCGCTTTTTGGTAGATGCCCCCATATGATTTTGCTTCAGGATCCAGCCCTTTCAATTTGATTCTATTTTACGGGAGCTATGATTGATTCTCACTACAACTTCACCATCGATTGCTTTATTATGCCTGACTACCTATGTAGATCAAGATCCCACAGGCTGGCATCCATGGCTGGATATGCTTCAGTAGCCTCACTTTATTGCCTCGATGTTGCCGGCCG